>NC_091392.1:91961570-92280070 GCF_032191515.1 Phaenicophaeus curvirostris
CTTCATGTAGGATGTGTAACCTGTGGCCTCTTTCATCCTAAGGAAATGGGCCTTGTCTGTATATTAGATACAGTCTGTAAAGAGTATTTACTACAAAGGTAAATCAGTATTTTCAGTGTACTCCTCTTAAGTCATTAGCCTTGAGTAGTGCTTGTTAGCATTTCCTTGTGGTACACGAAAGCCACCACCAAAAAGGCAAGCTAATGTACATTAAGCTTCACGTTTGGTTGAAATATTTTTGTTTACTATGCCTAGAAGGAATAAAAGCCACACCAAAAATCAGTAGCTCACTGCTTAAGTATGAAAAACCTAAGATGCACTTTCCCTGTTTTGCCATTTAAAACAAAATGCCTTGATGCTGTGACCTCAGTGGACACTATCAGGTTAAAGAAGAATCCTGTATTTGCAGTCCTAACGAGTGTCAACTTCAGGAATAAAACTTGGCCTTTTCCTACCTGTCTGTCTTTTGCAATAATTTTCAACAATGACATTAGCCTGATCAGTTGAATTTCCTAGCTCTCATACTGATGAACAGTGCTGTAGGATTTCAAGCCTAGGAAGGGCTGTCTAAAATTCAGTGTAATTCAGATTGTATATTTTTAGAACATTTTACCAGCGGAACTGGTTAAACAGAAAGTTATCAACAGCAACACCCACCCCGCCCTCAAACAAACATAAGAGTCTTTTTAAACTCAAATACCTGATAGTGTCGACCACTAAATTAATTTCAGCATGGAACTGGTTGTAGAGTTCAATACTTTAATAGCTTTTATCCTGCCTCTAAAACCGTTCTTTCTGCTAAAGTGGAACCTGCAAGTGGAGAAGGGAAAGTGCATCTCGAAGTGTATTGTTTCTTTTTTTATTTTAGGAAGTTCTGACCACTTAGACTTTTGAGTTTGTAAGTTCTAAAAAATATTTTTTTGTATTTTTGTATTGTATGTGTAATCTTTTTTCTTTTGAAGTCTGATGCAGTTGAATACCTGTAACTATTTTCTTTAAAAGCCTTGTTATAAACGTAACATAAAAACATTTACATTATTTTTTTTCCATAGCAGAAATCTTTGATTTATTTAAAACAAAATGAAAGACACTTTCAAAGCTGACTTTCAGGACTTCCAAACTGATTTGGGCATTACTGGAACTAGGCAAGGCAAAATGAAGCATTTACTTTTCACTTATTTTTATCACGTGTGATTATGGTTGTCTAAATAAATCCCTTTAAGATAGTGGTAATTCACAGTGAAGAACTATTTTATCTTTCTCCTTAGTAGTTTCTTGATACTGTCTCGGGCACTTTGATCAAGAATAAGAGGATTACTTTGAGACCTTTCTTTTTTTTAGTCAACCTACCACCAACACCTTCCACATGAGTTTTGACAGAATTTCCTGGTATTCCAAAATCCATCAGGAAATTTTTAGGTGGAACAGCAGACAGGCTAGGAAATACCTTCCATGCAAGTGTGAGAGCAAAAGTTATATTTACCTTACTTACTCCCATGGTCATAAATGTAATTCTAGAAGTTGTGAGACTGCAACAAGTTCTAGATCACAGCTGAGGCTGAGCAGAGATTCTGACTCTCAATCTACGAGTTCTTTTCTTTCTCAGTGCTTCACAGAAGAAAATTGATCAGGATGGCCTAACTCCAATCAGGACTGAGTACTTAATAAGCCTGATCTTGACTGACACCGGTGCCTGCTGACATTTAATGTGTGATGCTTGCAGGAAAGAACTTATCTGAAAAGGATTGTCAAGGTGAACATTAGATAGAACTTCAAGTGAAGTTCTAGTTACAGTAGTCACATTCTTTGCATGACAGTAGTGTTGGGAGAGAGAGTGATGTTATTTTTTTTTGTTGTTCGTTTTCTAAGACTACTTGGGAATCTAAAATTTGTGGTAAATTGCCTGATTAGCTATTTTAAGTGCTTCCAGGAGATACGCAGAGACCTTTAGCTGCTTAGTGTAGCAAGGTGTGTATACCTCAGTGGCTCCAATGTCTGTTTGTGTAACTTGTGTGTTTTATCTCAGAAGGCTTATGCTTGCCTTGCAGTAAATCTTTACCTAGCACCTGAGCAGCTTACAAAACATTCAGGGCATTAGGTGAAGATCATAGAATAGTTTGGGTTGGAAGGGACCTTAAAGATCTTCCAGTTCCATCACCCTGCCATGGGCAGGGACACCTCCCACTAGATCAGGCTGCCCGAGGCCCCATCCAACCTGGCCTTGAACACCTCCAGGAATGGGGCAGTCACAGCTTCCCTGGGCAACCTGTGCCAGTGTCTCACCACCCTCATAGTGAAGAAATTCCTCCTTATGTCTAGCCTAAGTCTACCCCTCTCCAGTTTATACCCATTGCCCCTAGTCCTATCACCACAAGATGTGAGTTGTTATCCAGTAACCTTCTCTGTGCCACCCTGTGCCCAGGCTGCTTTTGAGCCTGCTGGATTGTCAATGTTATGCTACCTATATTAATAATAACAAAGAATGAAAGAGTGCAGTTGTGTACGAGAGGCAGTGTTTCAGGTAGCCCTAGGTGTAGCCCCTCAGACGCCTGATTTCATTCCTTTAAACGTGCAGGAGGTGCACTGTCCAGGTTCTCTGACTGTGTACTTTATCAGCAGAAAGGAGCACCCAGGCAGCCTGTCTGCGAGGTGACTAATGGATGCAGTTTTAATTTCATGGCTTTACTCCCATGTCAGGGATGACCCAATTACAGTGTGCAGCCAACTTTGACAACACCAACTCCCATATCTTAATGTGACCACGACAGCAGCAGCCCCAGCTGCCCTCAGGCCTGATGTGCTTGGTCTTTGTGTCTGCCAGATGTGTAGCGCACCTCATAGAATCACCAGGTTGGAAGAGACCCACCGGATCGAGTCCAACCATTCCTATCAAACACCAAACCATGCCCCTCAGCACCTCATCCACCCTCCTTGTCAGAACTCGTGTCACTGCTGAGTTCTGTTTCCTGGGGGTACCTTTCCCAAACCTTTCATTGTGAGGAGACTTGGAGAAAAAGTCAGCACTGGAGAAAATGGCAGCTGCTGCTTCCTGAAGAGACAGGCTGAGCTTTTGAACTATTGGAAGTCACTGGTGTAACTAGAACACTTTCCGGGCTGCTGTTAAGATAAGACAATAGATAAATCTGTGCAGAGAAGCAACAGAATTTCAATAAGGTTTGTTATCTGTGTAGTTAGGAGCCTTAAAAGATATTCTGTAAAAAGAGGAGTTTTTTTGAATTCATTATAAAATTATAAATTGAGGAATACTGGATAGTTCTGCCCTTAGGCTACAGAAGGGAAGGTTACAGTTACGTTCTAAAGTCACCATGATTTGTCTAGTTCCTCTGCCAAGAGATGCTAGAACACTGTTAAAAACAAGACAATTAATAATCTGTTTTTTACTTTATCCTGTTAGCACCTTCCTTATATCTTCTGGTTTTATTAACAAAGGACTACCCTTCTGTTCTCTAATTGTGATGTATTGGCATCTTAAAAGCTATATAGTGCTTCCTTAGGAAAGCTGCTCATGTTTAATGAAGTGGAGCCGTTGCCTCAGGGTCAATGTGTAGTTATCAGCATGAAACCTGAGCTGTTACTGAACTCTGTATATAGCGTTAAATTTCTGTTTATGAACTTCCATTTAAAAGTGTGCAGTGGTTGGAGTCCAAACAAGATTTAATTACCAAAGCAAACCTTTAATCTCCACAGGGCAAGCATTTTTTTGTTGTTGTTTTTTTTTTTATAGATACCTATCCCCTTTAGGCCAGGCAGAGTGGCAGTGACTGTCACAGCTACCAATTAGAGGAGGTATTTCTTGATTCTGTAGCATACAGTGAGATATTAAAAAACCTTTGCTATTCGTGTGACCCAGTTCTTAGACATGTTCTTGGAATTGGATTTCCTGATGAGACAGGTGCACAAAGCATTTGTTATGCTGCAGCAAGAGCTCCACTGAAACTTGATGTCATGGGCCTATGTTTATGTTTTCCGTGCAGTACAAGTCTATTTATTTAAGGTAATGCAAATCATAATTAAAACATTCGCTCTCCTTTTCTCCCCCAGCTTTCCCTAATTTGTAAACAGTAGTTGCATCTAAAATGTTGGCTAATGCTCAGTAGCTTGTTACAAAATAATTCTGCCTTTGCTTTTGTGAAAGAAGCATAACTGTGGCAGCCTTTCATGCTCATACCTACACTGGCCTCCACCACCTAGAACCGCAGGCACCAGTGTAGTGTAAGTCATACAATTGTGGAGTATTTTGAGTTGGAAGGGAACCATAAGGATCATCAAGTCCTCCACCCAGGACTACTTAGAACTAAGCCACGTGACCAAGAGCATCATGCAGATGCTCCCTAAATTATGACAGGCTTAGTGCTGTGACTGCTTCCCTGGGAAGCCTCTTCCAGTGACTGTCCGTGCTCTCAGGGATGACCCTTTTCCTAACGTCAAAGCTGAACTTCCCCTGATGCAGTTTCATTCCATTTCCTCATGTCCTATCGCTGCTCACCAGAGTAACTGAAACTAGCAAGGATCTTAGGCTGTGCTTTACTTTTTGCTCTTCAAATCCTTTTTTTTAACATGATCCTGTTCACATGCAAGATTTAAGGCTGTGAAAAGAGCTTGGGCTACTACACGTCAAAACGTGCTGAGTGACTAAGTTAATATTGATGTTACCATCTGCAAGGCAGGGCACTTCAAGACAAGAGATCCTGTTCTCGGGACAAAACCTTTCATAGGGGTGCAAGACAAACTTACTTTCTGGAGAAGCCCCTTCAGAGTCACAGTAGACTTGTGAGCATCTCCCCCAGTGCCTGAGGGTGGCAACCAGGGGAGATGCAGCTTCTCATCTTCAGGAGTCAGAACTCTGCATGAGAACAGGGATCAGTAAAGAATTACCCAAGAGGTTCCCACTGCAGTTGTCAGCAGCAGCTGTAAGCTGCTCCTGGATGTTAGCATATTAAATGTATACAGCATTCCAATGCTTTAGAAATGTCCGGCTCTTCCTTTTAACAGCCAGGAATGCCACAGTTCTGGCTCATGTAGAGAAAAGAGGGTGGGGAATGGGTATTATTCACGTATCACTTTGCTGGGTTTAATCTACAGTCGTATCCCTGTTGAACAGTAGTTGCTCATTGGTAGGGCCACGTTATTTTCACTACTCAGCCTTTTGTAAATCGTTCTTAGTTACGTATTTCCTCACTTAGCTTGGTTACCTATACCAGCTCATCAAAGAGTTAATAGGCTAAAAAGGCCTCAGCACTTCCCCTAGGAATCAGGATGAATCATGAAAAGGAATTGGCCTTTCTGCAACATTGCCTTAAGGTTGTTCTGCCAGTAAACAGAGAAGCACAGACAGGAAAGGACAGGACATTTAACACCGGAGGACAATTTCCAAGCCACAACCCCTGCTCAAATATTCATCCCAGAGCAGAGGCCAAGCCAGAAGTGCTGCATGATGCTGGCTTCTGGGTGGCAGTGTTGTACAGAAACCCACCGCAAGAGAAAGAACATCCAAAACAATCTTACAGTGGTTACAGCTGCATATAAAAGGGGGCTGAGTGCTCATCCACCAACACGTCCTGCAGCCAACGCGATTCCAGTCTAAACACTGTTTTGTTACCCTTGTGCTCCTGTATAGCCATGTTCTGACACAGCTTTGAGGACAGGAACCCCACTACCCTCTTACAAGTTAAGTTTTTGAGCCTTAAGCAAAAATTAAAAAGCAGGTGGTACTAGAACTATTCAGCTCAGACATCTATCTATAGCTGGAAGGTTAAATACTAGAGAGGAATAATGCTTTTTTCTCCTTGAGTAAAAAAGCTGCTTGAAATTCCTGGTAAAGCTCAGTTTATTTAATGACAGAGATAACCATAACTTTATACATCTAACATTGAACAAAACCAGCAGAATGTACAAATCAAATTCATTATGTACAGGAATTCACTAGGAATGCTTTATAAATGGACACTTCCCATGGACTTTATTTAAAAAAAAAAAATCAGATTAAATAATGTCAACTGCATATTTGCAGTCTGACTTCAAATAGGTTGCAGAAGGGTAGCGAATATCTTAAATTAAGAGCTGAAATCTAAAGAAAAACATAAGGCAACTTTCACCCCTATGGGAACAGCAAAGCTAAGAGTGACACTCCCTGCTTACCTCATGCCCTTCTGAAATGGTAAGGCACAGTATGTGAGGAAAGGGGTGCCGCAAGATTCAGCTTTGATGTTCCTGGCCGAGTCTTGCTTAGGAAACAACTTTTTCTGCTTTGTGTTTGTTGTTTCTTTTTAAATGGCAGGAGATCAAGTCAGTTAAAAGTATTTTTACAATGGGTAAGAAGGCTCCAAAGCTCAGATTCACTTCTGTCTCTTCCATAGGTTGGGCAAATAAATAAATGCACCAAAGATTAAACTAAGGTGCAGGTAATATTCTTTTTGTAAGGTAGCACACTAAATATACAAATAATGTTCTAGCACTATTTACAGCTATTTCTCCTTGAACGCTTCCTCACTTTAGTATTACATAATTATTTGTAAGATATAAACATTTAATTAAATTAAGTTTACCTAGTGCTCTTTTAACTCTTCTTCCATGACATGGCAGTATTTAAATTTTAAGCAGGATGGCTCTCTCCAGATCCTTGACCATACAAAAATTAAAGAGTTACAGCTAGCAGTAATTTTTCTTGAAAGTATTAATTTTAATTTACTCCATTTGGTAATTAGGAAAAAAAAAATACAATTGTTAAGGGCTGCAGGGTATATAAATAACTGTATTACTTATCTGCAGGAAGACCTTGACCTTTGAAATAGTAATTTACAGATGAATTCGGATCCAAGGCAGGAACTCAAAACTACATATTGCTTAAAAAATTTCAACAACTGCTTATCCACATGCTTGCAAAGTTTAAAAAGAACAGTCCATTCTGTAGCTCAGCAGACAGACACTCAAATAGTTAAAGATGAAAGGTAGACAAACTAATTGAAACGAGTTTGCTACTTTGTCACAGATTTCACTTAAATTTTGTTCAGTGGGTCAGTGTTCACAGGTGCAGAGTTGTATGCTGTAACTTTATTTACAAAGTTTACCCTGCAATATTCCAGGTTTCCGGCTCCTTGCATATCTTGCTGCTGTCCAAGCTGGGAAAAACATTTGATAATAATATAGACTAAGAGCAGCATAAAGAATACAGTTCTGATTGTTCATGTGTGTAGCACATTCTGTTCCCCTTGGTAGACATGTTTCTTGCTTAAAAAAACGCCAAAGAACAATGGAAGAACTCACAGCCTGCACAAATTAAGATGTGCACTGTTTGTGGTATTAAATCGGAGACATATAAACTTGGGACAAGCATAGCTGTATTTCATACTTACTTACAAGAAAACCTAGTAAGAATTTTTTCCATCTATGCAGTGTAACACTGGGAATTAGCTTGCCCTAGAAGTATTTTCTCACAGCAGCAGTAATAAAGTCTTTCGGAGACTAGTATTTTGCAAAAATTTTAATTTTTACCTCATATTAAAATTTTCATAGTCCTCTATCCCAGTATTGCTACGTGTCCCATTTGGAATTAGCTGTGTGCTTCCTTTCAACACGAAACAAGAGGAACAGATTGTAACTAGCTGGACTTCCTCAGTATATTTATGTTGCCAAAGTTGCCATAAGACCTTATCCATTTGAGAGTTTCTACATCAAGGGTAAAGCAAAATCAGAAGCGTCCATTGGTAGATTGCCCGCTTTGAATACGTACAACACAGGTGAAAGCTTCTGATACGCAACCAAACATCATTAAACAAAATATGGTTGTTCACAGAGGATGAAGTTTTAACTCCTGGCTTACAAATAAAAAGCAGTTTACTTCTCTAAGCAGCCTCCCTGCAACAGGCTGTCCTCTAGTCAACTTAAATTCACAATCCATCTTGGAGAACCACTTCCTCAGAATTCAGTGGACCCCAGGCCCATTACCTGTAAAACATTCAACAGCTTTTCCCTGAACCTTGGACCTGCCACCCACTGACCTGGAATTTAAGCAAGTTCTTCAAAACTGGGATTCACAAACTGGTGATGATGCACCTACCCACCTAAAGAAATATGCCTCAGATTTTCTGGACGTTGTTTGAAGCACATACTGCACAAAGCATTCTACCATCGCCTTGTCTTGGGGAGTAAACAGACTGAATCCAGTACAGGTAATTTGCTCACAAATTTGATGAAATGCACATAAAATCAGAAGTAAAAAACCTGCTACTGATACTTGCACATTTGTAGCTTTTAGTGCAGCCTCTTGGTATTTTTTTTCCTTTTTGTTTTTTAAAAGTTACAGCACAACTACTTGCTCCATGACATGGAAAATGTTATTCCAACTTCTTTTTTTTTTTATACAGTTGTGGCCAGTGCAGAAATCTTAGCCTTCAAAGCCTTGGCCCACGCTGAAGCATCTTAACTTTTCCCCCATAATGCGTAGTGCAGTGTTTTGTCACCAAGACATTCAGAACCAGGGATTAATTGTTTGAAAACAGGTATCACTGCAAGGCTCAGATACCCAGTTATCCAAGACCTCACCCTTCTTGCTCTCTCATTTACTATATTCACTCTGTCTTTGCAACATGGGCCACTTCTACTTCTACAGTTTCAATGGCCTGCGTCACTTCAGCCATCTTCTGTCCTTGCTGCTGTGCCAATACATAATTTACTACCTGCATGATGCTTTGGTCAGAAAGAGTTGAGACTGATGTGCATTCCTCAGTAGCTGCAACTGCTTCGATGGCTTCAAGTGTCTCTCCTGTCACTACCACAGTCTCAATCTCACCACCACCAACGCTAATCTCAGTTTCTTGTTCCTGCATGTCTGCTGCTAAGATGCTGATGGCGTGCTCCACCTGCGTTCCCTGGTTATGAAACTGAAGAGTATCCTTTTCCAGCATAATTTTGCAGGGTACATAGTCCCTATGAAACTTGGTCATGTGCTTCCGTAGTGTCCGGGCATCTATGTAAGCTTCGTTGCACACTGGACAGACGTACGGTCGTTCTCCAGTGTGCGTCCTCACGTGACGCTTCAATGAACGCGCATCAGCCCAGGCTACTCCACAAGTTAGACATTCAAATGGCTTCACACCTGTTCTCAAAGGGAAGGCAAGGAAAAGATGACTGTCAGTGCTCATAAATACGTATGCAGAATGATGAGAAATGACAGGGAGAAGAGCAGTATAAAAGAACAGAAGAAATACTGTAGCTTTTTCCATGTAAGAAAGAGATTGTTTACCATTTCTGTACTATAACACAACATTCAATGATAAGATTTTCCACTTTTAAAACTTTATTATTTTCAAAATTACTTTTATTTTCTCTCCACTATTTTAAAAATATACTGCTTAATAAAATTCTAATTATTTTTTCCTGGTGATGCCTTTCTGAAACTATATTTTACTTAACAGAATTTGTCACTTACATCCTCCTTAGCCATACTTAGTTTCTGTAAATCTCACTATACACACCTCATCAAATCAGCACTTATTCTACTTAGCTTGTAATGCTGCCTACAGCTTTTTTCCTCCTCCTCCACACCACTTATGTTCAAATACCACATCTGATGTTTCTATAATCTCACTCTCCCTCACATCATCCAAGTTCTGTGGTCAGCAGCAACAAATGCTATTTCAATACCAGCTTTTCCACTCTAACAGTTACTGTAGATTTAGGGTACCTATTACAGCATACTTCCTCTGCTTAGGAATCAACAGAAAATGTCTGTTACTATAAAAAGCTTTCATATTTTCCTCAAATAACATATAGCTTACTGCTTGTTATAAATCGTGAAGCTGACCAATTTCAAAGAGCAGTCCTTGTTTAAAATTCAAGCCAAACGCTCTCCTGTTTAAAAAATATTTGGTTAACAATGCGTACTTTTCAAACTGGAGAATCTTTTACATCCAATTCTTTGGTAGATACAGATTTTTTAATCACTTCTGAAAAAGTACCTCTTCCATTAAAGTTCTGAGAAGGATAGCTTGTCGCTGTCCCTGTGTGTGACTGCAGTGTTAGAAAGATCTCAAGAACCACCTCTGGGAATTGCTGGAAGCAAGTTAACAAACCAGGACTGGCATAGAACTAACTGGAGAGAATCTGTAACTTCTCTGCATCTTGCAACACAGGACAAAGCACAGACTCAGAGAAACAATTACTTCTTTCCCCATCACGATTTTTGGAGTTCAGGGTTGTCATAACTACTTGTTTTTTTACACACCTTCATGATTGTTCATGTGCCTCCTGTATTCCCGGAGTTGCGTGAATTTTCTTCCACAGTGCTCACAAACTCGTTCCAGATTTTGTTTTGCTCTTCCTTTTTTACCATGTGTGGCTTTCTGAACATGTCTTCTGTACAAAGCTTTCTCATAAAATTCTTTACCACATATATTACACCTAAATTGCATTAAATGAAAAATTTATTGAAAACTTTATTCTATGCTTATGTTACGTTTTTTAAACCAAAATGCACTTTAATTACAGTGGGCAATGTTTAATGGGAGTTCTGTCTCATATAAGTAGTTCCATCATTAGAAAGAATATTGTTGGACTGAGCTATGTTTTTTCTTATTCACAGCCACAAATCTTACTTCTGTAGAATGGTAAGTGTAAGATCACATACCAAGCACTTCTAACTTCATCAACCATATCTATTCTCTTACAACTTCATATGTATTAGTTCCAGGATTGAGCCAGCAGATTAACACTATTTAACACTAGGACAGCTATTGAGCCACAGATTAACACTAGGACCACACTATTTGAAGTTGCCTATCCAGTCTCAAGTACTCAAGAGCCCAGTAAACATCAATCACCTGGTACTTCAACAACGAACTAGGCAGTTCCTTGTTGACTGGCTGTTGGTCTGTATAACCTCATTTTCATTAATACAATTTTATTTGTTAAATGAATCCCCTCTTACCTGTAAGGGTCTGTGACAGAATGAGACTTTACATGAGAATACCAGTCTTTCTTCCAACTATAACATTTTCCACAGAATTGACACTGAAAAGGCTTCACACCTAAATGTTTGTTCATATGCTGCCGAAGATCTCGAGCTTCATAAAAACTTTTTTCACACCTGAAACAGTAAAGGTTTTAGCATCCCATATAAGAAAGATCTCAGTGATCCTGATTTCAAAGGCACTGTAACTCTCTTTAATGGCAACTGAAGACTTTGAGAAGACAACACCTATTACCTAACCAAAGAGGATTATTGATACAAAGATAACCAGGATCTATTGTTTGGAATGCTCAAATTATTTTTTTAGAAATTAAAAACCAAATTCAGAATCCCACAAGAAAGCATCTGAAAGTAGTGATAAGCATTCTTCTGCTTGCTGAAGGCAAATTCCTAGTTTTCCTCCAATTACACTTTGCCATAGGACCAATAGACAAAATTACATATCACTAGGCTCCTCTTGGTAGAAAAACTACAGAGGTCAGTCCAATCAAAGACATGCTTTCTCCCTCTGAAATAAATTCTGCTCTTCAGATATCTATGCCTGATGATCTGCATCTCTTCATCTTGTAACACCGTAACTATTGCAATTTAACCGAACGCCTACTTCACTAGCAAACTTCCACAAACAGTTCAGGGAAACGACTCGTGTTAAGCTTTATTCAGCTGGTCCAGAAGCTCAAACTGAAGCCTGGCAGCAAGTTTTACATACCAAGCCACAAAACTAGAAAACTGAAGTCTGGCTATTGCTTAGTGAAGCTCTCTAAACCATGTGGGACATTGTGTATTATATTCTTAGTAGAGATCTTCACTTAAAAAAGAACTGCACCTATTTTGAAGATGAGGAATCATAAATACCTTCTCTGTCAAGGTAATCTTTTGCATCCATGACTGTACTATCTTGAGTAAAAAAAAAAAAAAAATTTAAACAAAACAAAACAAAAATGGCCTTTCCTGGTATGAAGAGTTCTGTTCCTTTTGAGGACCCTATGAGCTCTATTCTTTGTATTTTTAAGATTGGCATCTTTAGCATTACAAAGCACTAAAAAAAAAAAAAAAAATCCACTGTTGACAGAATTAAAGTGAGTCTTCAGCAGTTAGAAAATATTATTGCTAGCACACAGCAGCACTAACAGAGATGCTTTGAACAATGCTATAGATTAAAGCTTTCATTAAAACCATGAGTTGCATACAGGCAATCATATAAATTGTGCAACCCCTCTTAATACCCGAGAGAGTTTTCCAGAGACCTAATCGACAGTTTGGAAATTAAGCACCATCTATGCTTTTGTACATCACTTGAAAGGTTCTCCTACAGTCTGCCTGGTCATGGAAAAAGTATCCATCTTTTGCTAATGCACTAGGAGACATGCTCTTTCTAGTTACAGAGCTGCTGCTAAACTGAAGTCCATAATGCAAAGATATTTAAGTGGTCATGTAAGTTTTACAATGGAGTTAACTGCAGTAGTCAGCAAGTCTTAATTCATGATGACCCTCTAGAGCTGTTTGCTAAACAAAGCGAGTATTGCAGCGCACACAAGTACACGGCCATATAGATTGTACAGGAGCTTTTCAAATCAAACTGAAATCAACTATCACAGTAAAAAAGGGCAAGAACAGACTGAAGGCCCTTGGCCTCTGACAAGCTTACCTCTCTTCTACCTGTCCAGCAAGGGTGCTTTAAAACCATACAGCTACTGATTACAGCTGTAAGTGCAAAGACACTCATTAAAAAAATACTTTATGAAACTAGAGGTAGGTAATGGTTGAAAATCAAGCTTTTGCTCTCTAATGCATATATTAATAAAATTGCATTTTTCACTCTTGTGCTTTAAAAGAGTCATTCCAGGCCAGTGAACAGTTTTACGCTACAATAAGCAGCTGCCTTTAATCTTTAAAATTACAAGGAGCACTAATGCTAAGGAAAAAAACTCATCAACCCTCACCCCCAACAACTTACTGAGTACACTGATATCCACGAACTTCAGGCTTTGGCTGGTGTTTCTTTATGTGTTTACTGAGTCCTGATGCTCTATGGAAAGATTTTCCACAGATGGAGCAAAGATACTTGGATTCGCCTGACAAAAACAACCCAAACAAAACACGTTATGAAGCCAGACCTCCATTTGTCTGGAGTGCTTTGTGAGAGTGTTTTTAACTTCTCATATAATTTATCTTAAATAGTCAGAGCAATGCTGCAAAGAGAAGTTGGTTTAATTGCACACAGATGGAATTTTTAAGTATATTTTGTATGTACCAATGTAATAACACACAGGGAGGGGAGTAGCAACTCTAAAATTACTTTATCACATTTTTTTAAACACAGGTGCAACTAACTAGACATGAAATAATAACAGTCTAAGAAATTGCCCTCTTGTGTGAAAAGTAACACCAGTTGCCCATGTTCATATAATATGCAGTTTCTCTAGCAATGCAGCACTACTTACGGATGACTTACACCTTGAATTTTTGGAACAACACCTTAAAATAAAAATTTTTATACTCCATTTCATCAGTTTAGGAGTGCTGAGTACTAATATAAATTCTTTCATTTATAAATTCTTTCATTTCTGGAATAAATTGTCTTTAGAAGTATCTATTACTTTAAATTCCACCCAGCCCGGGAAACAAAAACTGCAGCAGATTTCTGCACATTACAGTTTTAAAACTCTACTTGTATGTTATTATCTTTTCATATGATAAGATCTTTTGAGATATTAGGTGTTATAAAATGCTAGTATTTGTACAGCACATCTTGTAAAACATATACGGAGATTATCAGAGATTTAACTTAGCATGCTTTCCTCTGAAAGGACAGGCTGGAAGTATGACTGCTCCAGAGCATTCCAGCCTGTTGCCTATCTTTGTTGAATTGACACGATACAGGCACAAATATGTAAATAAAAACATAGGAACAGACTAACCATGATTCACCAACCCTGATTCCCTGTTCTTGTATGGAACATTTGCATAACATTGAACTACAGTAAAATAAGTCCAGAAAATAAATGTAAAATGACAACTTACCTCTGCTTCAGCAGCCTGAACAGTAGAAGAAAAAGAAGAAACTAATTTTCTTTAAAAAATTCCTGTGACACTGAAGAACAACATCAAAGTCCAGCAGCATACAAGAGCCAACCAACATAAAAAGACCCTTTCTCATCGCTTACCTGTATGAATGCTCATATGTTCCTGAAGACTTCTTTTTGTGACAAAAGACTTTTCGCACAAGTCACACTTGAACTGTTTCTGTACTTCATGGAGAGCTAAGTGCATTTTTAATCCATGCTTATACGTGAAGGTCTTTCCACAAACCTAAAAAAAACATATCTGGTGGAATAAGACAAATAAAACTCCCTATGTAATAGGTGTTTAACTTCAAACACAACAAAACCCCCTGGATTTCCTGGGAACCAGGATAATCAAGCTTGTGATTTCACACTGGTAGCAGAACTGGTCAGTTAGAATATTCATGGGAAGACATTTTTCTAGATGAAGGAATATGAACTTTGATGATTCAACTTCATTCTAGTTTTCTCAGTCTTGGACTACCAAGAATTTTCATCAGGCATTTTACAGTAGTATTCCCCATTTTGAAGTGACCTAAATTAAACTAAATTTTAGGATAGTGTCAATACTAAAATATTTTATTACAGAGTTTAAGGACTTTCTCTTTACCTTGCATGCATGTGGTTTTACACCTGTATGTTTGAGCATATGTATTCTGAGAGAATAGAGCTTAGGTAGTGTTCTCCCACATATATCACATATAAATTCCCGTTTAGTTCTGCCTTTCACTGAAGATACGCCTGTCTCTTCTGAATTAGCAGCTGCACTATTAACTTCAGTCTTACGAGTGTGCCGGACAAGATGAGCTCGAAGGGAAGCACCATACTGGAATTCTTTTTTACACAACTGGAAAAGAAAGTATTACAACCTTACTTCACATTCAATACTCAAAAATGATTTTTTTTAAAAAAAAAAAAAAGTAGTCAAAAGTTTTAACTATAGCAATATGATTATCTAGGTCTATGACACGACTCCAATAAGCATTTTTTCTCAGGTTAATAGCTGTATAATTTTGAATTGCATGGCTACTGACAGAGCCACTGATTACAACGCAGTGAGGCTAACTTCCAGGTTAATCTAAACACAATTGCAAGTTTACTGGTAAGATTAAAAGGAAAACCCACTCCAGCACTCCCATGCCCCACAGTGCTGTCAGACCATGTGGCTGCATCACATTTTACCCCACCCCATCCAGATCAGGGCTTCATCTGTCTCTTAAATCCATAACTATAATTACTAGGGGAATTACTAAATTAATTTTCATAGAAGCAGGTTTACATATGAAAAAAATAACCAACAACTTACTGGGCATTTATAATCTTTGGATCTTTCATGTTTCAGTGTGTGCATTATAAGTGCATAGCGCCGCTGGAACACCATTCCACATTCAGTGCATTTGTGCTGAGCTGCTTCATTATTTTCTGTAATCTCTCTTTTGGGCTGTTTCATTTTCTTCCCTCTTTGTACAAGCTTCATGGCAACCTGAGTTGGAAAAGTATAAACCTTGAATGAACTTTACTACACTGTATTTTACATTTCTTCTGCAAGCTAGTACTAAAAGCTGATATTTCTGTGTATTACTATAACACCACTCAAGTCTGCTCAGTTTACTTAGTTGCTACACATTTACCCCTTTCCAGTTCACCGTAAAACTACAGATCTCGTGGTGGGTGAAAAACTGGTCTTGCTTTAAAAGCATAAACATCGTAATCAATAGGCAGAAAACAACTTACCAGTTCAGAGACAACTAACTATTCATTCCTGAGTTACTGCCTAAGAGAGCGCTAAGGCAGATGGTTACAAAGGAGCCACAAATTACTGTCAGTCACAATTCTACCAAATCTTTCCAATCCTTTCCTAAACTCCCAACTTCCCTTTTCAGGATTTACATTTGCTTTACTACAAAAGTTATCAGATTAAAAAAAGAGTGGCTTGGCCTAATTAACTTCTACCAGCCAGCAAAATCTAAACTATTAATAACCTGTAAACAAATTTGCAGTACTTAAGCAAAATTCTTTCAGATTAAAAGCATTCCAGCTTTTCCAGTGTTTTTGGTTTGGTTTTTTTTTTCCATTAGGTACTAGCAATTTTTGTTAGGCAGTACTGGCAGTGCTACCTGAAGCTCATAACCTCATTTTCCTTTGCAGAAATTCGCTGTCAGATTCTTTAAAAGCCAAATTGTAAGCGATCAGGCTGGTAATTCCTGTACTGGGTATCTTCCCTTCGGGTTTCTGAGAATAAAGCAAAGGAAAAAGGCACAAACATCCCTATGTCTTCTTCTTCCAGTTCTCTCAACAACCGAAGCATCTAACAGTTTCTGAAAACATGCTAGCCCTTACATGTCTCAAAACCAAACTGAAACTCAACACACAGACAACATTGTAATTTTTTAAAATTTTGCTGTTGCTCTGAAAACTTATGCAAACTTGGCTAAATTGTGAAGCCATAAAAATAACTTTGTTTAGTAGATGATTAGTAAGAGCTTGAAAAACAATTCGTTTATACAAAGCACACTTCATCCCCAACATCTCCATGCCAATGCAGTTACTATAATTCAAGAGTTAGCAGCATTTTTCTTGCAAACTCTCTTTCCAGTTATTCTTTCGGTGTCAAAATTGGAAAACCAGGAAGGAGTGTCTCCTTCCCAAAGCTTATATAACATTCAGTGGTGTGGAATGTCATTAAAAAAAAGCTATTAAATTAACTAGGAAACCAGAAACCTATTCCCAAGTCCAATTCTGAGCAATTGTCTAAGCCAATTTTTTTTTCCCATAGATGGCCACTGTCTGTAGAACTCAACTGTTAAGGGGCTAGATTTAAAAACTCCAAAATAAGTTACAGAAGCTGTTCCTGAATGTAGTTATTCCCCCCTCCCAAAAAAGAAAAAAAATTTATAATTCTTCAGCCATCATAAATAGGTTGCTCAACTGTTTTGACTGTGCTAGTTTCAACATCTGGGCTTTAAGTCATCCATCTGTAAAAGGAAACTAATGCTACAATGTCTATCTAGGAGGGCGTTGTAATCAATACAAATTACCCCCTGCCTGTGGGACTGCCGGCTCTAGTATGCAAACATCTCACAGAACACCTCTGGAAATTAATAGTTCTTCTTAAGATTTAGCCAATGCGGAATTAATAATGCAAAGTGTACTTTGTCATATAAATGGATGTATTAACACTCAGTGAGGTGAATGTCAGCTATCCAGAAGCACTAGAAGAGTAAAACCTCCTTAAGGGGAAAAAGAAGACAGTGTCATTAAAAAAAAAAGGTAATTGAAACAACTTGTTCAATTATTAAACATTTAATAAATCTGAGTGCTTGAGTTGTTCATATCAGAGCTCTTTAAACTCGTTTTTAACTGACCCCAATCTGAAATTAACAGGATTGCATTACTGTAACTTATAACTAAGTCTTAGGGTCTACATACAATGTCAAATTTTTCATTCCCAATGCTCTGATTCAACTTTAAACAAATGTAGGGTCTCACTGCTCTAACAGATAAACACTGACCTACACACCTGCTAGTTAAGAATTAAATTCCCAGATCATTAACCATTTTAGGGAGAAGATACACCTTCTGTTCAACCACAAGAAGCTGTGAGGAGATATTCAAGCTGACCTAAGGTCACTAAGAACTCTTAAGATTTTCCATACAGAAGGAATTTTGATGCCAATGTCTGTTTGGGGTTTTTTTCATAATTGTCACATCTTAGAAGTTACTTTGGTTTGCAATAATGTTAATCACTCAAAAAAAGAAAAACTTTTGCCAGACAGTGCTTGGAATCGGAAAATATCCTTTTTAGATTGGTCTCAAAACATCATATTATTACTGACAACAGGCCTAAAGACATATAGAATACCTGCTGTATTGCCGATTTAGGATTTGCCTTTCTATTTTGTAGTTTTTTTTCAATTCCTTTATGCAATCTGATATATCCCCCTTCGCTAACAGAACGCTGGCGAAGCTTGCTCTTGTATGTATCATCTTGGCTGGAAGCTAGGCTTTCTGGTTGTGAAACTGAAATGCTCTGTTCTTTACTTTGCATGCCATGTTTTTGCTCCAGTGTTTCCAAGGAGTCTTCAGAAGCAGCATCCACATTTGCTTTACCACTTTCATTTTGATCTGTCTCAATTTCACTTTGACTTTGTGTGTCCACGGCTTCCACAGCTGACTGCTCAGCTTCTATGACAGACACAGTGCTGTTTGAAATGCTCTCCAGCAGCTCTATCTTGACATATTTTTCAGTTGTTTCACACTGCTTCACAGGCTTCGAAAGATCATCCAGTGTGGGCTCCACAGGCTCTGGGGGCAGGAGGTCAGGCTGGGGTGCTGCTGTCTCCTCTGGCCCAGCAGAGGAAGGAGCTCCGTTCACAGCTACAGGCACTTCACCAGCTGAGAGCTCAGGTTGCTCAGCACCATCCACAGGCTGCATCTCAACTTCAGTCTGCTCTACTAAATTTTGTGTTGACTCTACTGTTTGAATATCTCCCTTTTGGTACACTGTAATTTGTTTCTCTTCCATCTGTTTGTGCACATTTTCACAGATTTCAAGGACCTCTGACATGAAGAGATGCCGGGCAAGCATGGCAACTTCTGCCATGCTACAGAAGTCAAACGTTAACTCTGAAGTATAAGCAAATTCCAATAGAGGCAGGAAGCTGGACTTGCAGAACCCTATCAAGAATAAAACAAGAGATTAGAGCAAACACTGATGACCCTTAATTACACCAAAATACCCCATGCTGGATAGAACAGTTCATCTTTGATACAGTTAAATCTGAAATCTGGAGTGAAATACACTTGTTGCAAGTAACATTGAAGCCCCAGCACTGGGACTCAATCACTTGTCATTTATGTAGAACTGTCCTGCTCGTGTATTTTCTACATGCAAGTAAGCTCTGACTACTTTTCCAATAAGTAAGTAGAACTGAGGTATTTTCACAATAAAATTCTCCAGATAAACATTTCAAGATGCTGGGAGAGCCACAATATTTTTGAAGCAGATTAACCCCAATTCAACTTAAGTCTTCTGAACCTGCTACATTCAGAAAGCAGTCAGGACTTAATTAACAACTAATATGACAGAAAAATTAAACAAGAAAGTGACCAATGAATAAAATTAAGGTATGGATATATAGATAGAAGTGCTTAAAAGTAAGCATTTGGTGTAATTTTCCACAGTTCTGTAAATTACGAGTCAAATACTTTATTTGGGCGACCTTCTGGACCATCATACTAGAAATCTATTGTTTGTGCAGAGACAGACACAGTTAAGAAACTGACAAGAACGCAAGCTACACAGTAGGCGTATGTTCTCTACAGTACTCTTCATCACTACAAAGCTATTTTTAGAACATTTATTTTAGGATCATCTCCTATCTTTAAGGAACCAGAAGGTTTGAGAAAAAAAAACCAGAAACACGTATAATTGTGTTTTACAGACACAAGAAACAATTTGACATTTGTTCAGCAAAAAAACTGTCTGAGAAGACAGTCAAAATCCTCTCTTCATGCATTCAAGCATTTGATTGAGTTCCCTTTTTTAATGTTTGTGACTAATACATGGAGAAAACACACCTAAGCAATGTAAAAATCAATCCAAAGCTTCTCAAAAACTTTAAAATGAAATTACATAGCCCACTCAATATGGAAGATCAAATTATGCAAAATCAGAGCAATTACTTTAGCATTAAAGTCCACACAAAATACTTTTAGATTAAAAGACAGACAAAAGCGAGATAAAATATTTGGTTGTCTTGAACACTCAAAAAAGACCGAAGCAAGTACTGTACACCTTACTTAGGGTATTATGATTTCTAGCTTTGAAACACACAACAATTCACCTGACAGGTCCACTACAGCTTCATGACTAGAGACAGCTCCCTTTTCAATGAAGAGCTCTCGGAAGTACTCGCTGTTGGCTGCCAAGACAGATTTGTGAGCTCTGTACTCCTCTCCTTCAATCAGCAGAGTCACATCACAGAATTGATTGGAAAGCCTCTGCTGATTCAGTTGCTTTAAGACTGACAGACAATGTTTGGAAGACGACTGCTTCACAAGGCCCTTACTGTCAACCTGTCATAAACAACATTATGAGAACTTCATTACATTTAGATTGTGCCTTTTTAAGTGTTCACACAGAAAGACATTTTCTGCAACCATGCAATCAGTTTACGCCCATATAACGCACAGCTTAACTTTACTATTGTTTTCTTTCTTTAAATTCATCAAGTCTTGCCCTCCCTCCAAACACAGTTAAAATAGACAACTGGAAAAATGGGAAGACATGGGTATTCAAACCATTCTTTGACGATGTTTTTCAACTCTACAAATGGTTTTTAGATTCAAAAGCCTTTGCGTGTGTACGAGACTCCATTATCATCAAGAATTTTACATATAAATACAGTACCATTTATTAAGCAACAGATATAGATTCCATAAGAATCTTGTATGTGATGCTTTACTATTTCTACATTTACCATTCATTTTCCCTTAGATCTTATAAATAGGAGTCAGAGTGATTTTGTTTTCCAAAGATGACATACTATAATTAATTTCATGTCACATACACCAGTAATCCATTTCTACACATCGAATATCTTTGGCAAAATTTACATCGTCTTCTTGTTACAAGATTATCACAATGGCAAATAACTATGTGACTAAGGAAGCATTAACAAACATCTTGCATACACTCAGATCAAACAATGGTACTTACAAATACAAGCTCATGCTTTGCTATTGGCTTCTTCTTCACAGACTTTGGGGATGCAGCTGGGATTGATGCTGTATTACTCAATTCATCATCTGTTTCATTACTATCTTCATGAGATTTTGCATCCAGTCCTAGTTCCTCTAGCATTTCAGAAGGATCTGACAGAGATCTAGAGCGATCTAGCTTTTCCTGGCACTTGCTGCATTCTTTAATGTAATCTTTAACCTGCTTAAGAATACCTAAGAAAAATTAACAGAGCTTAATTAGGCTTCCAATCTTAATTCAACTTACTTTATACGCTTAATTGAATACGTGATTAGCAAAACAATACTGCATACTTACTAAAAAAAAAAAGTCAGCCACCAACACCTTCCTCCTTTTTACTAGTTCTGCCTCTCTCACACTATGTCACTACTGTAACCCACTGTTAATTTGAGACAGAACATTTGAAACATCACTATAACAAGCAGACTCTCCTAGAAAGATTTTTAAGGCTAGGAAAAAATCCTGTATTTACACATTCTCCTTAAGAATCCCACAACAATGAAAGATCCCATGTTTAGCCTACAGAAGTGGATCTCGGCTTGCTCTTACTGAAGGGGACAAGAATTGGAAGGCTCACCTAAGGGCTTTTGCAAAACTGGGACCAACCGCATTATATGCAAGGACACTGATAGGTATTTTTAACAGAGATTTACATCAATCGCTCATGATTTCAGAATTTAAGTAAATTAATTTCCCAACACTACTCTAACCAGTATAACTAAATAATTTTAGATACTCGACGGTTCCTAAGCTCAGTGTCCTCTTCTAGGTACCACAATACTTCTATTGTATAGCTTTCAACCTAGATTTGTTTTCTTCACTAGGACAACGTAAAAACATACATAAAACCAGTCATGTCTCTCTCTCTCCTGTTCAAAAGCAAGCACAGCTCAAAAACTTGGCTGACTTGCACTGCTCACACCTTTTCAGAGCATGAGATCTACAACCATTACATACCCATCTCTGTAAGGGTCAAGAAAATATGGACTTCAAGCAACTAAAGGCATTCATGCCCATTTCAAACATTTCTACATTTCCTTGTTTTCATCCAAAATGAAGGCTAGCTCCCAGGACAGAAAGTTTCTAACACCATTCCTGGCCACTCAAGCCACACTCTAGCCTGTTGCTTCCCAGTTACATAACAAAGAAAGAGTGGCACTCACGTCAGGATGACAGCTGGGTCAAAAGCCACTGTCCGCCAGCAGCAGAAGAGTATTATTATGGGAGGGGAAAACAGTATATTCATGGAGACGCATAAATGAAACAAAATGTTTGAACTGAAAGCAGGGCGTGAGTTTCAGTATTCACAGTGCAAGAGAAATAAAAGTATATAGGCTGTGCAAATAAAAGTAAACATAACATCAAAAGCTGCAGAATACAGCACGCCCTCTTCTGATGAACAGAAGATCTGCTGAGGTCCATTAAGGAATTTTCTGGCATAGGATGGCAGGAAATGCTAAAATGGTCCAATATCAGGCAGACAATGAGAAACCAGATAAAGGCAAGACCACCATCATCCAAAATGGTCCCTTTTCACATCAAAGATCTTCCAGCCAATGAGATCTGGACTGCACAGACAGGCTGCAGCTAGAACAAAAAGCCTCCAAATTAAGATAGGGAGAACCAAAGCTGAAACAACAGATACGTTGACTGACGGACCAAAAAACCCAAACCAGAACAGCAGTACAAACAGAAACTTGGCCCTGGGCCACTGAAAAGTGGGGTATTTGTTTAAGAGATACATAAGACTAAAAGTAGAACACCAAGTCCAAAGGGAATGCAGATATTAAGTGATTGGCTCAGCCAAAAGAAAGCCCCAGTGAACAGTTATTGCCGTTCAAACACTACCATTTCTGTCTGCTATGACATCACTCAGGATCCAACTAAGAATTAGCCTGGTCTTACAGCTCCTCATTGAAAGAAAGAAATAAATATAATAATGAGTGCAAGGACTACAAGCCACCACTGGCAGCTCTACTATTGAAATGCACCATCCACGCACTAACTGGAAAAGCTATCATGATGTCAAAAGCTGAACTAAGTCACGTGGAGTGGATTACTGCCCTACACAGGGCGATAACTACCCCCTTACCCCCCCTTACCTTTCCTCCTCCCAATTCTCCCTTCCTCCCTCATTTTTCCTTCTCCCGTTATCCCTCATTCTTCTCCCCCCTTATTCCCCCAACCCAGTTTCCCTCCTTATCCCTCCATCCCACTCTCCCCCCTTATTCCCTCCATCCCACTCTCCCCCCTTATTCCCTCCATCCCACTCTCCCCCCTTATTCCCTCCATCCCACTCTCCCCCCTTACTGCCTCCATCCCACTCTCCCCCCTTATTCCCTCCATCCCACTCTCCCCCCTTACTGCCTCCATCCCACTCTCCCCCCTTATTCCCTCCATCCCACTCTCCCCCCTTACTGCCTCAACCCACTCTCCCCGTTTACTCCCCCATCCCACTCTCCTCACACTCAGCCCCTCTACCCTTCCTTCCCCCTATCCCCCTTCCCCCCTTATTTCCCCCCATCCTCCTCTCCTATCTCCCCTCCTCATCTTTCCTTCTCCCCTTACTCCCCCTTCCCCGTTCTCCTCCCGTTCTCCCCTCGCTTTCCCCCCCCCCCACTCACCTCTCCACCAGTACTTCTGGGACAGCCCCTGCCATGTCTGCAGGCGGGTGCGATGGGCCCCGTCGGGGCCGAGGTGGGCGGCGCGGATGAGCCCCCGCCGGCGCTCGGCCTGCAGCACAACCTCCAGCTCCGCGAAGCGCTGCTGGTCGCGCTGCCGCCGCTGGTAGAACAAGGTGCCGCCTCGCACCACGTAGCACGCGGCCGCCTTGCGGATCTTCCGCTTGGCGTTGCCCTCGGTGCCCGGCGCGTACGGCTCCCGCTCGTTCGTCAGGTACCGCAGGATGGCCAGGTAGCTCTCCTCGCTGGACATGGCTGGGCGCGGCCGCCTCCCTCCACGGGGACACACGCCTCCCTCCCCCCCACCCGCCGCCGCTCGCCGGTCACGCCGCTCCCCGCCCGTGGGGAGGGAGGGCGGCGGGAGCCGGGGCCCCGGGGGGGAACTGGAGTTTCGGAGCCAGCGGCGGCGGGTGGGAGGGAGAAGCTCGGGCAGCGGCGAAGCGGCGGAAAGACAAAATGGCTGCTGCACCAGAGGAAGTGAGGTCGAGAGCCCGCGCGCGTGGGAGGGGCGTGCGCGCGGGGAACGCGCCGCTCGCCCTAGGGGGACGGGGCCGACATCTTGGAGCCGGGCAGAGGAGAGCCCGGGCGAAGGGCTGGGGCGGCCATTTTGGAGCCGGGCAAAGGACCGGCCAGGCGATGAAGGGAGCGGCCATCTTGGAGCCGGGCAAAGGACGGGCCGGGCAGGGAGGTGGCGGCCATCTTGGAGCCGGGCAAAGGACGGGCCGGCCATCTTGGAGCCGGGCAAAGCCCGTGAGGAAGGAGCATGGCCGCGGCGCCGTGAGCGGAGGGCGCTCCGCGGTACCTGCCTTGATTGCCGCGTCTCCCGGACGAGCGGCCTCCCGCTCGTGATTGCCGCGGGAACGGGAGCTGTGGGAGCTCCGGAAGTGGGATATCGCGTGGCAGCGCGAGGGCAGCCATCGGGGCAGGCGGGGCGCGCTCGGTTGTTTGTGAAAGGGAAGGGAGAAAAACCTTCTGAATGTCGAGTGTTCGCTTTCCTCGTCGGAGTTCTGAGCCGACTGATACCGAAACTGCCGTCGAATCAACTCCGTAAGACTCGTTTTGGAGTTCTAGGAAGCGAGCATCCTTTATCAGGCCTGGGCAGCGCGAGGGAGCGATCTCCATCAGTCGCGTGCAGCGAGACGAGCTGGGACAGAATGGATTTTCCACTGACATGTACATGGACACATTTTCCGAGGAATCTTAGGCATATTGTATTACTTTCCAAGGGCTGGTTTTAATGTTATGAACTTCACAGCAGTCAAAGCTGTGGCTCCCTGGGAGCTTAGGGGCCAGCTCTGCCTGCCCTGTGAGCCAGGGGAAGGTGCAGACAGAGGGATTGCAGCCGCACCGCTGCTCAGCACGGATCAGACCAAGTGCACAGTGTTATCAGCTCCAGAGAATGAACAGCGTCTGGAAAAACACTGTTTGAAAGAAATCCTGCTGTCAGAGGAACGTTCTGCCTAACTTTCAAAAGATACAATTATTTAGATGAACTTAACTCTACTTTAGCTTAAATCAAAATATTCCGCTTTTTGTAATAGTAACTAGTAATTGTATCACAGTTTTGCTTTATACCCTAAACAAAGACCCAAAATGCAGAAGCCCAAACAGGATGCAGGAGCATAGCCAGCTGCAACCCTTCCCTGTGCTCAGTGGCAAGACAGTGCCTGGAGTATTGTGATCCCTCCAAATATAAAGATAGTGACTGAATGGAATGACTGGCAGAAGGCCGCCAAGAATGTCATGTGTTAGAGCATGAGGGAGGATGTGAAGATGAGCGCTGGGCTTTTTCAGCCTTAAAATGGGAAGGCCTTATGAGGACCTTGGGGCTGTCCACAACAGATACAGAGACGCTGGACACAAAATATTCTAGTTATATTTAAGGGTTATTTTATCTTTTTCTTACAAACAGCGGCAGTGGTCAAATACTGGAACAGGTTGCCTCAAGAGGTTGTGGAACCTGTCTTTGGAGTTGTCTTTGGATACTCAGCTGAGCAACTTGAGCTAAACAGACATGCTTTGAGGAAGGAGTTGGACTAGATGACTTCTAGAGGTCCTTTTCAATTTTTGGTGATAAATATCTAATAGAAAATCAGTTCCTTTGCATTATGTAAACAAGATCTCATTAATTTCCATGTTAATTCATTGCATTTAATCTACGAGCTGAATAATGTGCAGTTACACTAGGTTAATGCCCTGCTCTGAATATCCTGCCTTGCTCACCTGAAGCATAGTTTGTGGGAGGAGTAACCAGATGGGCTGTTATTCTTTACTCCATCTCCCTTTATCAGTCAGAACTCATTAAGTGTAATCTTAAAGCATTTCTGTACATCTCTGCAGTAACACCAGGCAGCCAAAGCCTGCTAACATCAAGCATTAGACTTAATTAATCATATCTAGCAATTGATTCCTACATATTAGAAATGATATTTAAAGCAGATCAATTTATTATAAAAGTTTGTCTTCACTTTCAGCTTTCTGGCTGAACTTTCATAAGCATGCATGCAGCTACCAGGTGCTTTGTATAAGACATGGATACAGTAATGATTTTACACAGTCATCACCAGGATAGGTAAATTTCATTGGTATTTTCAGCCTCCAGTTTTAAATTAAGAATTCCTTTCCCAGTAGCACGCAGTTTTCCTTCCCCTCTTTCCCCCCAGTTTCTGTCTTCTTCGCTTTCAAGTGTATTAAAAGCTTCAACACCTTTTTTTTAAAAACAAAAAACAGTTGCTTGGAAGATAATAGTGCAAATTCTGCTAATGTAATCAAGCTAGACCTATTTTAAATGGGTTGCAACCTTCATCCAGACCCTTTATCTATTTTATTAATAAACAAATTATATAGGACTCAAAATATAACCTGTAACTCAGTGCTCATTACAGCCACTGTTCTTGAAGCCGAAAAGAACTGCAGGAAGCATCATTACAGACAGCTGTTTTCCTGACTAGTGTAGTAAGATAAGAAAGCAAGCCACAAGCTAACAGGCATTAAGATGTGACATCAAGAAATTGAGAAGTAGCTGATGCAAAAAATGACGTTCATTTTCTTCTGTGCTTCTAGCAAGTCAGAGGAAATGGCTTTGCCAAAGCTAATTCTGTCCATCAAAACTACAGCAGTTTGGTCACACTGTCTACATAATGCAAATTAAAGAGATAGTTCACATGAAAATTTTAACAAATGGCCACTCCCTCCAGAGGCGGGAGGGAGGGCAGCTACTAAAGGGAACCTGTCTGCATTCTGGATCTGAACCTAAAAGAGCTTGAAGTGTATACCATCAGCTGCATTTGAAGCTCACTCTGCTTTCACAGCCATCCTTTTCCTGACAACTTCCATCAATCCATAGTTTTGTTGCTTCCTGACCCAGGAGTTGCATCTGAACCTTTGTGCATAACAGCCACGCAGTCCATGAAATAATTCATTCCCTTTTTTCAGCCTATTCATCCTTTGATTCTCTACATCTTGCCATGCACGTTCCACAACACAAGTAGTGCATTAGCCTTTTTAAGTCACAGACTGTACTGCTTTGTGCACCCTTGAGTTTGTGTCACTGAGCTTAGAAACCTGTTCTAATAGAGAATAAACTTCTACTTGTGTGTTGTTTTGTCCTTCAGACAAGAGCAGCTCCTAAAAACATCAGCTCCTCCTCCCCCAACACCTAAGCCATTTGACTTCTGAAATGTATGATAATATAGCAGGTTGTCTAAGAAACCAAGTGTTTTATGGCAGGATGTCTGTAAAAATGTGACAGTTTTTTCCACAGATAATTCTCTTCAGTAAATCTCACACAGTTGAGGAGAACATGGCACAAGTTATGAAAGTTGGTCAGATGTTTATTCAACATGGCTAACAGTTTGGCAAGTTAGCGCTTTCCACCCACACGGGGAGCAGAAACCTTGACTGGTTTCACAATCTTCTGCTTAGGTGCTGCCTTTGTAGGAGCCTGCAGAGAAATAAAGCATGAGTGAAAAGAAACAATTTATTTGCAGTTCTAAAAGCATCCCTGTCTATTTAAGATTCTTGACAGAAATTAGGCAATTTAGATGAGATTAGAATTGCAATCTATCAAATAGAGTCACGTTAACAGATGGTTACACACCACTGTAAACCCACAACATGCAGGATGCCAATATGTTATGAATTTGTAAGTAATCATGAAATAGATGCTAACATTCATCAATACATTGATACCAAGTTTGTCAATAAGGAAGAAATTGCATCCAGACAAGTTTTTAGCTTTTGAGAATCTCTGACATACGGTCAGAAAGTTGTTTCACTGCAATATGTATTATGCAAAAAAAGGTTCACTCTAATCAGCTGTTTGGGTATGCTTCCAGATCAAAAAATATAAGCAAATGCTTTTTCCAAACACAAATGAGAATTTCCAGTAAAGTGCTGCAAGCAAATGTTGCATTACAGCACTGTATATTCCATTTCATTATTTCCATCCACCTATTGCATCTTACCTTTGCAGCAGAAACAGCCGTTTTCTTGGTTGCCTGCTTAGCCTTCTTGGCTTCTTTTGCAGCCCTGTTGATTCACAGAAAAAAAAGTAACAGTTATCAGTGCCTGACATTTATTGTTTCTTTGTCTCAGGACTGCAAGAGCTACCTGAGATCAAGAAATGAATGCATTCAGGTTTATCTTCTGCGTTCTCTACCCTCTAGGGAGACTACTACAGAGACAAAAACAGTGTTTTTGCAAAGGGAGAAGGCAAGAAGAGACCCTTCTCTGCTGCTACTATTATCTCTTGCTGAGATCACTCAGTATTACCTCCGAATATACTAATTTTTAAAAAAACTAACCACAAAAAAAGCTTAGGAGATATGGAAATCGTCTAGAATTCATCTTGTATGAAAAGCATTAATAATCTGTGAAAAGTCTAAGACAGCTCCACTTATCTCTGATTTCTTACCGGATAGCTTGTTCCCTCTGGGCCTTTCGTACTTCCGGCTTCTGATTTCTTTTAGCCATAATCTCAGCTAAAGATGCGCCAGTGATAGCTCTCTGAAACTTAACAGCACGACGTGTGCGCTTCTTTTGTACTTCTTCCTAAAATAGCAGAAGATAAAGACAAACAATTATTATCACAAGACATTAAATAAAAGCCTAAGGACAATTACAGAAAAAAGTTGCTATTAAGATTGAAGCTACTACAAAACTGTGTACAGAAGCAGAATTTTACTCTTTGCTTTGGCCATAACTAATTTCTTAAGTTTGCCAAAGTGGATAAGCAGGTAAAAAAGAACAATGTATTCTCCTTTGCAAGGTACAGAAACAACTGTTTTGGAAAAATGGCAGTTACAGAAAACTGAACTTCTGACAGGAAAAAAAAAAAGAAGAGGGATGAAGTCCCATTTGATGGATTCTGAAAGAAAGACACCCCCAACCTGTTTCAAGTGGGATCACTGTGCTGAGCAGCAGTGCAAGCCCCTGAGCATACTTTCCTTCTCCTAACTGGTAAAAACACTGACTTAACACATACGTAAGCCTTTCTAAATGCTCTACTGCTCTGCAATTTTTAACAAGTTGTGCCAGGGATGGTTTAAACTGGATATTATGAAAGATTTCTTTACTGAAAGAGTGGTCAAGCGTTGGAATGGACTACCCAGGTTATCTGGGTATTCTCCTTATCTGGAAGCATTCAAAAAACATGAAGACATGGCACTTCGGGATATGGTTTAGTAGGCATGGTGATGTTGGGCTGACGGCTGGACTAGATCATCTTAAAGGTCTTTTCCAACCTTAATGAATCTATTAAATACATCATGCTACATGCTTTATTAATCTTTTTCACGCAATGACAACTACATAGGAAAGATTTTCTGCTAAGTTAGAGCCCAAAGTCTTCAAGGATACCTGAAAACTCCCCCTCCCATTTAAGCCCCAGATCAGTTCTCTATCCTATCACCACTCCAGCAGTTTCCAGGACCAAAATTTCGGATAGTCTACATATTAAGTAGCATTACCCGCTCTCTCTAAAACTGTTTTCTAAAACATATGCCATTCATACAACTGTTAAAACGTACTGTAGTTCCGAGTAGCCCCGCAAAGAAATGATAGAATACAAATACAATGCTTTTGATATTACCTTTCTAACATAAAGCAGCATATGAACTCATGTAAGTACACTCATAGTTGATTTAGAAGTGGACAGGTACAGTTGGGCTTGATGATCTTAAAGGTCTTTTCCAACCTACTGATTCTATGAGTCCACATTTTCACCATTACTGGCCAGTCTTCATTCCGATAACACTAGCCTACTGAAGTTGCTTCTATTCTAACAAACCAGTGACCACATCTTTTGGTAGAAAACTTTAGAGTGCCATTAGCTGGTATGTACTCACTGACTGTCCTTTCTTGTGTTTACGCCTATACAGAACAGTCCAGTTGATTTGACGGGGGTTTCTCTTGGAAAGGAACGCAGACTCACATTTTGCATTCAAGAACTGAAAAACCTGGGAAGGTAAAGTATTTTGCATAAGCTTTGTTTCTACAAAAGACACGACTGCAGTTTACGTTAACATATCAAGTAATTCTTTGATTCAGTGCTTTTCAACCGTGATGCTTTCATATTTCATTACACAACTGCCACAATTAAAAATTCTAGAAGATAATTTAAGAAGTTCAGAATTTTGTTCCATTGATTTTGCAGGCCTAACTTAGTTCTTTCACAATAAAGCCCGATGTTACAGGTTTTAGAATGCAACAGAGTGGCTTCTTTTTTCTTAGGGAAAGCTCCAATTCCACATGCATCCACTGCTGCACGCTATCCTAGGTGCAGCATATGAATCCGTATCCAGCATCACGCTTTCAAAGCATCTGACCTCAAGCAATTCTGCGCTTCCTGTATGCGTAAGCCAGTCAAAACTTGGCCTAGAGAACACAGTGACCAATACTCCACCCAATTCCTTCTTGCATAGTTACACTGATCTTCTTGCCTAGAATAACAGGCAGAATCAGCAGGCCATTTCGAAGCATAAACTAATTCCCAGCAGAGCACCTGAGGATTTATTCAGTCTGTTTACTTAGTTGTCATTTCCCAGGAGATTCTGTACAGCAGGACAACTGTACTGGGATATCCAAACCCCAAGCACCCCTCCTGTATGTATGAGTACTGTATTTCTCTCTACGACAGTCTGGTCTTTACGAGGGAGTAGCGCTCTTCCGGGCTCTCGTCTTTTCACTCAACTTATTTGCAAGTCGAGTCGTTTGCTTGAGCGAATCAAAGCGTGAGACGCAAGTACATCTACAAAGCTTTGGCATTTTAGACCAGACGCTTTAAGACACTCTTCCCAAACCACCACCCGAGACCCGACCCACACCTTCGAGGTGCAGCGCAAGTGTGGTTCCCCTGCTGACCAGCTGACACGGACGGACACCGCTCAACACCAGCGCCTCAGGCAGCCGCGGAATCGAGGCCACCGCACAGCCGGTGCGAGGCCTTTGCCTCCCCCAGCACCGCGCAGGCCCCTCTCTCCCAGGGCCCGCAGCTGCGCCAGGCACCGCGGGGCTCACCTTGCCGTCCGTGCGGGCGTAGCGGCGCCCGTGGCCCGGGTAGATCTTGTACCCGCTGAAGCTGCACAGCTCGACCCTGCGAGGGAGAGAAGGAAGGGTTAGGGGGGAGGCAGGGGGTTGGCGGAGGGGCCAGGCGCGGGCCCCAGCGGCCTCCCCGCGGCGGATGGCGCCGGATGGCGGGCAGGAGAGCCGCCAGGCCCCTTACTTCATGATGGCGGTGGCTGCGTCGCGGGCGGCGGCCGGGCCGGAGAGGGCGCGGAGGATGACGGGAAGGGGCGTGGCGCGCGCGGCGCGGAGCACGCCGGGAACGCTCCCCCCTCCCGGCCCAGCGCCTGGGAGGGACGCGGAGGGGGACTAAGAATTCCAGCGGGATCGCTCGCCGGTCGGGCTTCTCGCTCTGCGCTTATAATCCTGCCTGACAGTTCCATATGCGGGATTTTCGGCCCAACCGACTATAAAGGAGACAGCTTTCCCGTCGTGAAGCGAAGCAGCCAATCGGCACCGGCCGGCGCGTCGCCTAGCACCGCTAGCAAGCGGGAAGCATGGCGGGGACGGCGTCTGAGGCTGCCTCGGCGGCTGGAGCGGGTAAGGGGGGACCGCGCCGTTGGCAGTGAGGCTGTCGGGGGCCGCGCGGGCGGGCGGGAGGTGCCGGGGTTCGGTGTCGGTGCAGGCGCTGGTGTTGGGGGCCGGAGGGGGTTTGTTTGGGTCGCCGCTGCGGCCGCGCGGAGCACCCTGGGAGTTGTAGTCTAGGAGGGGCAGGCGCGGCACAGGGAGCGCGGGGCTCGGACTACAAGTCCCGAAAGCCTTTGTGGCCCTCGGGGCGGGTTGAGTGGTAGCTCGGCTGCGGGGCCCGGGGCGCGCCCTGAGGAGCGGGTTCGGCCCTGGGCATGGAGGGGAGGTTTGAGGCCGAGGAGGGGTTTGCCCACGGACGTGGGAGAGGTAGGCCAGGAGTTGAACTAAGGCCCCTTTCTCCTACAGTGGAGGGCAGAGAGGCCTTGGGAGAGTGTATTGAGTGAGAGCCTTCTATGAGAGTGTAGTTTCATAGAGCCATAAAATAGTTTGGGTTGGAAGGGACCTTAAAGACCATCCAGTCCCAACCCCCCTGCCATGGGCAGGGACACCTCCCACCAGACCAGGCTGCTCAAAGCCCCATCCAACCTGGCCTTGAACACCTCTAGGGGTGGGGCAGCCACAGCTTCCCTGGGCAACCTGTGCCAGTGCCTCACCACTCTCAGTGTGAAGAAGTAAACATCTTTCCAAGGCACATACCGCTATAGGATATACAAACTTAGACAATTGATATTAATTAATGCACAAGCTTAAACCTGACTTTGCTATTTATTGCTAGTCTAAATCTTCCCCTGTCCAATTTGTACCCATTTCCCATAGCCCTATCACTACAAGCCTTTGTAAATAGTCCCTCCACAGCTTTACTGTAGCCCCTTCAGGTACTGGAAGGTGCCTAAAGGGTCTCCTTGGAGCTGTCTCTTCTCCAGGCTGAACAAGCCCAACTCTCTCAGCCTGTCCTCGTATGGGAGGTGCTCCAGTCCTCCGATCATCCTTGTAGCCCTCCTCTGGTCCTGTTCCAACAGCTCCATATCCTTCTTGTGTTGAGTATTCCAGAACTGGACACAATAATCCAGGTGAGGGCCTTACAAGAGAAGAATAGAGGGGCAGAATCACTTCCCTCACCCTGCTGTCCATGCCTCTTTTGATGCAGCCCAGGTTATGGTTTCTTGCTTCCTGCCTCAGTCTGAGAGGACATTGTGTTGTTATAATAATGTGAGTCTGGCTTTGAAGGCTGAAGTAAGCGAACAGAGGCCTGAGTAAAAATTGTAAGCTTCTGAGGTCTGTTAATGTGTGTAACTGCCAAAAAGTAGTAGCGAATTCTGAAACGTTTCCCTGAGTATTGAGGGTCTGCTAGGAAAAGTATCGTTCCTGTCCTATTTTACCAATGAACCTTTTATTGTATGAAACTGTGTTAACTTTCTTAAGATGATATAGGTACATTTCACACTGTATACTGAATAGTCATGCTTAAACAAGCAAACTAGGGACCCCAGTTTGTCACAAGGAGGAGAAGGATAGACTGATTTGAAACAGGGACCTTTGCTTCTCTGAATCCTAAAGCTGCTCTCAAAGGATGAAGGAGTACCCCCAGACAACCAAGATAGTGCCAAAATGCATAAGCAACTGTAGCAAGACCATCTCCAGGGACATCTAGATCAACAGAGCAAGCAGGTGGATGGTGATGCCATTGAAATATAGTTTCTTTGCAATTAGTTGTGTGTGCTAAGTAGCGATTAGTCAAATCTTCTTGAACCTAAATGCTTGTGAAGTGTAAGAAACATCTGTAAAACTGCATTCTGCATTCTGCCCCAGTTTGAATCGGACACCTTGTGCATGAACAAAAAGATTACTCTTGTAATTTTATATTATGGGTTCAAATATCTTTTTGGATTAACAGGCAGGTGCAAAGTTTATTTGTTTAGTTAAAGAGCAGAGATGGTCGGGTGAGAAACTTTCGGTACTTTCTCCCTGAGCATGCAAAGACAGGAGTGTGACCATTACTGGTTCTTCTGGCTCTGCATTGCTCTTCGTGTGGCTGTGGATTGACAAGCAACAGAAATGTAATAAATGTCATCAGAGATGCTTCTTAGAAAAGCATATTCTGTAGCTGGCAAAATGATACACCAAAAATGTTTGTCTGCATCCTTAGCATAGTTAAACCCTAAAAGCCTGCAAACTGTAAGACTTAATACATATTAGAGTAAGAACTCTATTCTGGAACATGCTGCTGAAAAAGACAGCATTATTTACTGCGCAGATAGTAAAAGAAGAGCAAACACTAGAATGATGGGTGGATGTAAAACACACAGCAGAGGCCTAATGTATGAAAATTATTAGCAGGTGCCACTGTGCTTACCCAGTGATTCAGATTCCCTGTAGATGGCAAATGTTTTTCTTTTAGCTTTATAGGTTTTGCATGGTTCCATTTTAATTGTGTGTTCCAGTAATGAAATGATACAGAGAAGGAAAAAGAGAGAAGTGCAAGCTTTTGTTCAGTGGTCTAACTTTTTGCGGGCTTGTTCATGATAAGGCAAAACGCATGAAGATCTGTTTATCCTGGTTTCTCCGTATATGTGCTCCTATATAAAGTGTTGACTTTGGGTGCCTTTTTTTTTTCCTACTCCTTTTTCTTCTTAGGCTTGGTAGTCAACTGGTCAGGTCAAGGATTGCAAAAACTGGGTCCAACTTTACCCTGTGATGCTGATACTCACACTCTGATTCTGGACAAAAACCAGATAATTAAATTGGAACACTTGGAGAAATGCAGGAATCTGATGCAGGTCAGTGTTACTTGCCTTGAATTTGCTATGAAATAATGGTACTATCATGCTAATTGCAATACTTCTGCTTTAGGGCCATATTATGTAATCAAAGTGAGTTAGCAGTTGCTGTTTTCATAGGAAACTAAATAATTGCTAACCAAAATAGAAGGCTTTGTTTTCAGTGTTGCTTTATGTTTGATAGTGGGAAAGGCTGTTAAACTAGTTACCTAGGTGACTAAAAATGAACTAAATAAATCCTATTGGGAGAGGGGTGTCATAAGAACATTAGAAAAGTAATCGATAACCCAAATTTTGATACTTGTTAGTTTTTTGATACTTGAGCTCTGTAACATTAAAAGTAACTTTGTTTTATCTTTCCTCTGTTTAACTGTAAACGTAGATATTCATACAGAACTCTTCTCCCCATTTGGGTGCTGGAGCTCTTCACAAAGGGAAAGAATTTGTAGCCTTAATTTCCAAGAAGAAAAAAAAAGAACCTGTGTGGATGAGGTTAAAATAGAAATAGCAAATAAATGTGAAGTGGGAGGGATCTGTGTAGTCTTGTTAACATATCAATTTATGTAGGCTCTGATGTTAGTATTGCTTATCATTAATTTTAATTCTAGCAGCAGTCCATTTTAAGTTCATGAGGGTGTGAGTGATAACGATGTGAAGCCTGTGCGTGGTGCTTTCAGAAATCAAAGTATTAAACGCTCCAGGGCAAAGCTGTGTGAGTCTATGTTAATTATCACTGAAAGTGCCTCCAGATAGACTTGAAGTCACCTGAAAGCTTCTAGAGACAAGCTGCACTGGGATAGGAGAGGTAGAGTTTGTTGCCACAACAAACTAACCTTCACCAGTTTGCTGCTTGGTGGTTGTGTTATTCATGCACGTGTCTGAGCAGGACTTATCCTTTTTTAAGTTTGCGATTTACAGTTCTGTTAGCACAGGACTTCTTTGTGAATCATATGACATCTTTTATATTGACAGTAAATATGATTTTACACCAGGAGTAGCAATTTGCACAAAGATTTGGCAATTCTGATTTTAAAAATCTTATTTTCATATGACACAATTCCTAATTAATTCTCCTCTGTTTAGCTATTGATATCAGGATTTCCTCTTAAGATTGCAAAGTCACTTGTGAAAACTACTTTCTTTATATCAGTGATTTATTTCCTAGCTCTTGCAGTTTTTTTGTCTGTGTTATTTGCTTGTAAATGGAATACATAGATTGAAAAAGTTCCCGTTGGATTAGATTTTTAACCGCTGAAAATAAAAGCCTGATCTGTCTGTGCAGTTTAATAACTAAGACTGTTTTTTCTATTTGTGTGTCAATCTGCAGCTCTCTGCAGCCAACAATCGTTTGGTGCGCATGATGGGTGTAGCAAAACTCACTAAACTTCGCGTGCTAAACTTGCCTCATAATAGTATTGGGTATGTGGAAGGGCTGAAGGATTTGGTGTACCTGGAATGGCTGAACTTGGCAGGAAATAACCTAAAGGTGAAGTATTAAGTCTCTATGTTTTCCAGAATCTGGCATTGTAGAAATTAGGAAAATGCTGCAAAGAAATCTGAATGTTTCTGGTCTTTATTGGAACAAATGTTGTAATTTTAAATCTACTCTTTTTTGAAAGAGGAGAAGGCAACTTTTGCACAATAGTTGTCTAGGAAAAAAATAAAAGGCTTGGTATAAAAATATAGTGAGAATAGGGATATAATTATTTTCCTATTTTGGGGACCATCATCTTCAAAATGGAACAGTGTAGAAATATGGGTTTTATTTTGGGTTACTTATCCGGTCCTTTGTAGCTTTCAAAGTAATTCATAGTTATTGATATCGGGTTTTATTTAATGACTAAAAGAGAGTTACTGTGAGTATAATGGACATCTTTATTTTTGTAGGCCATTGAACAAATCAATTGTTGTGCGTCTCTTCAGCATCTTGATTTGTCAGACAATAACATAGCTCAATTGGGCGATCTCTCCAAACTTACATCACTGAAGGTAGATACTATTTTATCTCTGGTTTTGTTACATGTTTTGCATAAAGAAATTTCCTTTGCTTTAATAAAAGGCAGCAATTTTCATTCATTCTTCAAGCACAAGCTGTTAAAGCATTAAAATTAATCACTATCATTTCTAGAGAGAAGCATGTAAGAATTCTTTTTCTTGTTTTTCAAGTTGCAGGAACTGAAGTAGTGATTTTTCTGTAACTATAGTGATTTTGGTAAAGATAACATGGTGAGATTTTGTTCATAGCTCTTGATTCTCATCTCATGTCCTGAATCAAGACAAAGCAGTGTTAACTCTTTCAGCATGAGCACTGAAGAGAAAAAATGTTTCCGAATACATTTTCTTGAAACTGACTGTACGTCAGTTCTGCATTTTAAAATGAGATGATTTTCCTCTAAAGTATAAAAATTACTTTCCCCTTGCTGGGATCAACAAAAACAACTTTGATACCAGAAAGCCTTAATTGTAGTTCTTTTGTATGTATTGTGCAGGTGTTGCCTGAACAAGAAGTATGAGGGTTTTAATCAAACGTATGTTTCATCACCATAATTGTCTTTTATAGACTCTCTTGCTACATGGAAATATTATAACTTCACTTCGCACTGCCCCTGTTTGCCTACCTCAGAATCTGACTGTTCTTTCTTTAGCAGAAAATGAAATCAGAGACTTAAATGAGGTAAGATATAGAAGATATATCACCTTTCTTTAGGTAAACGGAAAACCATGAGTTGGATAATTCATTTGAGAATGTACCTGAAAACGGGCTCTGCTCTTTGAAACAACCTATGTTGGTGGTAGTAACTTTTAATAGTTTATTTGTAGTAACTATATTTGCCTTTACTGCAGAAGCCAGGTGATACCTTTTAAAATTTATACATGAAAGAATATACTTGCTTTTTTTTATTTTATGCTTTTATATTATTCAAGAGCATCAGAAGTATGCTTCAAGGGCTATATTTAGAGAGCTTTCCATAGCTGTCTGACAGTTGAAAGCTGAACTGATTAACTGCTGCAGAAGGTTTCTGCAGCTACTATGTTTAGAACAGAGGTTTGAATTGTGTTTGTTGCAGCTAAATGTTTTTGGGCTTATGTCTTACTTTATCTGTTTCTCAAACACGCTATAAAAGAAAAAAATACTCTGCCTGTGATTTTAGTCTTTGTTGTTTGTTTTAAAATATAAGTAAGAGCCATCAGTTGGACTTCCATGTTGGATGAATAATTGTATTTTGGTAGTACATTTCTCTTCAAAACAGGACAGTGTTTCTCCAGCTTTTTGGCTTGCCAGTTTTTCTTGTCAAAATCTCAGCTCCTGCTATAGTGAACTGGAATCATGGAAATACTGTATTTCTCTATACATAATTCATTCCCACATTTTAAGAGAAGCTAATGCTTTCAAAGGCTGTAGTACTTTCAGGGGCATTAATTGGAAAATGGCAGTTGTTGATGGATGGTCCTTTGAAGATGTTCATGCTCAAAAAGCAAATGTGATTTTCAATGTATTTGTAATTACATTGTTTTATGTGAGATGTCCAGATGTAATTAGGTGAAATGCGATATGTTCCATAAGCACTTAACGGGTTCTGTTTGATTAACAAATACATCTTATTTTCTCAAGGTTTCTTTCCTGGCCTGTCTTCATCAATTGGAACAGCTGTCAATTATGAACAATCCTTGTGTGATGGCCACACCTTCTGTCCCTGGCTTTGACTACAGGCCATATATTGTCAGCTGGTGTCTGAACCTTAAAGTTCTTGATGGATATGTGATTTCTCAGAAAGAAAGGTGACATGATAGTATTAAATTTTCAAAATTATTTAATGAAGTTTGGTTAAGCTGAAATTGCTTTTTTATGTAATAAAAAAAAATTTAAAATGCTAGTGATCTGAAATGCTGTTTGTCTTGTAATGGCCATACGAGATACAGGCAAACTAACGTAATTCCTTTTGCCAAGATTTTCATAGAATCACCAGATTGGAAGAGACCCACCGGATCATCGAGTCCAACCATTCCTATGAAACACTAAACCATGCCCCTTAGCACCTCATCCACCCATGCCTTAAACACCTCCAGGGAAGGTGACTCAACCACCTCCCTGGGCAGCCTTTTCCAGTGCCCAATGACCCTTTCTGTGAAAAAATTTTTCCTAATGTCCAGCCTTAACTTCCCCTGGTGGAGCTTGAGGCCATTTCCTCTTGTCTTGTCCCCTGTCACTTGGGAGAAGAGGCCTTTCGCCTGTACCACTAGAATAATTATGTAAGATCACAGGTTCATTTAAGTAGAAGTATGAAGTTAACCTTTTGTTTTGTTACTGAAATCACACCAGCACCATTACAAAGCAAAACCGTGGTAGCAATTTATTAGTGGTCTGTTACCCCTTCCAAGCTTACAGCCTCTTTGACTTTGCAGAATGAGACAATTGGCTGTTATTTTAGGGAAAGTTCAAATGTGCACTTTTATAAAGGGCCTGATTTGCACATGCATTTCTAGATTTGGTGGTTTTTGTATCAATTAGTCAAATATTATTTTGTTCATATTGCTTGTTTCTGTATATTTATGTGCATTATAGCAATATTATAATCTGTATGACAGTAGAAATGTCTTCTTATAGTTCTTGACATTAGAACAGTCCAAGCAGAAATATTATTCATTATAAACTTATTCTAGTCCAATACATTAATGTATTCCAGGACACTAATGTTTGTGGGTTTTTTTCCCTATTACTAAAATAAAAAGCTGCTTTTTTGATCAAAGTTAAAACTAATTCTGTTTCTGTTTCACCATAACATATTATGACTTTCCCAGAAAGTTGTTCGTAAGAATTTTAGAAACTTTTTTCATGAGTAATGGTGGTTTTCCTCTTGGCTGAATTATTATATATAGATATAGCAAATGTTCTCAGACTGAAGAGCATTTACTTTAAAAACAGGTTGCAGTTGCTGAATACTTTTAGCAAGATTTGCTCTCTGTGCCTGTTTTACGTGTTTGTGTGAACTTTTCTGTTTATGTGAAGGCTTTGCTGATAAATTCATTGATGTAAATGTGTTTTCAGTGCTCAAAGACTACACACAGATAAAGCAGAGACTGCACAGTATGGGTCAGACTTTTTTCTCTATTGATAGTTATGTGAGGGAATACTTTATTCATTATTCTGGTAACTTAATTCCCAGCTCCTCTGGGCGCTGCACGTGTTCCAAGTCTTGGTTAGATTTGTAGATTAGCTCATAGGTACTCACTAGAAGAACAGCAATTAAAAGAGAGTTAAGAGCTTTATTCTGGGCATTAATGGTAACCGTTTTCCCCCTTCCTAACAGTTTGAAAGCAGAATGGCTCTACAGTCAAGGTAAAGGAAGATCATATCGACCTGGGCAGCATGTTCAGCTAGTCCAGTACTTGGCTACTGTTTGTCCTCTTTTATCTACCTATGGTCTCCAAACTGAAGAGGATGCCAAACTGGAAAAAATACTCAGTAAGCAGAGGTGAGAACTTCTTGTTTCTCTGTTGTTAAAGAATCTAATTGGGAACATAATAAGACATACAATCATGTGTTAGATACAATAGCATTTCCATTTAATTATTTCAAAGCAATATTGATGGCTGGAGATGGGAAGAGTAATGGAGGTACAGGCTTAGAGAGGAATGAGAGGCAAGACAGCAGCAGCAGCAGGAGTGTTTTCCTCCTCACTGGGCTGTCTAGAGATAAACTCTCTATATTTTTCAGTCTGTGCTCTGTGAAGGTTACTAGTGTTAGGACGGTGATTAAAATAAACAAGCTACCTACAGAGATGATTTTTTGCCACTGAGAAAATGATGAAAACCTCAATAAGGAGCTTAGATTAACTTTTGTTCTAGTTGTAAACAAAGGCTATTGTGATACGTTGGTGTATTAGCCACTTTTTTTTTGTTTTAGTGTGTTCTTTACTGGTCTTAAGGTTGTCCTTTGAGGGATGCTGTTCTCCTCATGCGCTTGATGATCTTTGTGTCTGGCAACTCAGGTTCTGTCAGCAGAGGCCTCTGCACAGCCTGCTGATTCTGCCCAGTATCTGTTTTGCTAAGGTAGATGAGTTATCATGGTACACTTTCCTCCCATGAGAAGGTGAACTAATTTGGATTAAAAGCCAGCAAATGTAACAAAATGGGTATCCCTATTCCACAGGACCTATTGACAAACTTTTTTTTTTTTCAGAAAGATAAGAGCAGAACAGTCTGCTCTAAGGAGCAGGCTATGTAAGTGGCATAGGTGTGGGTAAAACCTTGGGCAACAAAAGTGTTGTGGTAAGCAGAAAGGCAGCCTTTCATCAAAGGGGCTGGAAACTTGGGAGCACCTGGAAGGAGCTACTCTATGCTCTGTTAGTGTAGATTGGTCTCGTGGAGGAAATTTATAGAAATATTCAGTCCATTTCAGAGGATGAAGTCCAATAAAAGTATATTGACTTTGGAATTTCTAGCTAATGCTCTTGACATTCACGTGATGTTTCTGGGGAAAATTCAGGAAGTTGCCTTACAAGGCATAACTCTAAAAAATTAAAAAGCCAACATACAAAATAAAAAAAACCACCAAAACCCTCACAAAAGAAATCAAACCCCCAAATCCCTGCCCATAAATGTATGTATGCATGCGCATACATATATGATTTATAAGGCAGTTTGACCTCTGTCTCACGATCTTTGAATTTAGCTGAGCTGAAACAACCTGTGTGCTTTCTCAGTTTGTAAAGGATGATTTTTTTTTTTTTTTTTGTGGAGGTATTTGTTTATTTGTGCTAGGATTTTGTCTCTCTAGTAACAGGGACACCTTTCCCTTTATTCAGTGATTTCCAACTGTAAAAGGCACTCCTTTCATCCTTTCAATTCTCAAACTGCTCTACACATACTAGCTAATATACCCTGCCATAAACACTTAAAATATCTGCACACATCCCTTGTGCATAGAAATACATAGTGGTTTTCAGTCTGTAGTCTGAATTGCATATTGGATTTTTATTTTTTTTTCCCCCCTTGATACATGTACATGTAACGAAGAAAAATGGGCAGGAGGAAGGGAAACAGGAGCAGTCTGTGCAGTCCTCTCTTTCGTGAGTAGTCCTGTTGGTGTCTTGTAGGTTTAGGGATCTGCATAACTAGCCTTGTTTAGATGATTTGATCGCTTATTTCCTTTAAAGTAGTTGATAGTTTCTTTCAGGTGTCTTCTGTACTAAAAAAGTCTAAAAGAAATATAAAGTCGGTTCAAACTCTGTGTTTAGGCTCCACCAGAGGCAGTTGATGTATCAAAACCAAAATGAAGGACCTCCTGTGTCTTCTACTCCTAACAAAACACTGCCGGTTGCTTATGAACACAGCAGTCCAGCCCAGCCACCACAGATCGTTATTGAAAGCGGTAAGAAGCTAATTGGTAGCTGTGATCCAACCTGTAGAAATAGTTTGTTGTTTTTTTTTAACACAGATAACTTGGTGGAGAGAATTTCAGGGCAAGGCCCTGGTTTTATTTTATTCTGTTTGGTTTTGGAGATTTATATATACTTTGTTTTCTGGAAATATGTTCCGTGTTTAGTCCTGTCTTGAAATGCTAGTAAGGTTGTTATGTGAAACACACAATCCAGTAAACTAAAGAGTTATTAGGTAGACTGTTCTGTCATATAAAAGTGTAACTTCTCCGGGGGGAGGCAATTTACAGTACCGAGTATTTGCACAGTTTGTGGATGTTACTGTGATAAGTACTTACTGTCCTTATTGTGATAATCATTATTTCTATATAAGTAGCATTTTAGATTTTACACACACACAACTTCTATCTAAAATAAATTGTGAATCTCCATTAATTAAATGAAGATATGTTACTGAAATATTATGACACTTTTGAATATGGCTTTCTGCCTATCTAGAACCTGTCATCCGGAAGAATTCTTGGGTTGGATCAAGTGTAAATGATGATCATTCCTATGCAGTAAAGAACACTTTTCTTCCTGAAAGAAGTTTTCAAAAGGAGCTATACCTTGAAGATATACAGGCAGATGAAGACAAACTAAACAGCAGCCTGTTATCCTCAGAGTCTACTTTCATGCCAGTTGCTTCAGGGTTGTCTCCCGTGTCTCCTACTTCAGACCTGAAGCTACACAGAATCAGTTTGGGCCTGGAAGATGCTGATGATTCAGTATTTGAATGTGTGAGAGAAGTTACTAGTGGAGAAACAGCTAACAAGGAAGAAACTTTATGTATTACAAGAGAGGACTCCAACAAAGCAGTGGAAAGTGAGGGAGCTCAAGAGAACATCAAAGAGAGCATGCTGTTGCCTTCTACTGATCCAGTAACACCTAGCCTGACAGCTAATACTGGTGATGGTTTAGCGTCTTCTGAAGGCCAGGTTCTTTGTAGTCACCCCAGCACCTCAGTAGGTGCTGAATCAGGAGTTACGACTTTCTGTCCTGACCAGACGGCAGGAGAAGGTTCCAATTCACTAACTGTTGTCACAGCTGAACTGGAAAGAATGACTAAAGCAGCTACCAAGCTTCAGGCCTGCTGGAGAGGATTTTACACAAGGAACTACCATCCCCGAGCCAAAGAAGTGCGTTATGAAATTCGACTAAACAGAATGCAGGAGCATATCATTTGCTTAACTGATGAAATAGAAAAGTAAGTTGAGGTCATATAGTATGTTTTCAAATCTGAATGAATATAACCATCATTCCAGGATATTTCAGAATGGATATAAGTGGGTATTGATATGACTAATCACAGTAGAACCTAACATCAGTAATATTGACGTGGTTCGGTGGCAGACATGGTAATTGCTGCAGCTGGGCACTACATGAAGGTGAAGGGGCGATTGTGAAACCAAGGGAAGCCAAACAATGAAGCCTTCCTCCTCCAGCTACAGGAGGCTTCACGCTCACAAGCTCTCATCCTACTCTGGGACTTGAACCACTCTGACATATGCCGGAAAAGTAGATTTAGTCTAGACATAAGGAGGAATTTCTTCACTATGAGAGTGGAGAAACACTGGCACAGGTTGCCCAGGGAAGTTGTGGCTGCCCCATCCCTGGAGGTGTTCAAGGCCAGGTTGGATGGGACCTTGGGCAGCCTAATCTAGTGGGAGGTGTCCCTGCCCATGGCAGGGGCATTGGATCTAGATGAACTTTAAGGTCCCTTCCAACACAACCTATTCTATGATTCCATATAAAACTGATTACATTAGAGGATTGCTTCCTGTAAGGTAAGCATAGTTATGCCCACAGCTGTTCATACTCTTGAAGTGCCTTCTGTAAGTGGGTTGGGTTTTTTTTTCACTTGTCTCCTAGCAATTACAGAGTCTGTGAATGAAGTGTCCATATTGAGAATCATCCCTCTTACTGGTGAAAAGAAGAAGAATTCTCTCTGCCTTGCATAATGCAGTTTTAAAATGTGATTCTGTGCTCGGTTCTGTTTTAGTTATCCTATGAATCCATGTTTGGAGGAGATGATTATCAAAGTTCCTCAATTTGTAAGATATAAATTGCAGATTTAGGTGATATAATTCAGGATCAGCCTGGAAACTGGTGGCCTGACAGGCTCTCGTCCTTAACTATCACAAGCAGTGAAAATTCTTTGAATTGAGTTGAGTCCTTTGGATTTGTAAAAACTCTCGATCCTTACACATCATACCTACATCCAAGTGATAGCAGTTGGGGAGAATGTAATTTCAAAATTAGAAGTGCTGGTTTGGGGTTTTTTTTGGTGCAGTAAATAGAAGCACGTCTACCTAAAATTAAGATCTTGGGTTCGGTTTAGAAAAAAACACTTAAAGTATTAGCAAGTCAATAAATGTGCTGCAGCAAAAGAAAGCAGAATCTTTATATAACACTGAAAAAGAATGTTCAAGTCAGCAGCTGGATATTGATGGCAAGCCAAACCGCAGTACTGTCTTAATATTAGGTTTTGTTACATCTTTCAAGAGTACTGTTCTATAAATAGGCATTTTTATGTATTCTTGTTGATCTTGTTATCCAAATGTTTCTTATTTAAGCTGCATAAATTTGTATGCATATTCTTGCAGGCTAAGAAAAGAAAGAGAGGAAGATAAGATTCAGAGGCTTGTACAGGAAGAAGCTGTCAAATTTCTTTGGAACCAGGTAAATAGTTCTAGTCATCTTAATTTTCTGCTTACATATAAATTTGAAAGGCATTATTCCTACTGAGGTCCTGAAGAGACAGTCAATATGGTTCATTTTTTCCAATGATGACTCGGGTGGCCTGTTAGAATCCAGTTGCCATTTTGTTTGCTATACTGGTATTCCAAGGTAAAATAGCATTCAGAAGTAGTAGTGCAATAAAACTGGTTTTGTTACAAAAGGATAAATTATAGCCTGGTGTGAGGAGGAGGAAAAAATGCAAGGGAAGCTAAATAAACATAGCAGAAGGTAAGAGGAGTGTTATAATCGTGAGATGCCCAGGGCAACTGAAATGGTCTCAAGCTATGTTGTTTATGAGCAACAAGTTTCTAATGTAGAAAAGTTATCAATACACCTTCTAATAAGCTGTTCTTAAAAAAAGAAGACTGTTTTGTTTTTTTTTTCTAAGCAGGGGTTATTTTGTAAAGGTTTCCCAACCTTTCTGTAACAGTGGGAAGAACGTATTTTCCCTAAAGGTGTAGCATACGTTTTGTTAGTTCACTTGGTCTTAAATTTTATACTAGAGCTTTGTTGGTGATTGCAAGATATGCTGTAGAAATCAAAGTCCTTTCTTAATTGCATTTCATAATTAAGTTTTCTCTGTACTTTACAGGTTAAATCCCTTCAACAATGGCAGCTTTCAGTGACACAAAATTCAAGTGCCGCTTGGCAACCTGGGATCCCTGCAGCCAATACTTTCTGTCCATCTGAACCATCTATTCGATCATTCACTCTTGAGCAAGAAACCCCATCAGATGTTAGCGCTGCTTGCTTAGTTCCAGCTAACGGTATTCTTCAGGTAAGGTCTTCATCGCAATTCCCAGATTCTGGTTTTCATTCTTCCATGGCTGATCACACTCGTGGTGGTGACTTGTGTAGCTCCGAAAAGAGCTTAACAGAAGGAACGGTGAGTTCTCTTTCAGTGGAAACCGTCAAGCAATGTGACAACTGTGTTTCAGCATATTCTTCAGATGTAGAGGATGACCATGGGGAATATGGACAAAGTAGAGAGAGCTCTAGCAATGAGCAGGACAACAGACTAATACAACAGTATTTGAAATCTGTTCAGCAGCTGGAAGAGGCTGATGAAGGATCACATTGCAATGATGAAACAGAGGGAAGCTGGCCACCCATCACTTTTTCAGCAGAAAGCCAAGAGTCTTCAACTGACACTGTCTCTGTAGATCTCCCTCAGGATAGATCTTCCCCTGCCCGAGGTGAAATGGGTCAGACACCAGAAAGCTGCAAACTGAATTCAGGAATAGTAGAAGGGAAGCAAACAGACTGTGATTCTTCGTTTCAAATGCTGCATGTTGGGATAGCTGTATAGTAGGCTCAGTTCCACAAAGAACTAGAGATTCCATTTCACTTTCTTTCTTTTTCCTGTTTACACAAAACGTATTTTTCCTGTGTGCTGTTTCAGATTTTTGACTCATGTTACCAATTTATGTTTTAATTAGTATTTTATTGATGTTGCTGAGGGCTGACACTAAGCTAATCTGAAATCAGTAAAGTTCTCAGTGACAGTCATTATGCACTTTATTTTCTAATAAACTAACTGGCTTCCATTAAGTTAATTCTGAAGATCAGGTGTGTTGTGGGGGTGGTGTTTGCTGTGAATTCACTTCAGTGAATGTATTAGTCTTCGAATTCTTTTCTAAAGAGCAGGACTGAGTTCTTACTTTGCAAAGAGAAGGAAACAGCATGGAATGAAACTCCATCAATATAAGCAGCATATGTGTGTGTATGGCTACAACCTGATCAGAAATATGAAAGCAGTCGTCTTTAAGACTTCTTTTGACTTCAACAAGAGTAGTTTGATCAGTGTTTCAAAGATGCATTCCATGAAACCAGTGTCCAAGTTGGTGACTTCTGTTTGTCATTTACATGAAGCTGCTGGCTAGGATTAAGGTCACTTATGGATGCACTGAAAACAGGAGTCAGACCTTCAGGAGCTTCAAACAACTTTGGCCTTTGTTTGCCCTGGGGTTGAATGTCTCTGCTTTCTCAGGTAAGACTCAAAATGGAACCAATAGCAGCCTTTACTAAATAAGAATTTCAAAAGGGCATGTGATGTGGAACACAGTTTCCAAGGCTGCACTTCTGCGTCCTAGCAGCAGACATGGTGACACATATTTGATGGATGCCAACTACTTCTGTCTACAGGTATGAATATTAAAAGCAGACATTGTGACTAAAAACTATTTGTTGACATGTTGGTTTGGGTTTTTTTCTTTTTCCTCTATGTCCAGTTTTGACATTCTAATTAGATATGGATAAAAAGCTGTATTTCTTCCCTGTTGGCAAATGAGCTAAGCTACCTAGGCTGTCCTTTCCACTTGAACACTGGGCAAGCAGTAGTGTTTGTATTTTGCCTACCTGTTCCTACGTTGGTTTTTGATAGAAAAAGGTCAGGTATCTCAGTATACCACAGAAGTAGCAAGGGAAATCTGTTTTGCCATGGACACTAGTAAAATAAAAGTTGCTGTTGTGACTCTTAGGGGTCAATTCAGTTTGCTAATACCACATTTTGCAATATGTACTGGAAGGCCAGTTTTTCAATACTTTCTTAGTCTTAACTTCTTAGCTATAGAGACACATGCGTGTTTCCTGAATCTGCAGGTTTCCTTCTGGTGCTATGGTGTCCTTAAAATAAACTAGTGCTCTTTTAAAGTGACTCTAATGACCATGTTGCTATGTAAAATCATTTAATTTTTATAAAAGCTTTAGTTGTTTGTCTACTTTAGGTTATGAGCTGAAATTTACCACTACTCAGGAGTTTGGCCTGAGGCCAGTATCTGCTTGAGGCCTCAAAATAGCCTTTATTTAGAACATAAATGGTGTACTGGATTTGTACCAGCCATCTCTCCAGTGGTGAAGCTCACCTTGGAAAAATAAAGCTTCCCTCTGTGTACAGAGTATCCATTATCTCTTTCCCCTACCCTCCAAAAAATAAGTTCTAGGGCACTAACTTCTCAAAAGAGCTGTTGTTGCGGTCAAGCTGATATTTGACTGTGCCTTGCATGCATGAGAGCATTGTGAAAAAGACAAAACTGAGGTGGTTGATTCTTCGTGTATTCTCTTTTGGTCTAGGTACAGTACATTTGTGGCATAACCATATTCGTAATCAGATCTTAGAGCACGAGTGTGTTTGGGAATTGAAAGTGGTACAGGTGCTTTAATGTATTTGCAACCTTATAAAGAGGCTCTTTAAGTTTTGAGAGAGAAATTTGTTACACAGTGGCTGGACCTTACCCTCTGGGGACAGCAGTTAGGTGTAATAAAACAGTAAGTTCTCTTTTGTGCTAGAGTGCTGTATTAACATATGCAAAACCTGGGAGAAACTAGACCGCTGTCTGAATAAAAATGTTTCACTTGCAGCAGACACTGAGGGACTATATATTTTGCTATTTTGTATTATTGTCACTTTTTGCTGCAGAATTAGGAAGAGGAGAAACAACTTTAATTTTGGAGGTCTCAAAGGGAGAAAACTTGATGAAACTTAATTTTTCATGGAAGCCCTAGACGTTTCTTGACATTTCCCCCCCGTTATTTGGGCTTGCAAACACCAACACAACGAGACGTTTTTTAACTATTGCCTAGGTCAACTACTGTTTTTTTAAACTTGTAACTCATATGTCCAGAATTGATTTTGTGAAGATACAGACAAGTTTATACCAACATATAATCAGCTTCATCTTAGTCTTTTGGGGAAGATATGAAATATAAAAGATTTTTTTTCATGATGTTATGAAAAGTATCTTGCATGTGTAGAAGATGAGTTACCTAAATATAGAGAAATTGCAAAGAGTGATGAAGTTTTGGATTAGTTTTTACAGGGTCAAATGTAATTAGTTTGTATATACACAAAATATTTTCATCCTGACAACTAAAATATATAGAGGGAAAGACGTTATGGGAGATAGAGTGAAAAAATAAAGAATCAAACGGGATGCATACTTAAAAATGGCTTCATTCAGTCATTTTTGAGCTCTCAAAGAGTCATGATCTAGAGATATCACAGTTTAACATGTGGTTTAACATTTACCCTTCTTTGTTTCTATAAGTTTTCTTAATCTAGGTATGTAGTGGTCTTTTAACTGTGTATGCCTATCCAGGTTCCTTTGGAGATGATGGAACTTTTGTAAAGGAATCAGAAGGCCTCATACATGAAAATCCATGTCTGAAATTTTTGTGTATTTAATATTATAGTGTTCATAATTTTCCTTTTGCGAGGCTTCATGTTCAGCAGAAGAATGTACTTTGTTGAATGAATGTACTTTGCCTGTCTGTTGTCTTTTGTCCTGGGCTGGATCATCCAGTACTGATGGAAGAGATTACAAATGTTTGTCAGGCAATGTTGTCGGCTCTGCTGTGAGTACAGTTTAAGCACTTCTTTAATTTGCTTTAGAAAAAACAGCTAAATAGAACTTAGGTTAAGTAGTTCCGCTGTTCTACACAAGTAGTTTTTCCCCAAATTAGGTGGTTGGCACATACAAACTTCTTTCAGCTACTCTGTGGCAAAAAATTACTCTTGCCTGCTTTTCCTGAAGGTAGGGACAAGACAGAAAGTGGAAATGCATTTATCTGTGTTTTCAGGTTTAATCTGTGATGGTAACACCAACTCTTCTGTGACTACTATTTCAGTTTTCCCCCAATTATTTTTCCAGTTTACATGTTTCAATCTTGCATGCAATCAAGAATGCATTTTTTCTACTGTATGTAATATTTGATAGACACGGTTCCACATGGTATTTGGAAAGGTGGAAGAATGTCATGAAAGCAAGTCTGTTTGCATTGTGTATTTCAAGGTTCTTTCAAGGTGTTTGGATTGCATTGACTCCTCTCTGCTAGATAGCTTCTTTACGAAAGAAAGACATAAGGCAATGAATGCCTCATTAATGACATTAAGTAAATTTCTGTTTCTGCCTTCTTCTGAACTGAGCTTAATGGTCACTGCTCTGGTTTTAGTACCTAAATCTGTAATCGAAATGGAAGAGATTTAACTGCTGAATTAATGCAGTAACTTAATGGTTTGGATTTGAGGTTTTTTTGTGTGGTAACTATTCTTGTGTGGTGCTATTTTGTAAACAAAGTATATGTGGCAAGGATAGAAATTTTAAAAGGTACTGAACATTTGCTTAACTCTGCCTTCATTTCCTTAAAAGAAGCAGAGTCATGTTTAAGCTGAGTCCTTGTGAACTGGCTGTCTAAATTAGGATTTTATCATATTAACATCTCCAAAAGTGTTCTTTTATCACAAACCAAGAAAGCATTAAGACTGCAGATTTTAGTTTGTTTTTAAAAGGCAAATATCTTCCAGTGAATACTTGAGAATGTCCTTGTTAAACTGAATTGCAGAACCTAACCATTTGTTTATAGTTAAGTTCCTTAAACAGCCATAGATTATACTATTTGCATGCAGCAATTTAAATAATACACTTATCAGCCAGTCTGTCTGTATATAAACAATTTTGGTTTTTTCCTGAATAATGTTGTATAGAATTAAGCTTGCAAGTTGTTCCTGGGTTTTATGAATTTGTATATATTGTCTGAAGAACTCCAATCTTAATTTCTACTTGTAGTAGGTTGTTTGTTGAACAAAAATGGAAGATAAATTCCTTTGGGATTTCCTGGGTACATTTTACTGGACTTGAAGTTACGACGAGTCTTGCTTTTTCCTGAGAGGATAGGATTGTAGTATTTAGTGGAGATTGACTGAAGACAACAAATTGTAAAAAATGGTCAGTTCCCCTGCTTTTAGCTAGTGGAAAAGAGACTCTTTTTTTCTTGTTGTATTAGCTTTTTTGTTTGTTTGTTTTTTCCTCCCTTGAGGACTGTGCCACCCAAATAAATAAGAACCAAGTATTCATGAAGTCTTTCAAAAAGTCTTCTTCTTTCATAGTTACAGGGTTTTTTTCCCAGTTTGACTTTCTAGAACAAGCTACTGAAAAGCACTTGTTTTCTATATTCCTGCCAAAAAGCTGGACCTTTTATTTTTAAATACTTTCTTTATGTCAGTAATGGAAGAAGCAGAGAATCCTTTACGTACAAAAGCATAAAGCAGTATTTACCAGGAAAGGTGCTTTATCTCTTGTGAAGTGCCATGCCAAATTTTGTTATTTAAGAACTCTGAAAAAGAAACTTCTTTTCTGGGTTTATTACACTTATAACCATATGGGCCAAATTCACTTATAGCGTAATTCTATTGAACTAAATTTTGTTGAGTCTTTCACAGTAGTATTCTACCTCTAAACTAGAATCTGCAAAAAGAACAATTAGGCATTGATTTGTCTTTCTACTTCTCACTGTTCTCTGTGAAGACTGGTGGGTGGTTAAATTGGTACAGTTCATGTCTTTTCTACAAGTGTTTACACTTCTGGATTTATTGTTTCTTCAATATTTTGTTTGTACCTCTGAGTTTTGAATTTTAAATAAATGATTTGTATGTTTATTGAAAATGTTAATTTGTACTTGATCCTTAACAGTAATGGTCATATTTTTTTATACTTTGGAGGGCTCTCTTGGAGACAAAAAGATTAGAAATACAAACCAGTGATGACAAGGTAAGTATTAGCATTCATGGCTTGGTACATCCGAGGCATCTGATGGCCCACTGTTTCAGTGTTGAAGACAGTAAGAGTGTGGTAGGGTACTCAAAATTTATACACCAATTGTTTACCAGATGCCACTGAAATAGGTTTTTACGACTTGCAGCCCTTTGCTTCTGTCACTGCCCCTGTCTTTCATGTTTTTAATTCCCCACTGTGTTTAAATTAGATATGCGGCAATATTCTGCACAGAGCTTCCTAGGAAGAGAATTAAGGCTATGCACTTATCAAGAGAGATACAACTATTACTCCCTCTCCTACTATTTTGGTTTGCTCAGACACCTGCAGTGGGATAAAATAAATGAATACTAACTTAACATCTTTCCGGCTTTAAGAGGCAAACAGTCCAGGAGCTCAGCCATATTTGAAAGTCATGTTTTAATGCAGGATTGTCACCCCAAAAGTAAAAAAAAAACAACAAACAAAACCCCCAAATAACTTTGTTTTGCTTAACTCTCATTTCACACATGGAGGTTAGTGGGCATTTTTAAACTCTTTACTATGTGTTTCCACTTCATTACACTGAAGAAATTGGCTGAGGTTTATAAGTGAGAATCTTCTCTAAAGGTATTTGAAAGATTGAAATGGGTGCAGCTGAAGTGACTTCACTTCAAGTCTTAGAAGGGAAGAGCAGTGCTGTTTTCTCTTGGAGTAGTTAAGACCTTAAATCTGTACTATTAAGTTTAAATGCTTTATATGTTAGCAATAGTAACCATAACACTTCAGGAGCTCAGGCTGAAGGTCCCTCTTGTCCTCATTTTTGATTCATGTTTGTAATAAGATCGGATATAAAAACATTTGCCTAAAGTTGGAAAATAAAGGGACAAATTTATCTAGTGGATGGAACCAATTTTGTTCAAATGGAAATGGTTACTTTTAATTTTATGGGCTGAAATCATTATGTATGCTTGGGGCCAAGTTTGATACAGTTGCAAAAGCACAAACCAGTATGCTCAAGTATAGTTTGCATCAGTACCTTACTGGTTTCAAGCCATAGTACTGCATTTGTGAAGGCTCTGTGGCCAATTAATGCATCTATCTGTCAAACTTATAGAAGAAAGCCCACTTTGGCCTAAGCGGGACAGCACCTGGGGATCTTGACAGCTCTTAATATGTGGGCTTTCTCAACTTTACCAGTGTCACTGATGGAGCTCTTTCTCCCTTTCTGTCTAAATCTTGGCACGGGTTTTGCCTATACATAAGGGTATTTTCAGACACGTCGATTGTGACCCTCCATCATAAGTTCTGGTGAGTCTGGAGTGGTGCATATGACTACCACAAGTCCTGCAAAAAATCCACTGTGTTCCTTGGTCTAGGAGCATCAGGACCAATGGAGCCAACATGCCATGCTTGATGATTATGCCTGTTGTCCCTTCTTGAAGATTGCTAGGACTTTTCAGGTACAGCTCAAGTAGTTTCTGGCAGAATTTGTCAATGTGAGGGCCTTGGGATTGCTGAATTCTATCCCCTTTTTCCTCGTCAAGGTCCTGTTTGGTTTTTTTTTTCTCTGATATGTGCAAGACAACATTGAACGAATAAGAAACAGCAGAAAACTGTACAGGATGCTTGAATGAAACCAGTTACAGCCTTTGACTTCCAAGACGCTTTGTGAGAACTGGGAAGCCCATCATCATGAAGGATGCACCAGAAAATGTGAAACTGATGCACTTCGTGTGGAAATTGGTTTTGTGTTGGGCTGAAAGCAATAAACCATTACAGAAGCCTAAAATATTCTCAAACAATTGCAAGGAACAGCAGTCTAGGAGCAAGGGCTGTTTTGTTAGTATTGTGCTAAATGACATTCAAGCAGCAGCCTTTGCTATGTTCCTTCCTGTCCATTTTTGTTACACTAGCTGAAGTTTTCCAGTCCCTTGAGAACCTGCAGCATGTTTTCTGGTGTGGGAAGTGCATGAACAATGAGCCAAGGAGGTTGTCACCGCTTTTGTGCGGAGAGGTCTGTGGGACCTGAGGCGAAACAAGAGACACTGAGAAACTGCAGCCTGAACTCTTCTCTTCCTTCCATCATTAGCTCCTACAGCCTCCTCAGCTTTAAGTTAAAGGCAAAAATGCATGTGTTACTGGAGTCCATATTTTCAAGGTCAGCTCCACAGCTGTCTTGTAGTGTGTAGCTCCCTGGGGTGGAGTTCATTCCCTTGTTTTTTTCGCCCGCTTTTTCATATTCATAGTTGCCTGATGCCTTTTCCCTTCTTTGGTGTAGCAGCGTAAATGTTAAACTCGATGAATATACTCCAGGCAGCCTTTGGCTGAAATGGCTGTGACCTCACCCATTGTCTGGTGGAGGAATGGAAAAGGAGCCCTTGTGATAGTCCCAAAGGGGAACCGAATTACCTCAGGGCAATGGGAAGCTGTGCTCCTGGCTGTCCTTGGAGTGGGGAATACAGCACAGCTGCCTGAGAACAGGATCTGCAGCACATTTGCTGGCACAGGAAGGAAGTGGAAAGGCTGCATGTTTCCTGTAGATAAGCTTCTCTGGAACCTTTTAGGGAAGGTCTTGAGGAAGATGGAAGAGGATTCTTTTGGTAAAAACTCTGTCCGTTCCTAAGTGTTAGATGTGAAAAGAGTCTAGGCAGCAGCAGATAAGCAAAAGACATTTTCCAACCAAGTCAAATATACTTTAGTTGTTGCTATACCTGAAACCAGGGGACACGCTGAAACTTGTGTGCAAGGTCAGAGTGATACTCACTGTTCTAGAAACTGCTAGGGGACAACGCAAAATGGTTATGTAAATGAAAATTGGTTGGAAAAGCAATACAGGGGCAGTGTGGGAAAAGCAGTTGAAGATGTCTGTAGAAAAGAAACAGGATGCGGTTTGCTCTTCGCAGACTCTGTCCCGTACTTGATTTGATGCATTATTTGTTAAATTAATCAGTTTGGTCATCTTCGATACATTATATAATATACTGTGTGCTGATGATGATTATTTATAGGTAAAGGATGGGAGGGCAATGGGGCCAAGGGCCCAGCATAACTTAACCTTACTACATATAATTCTGGGGGGAAAAAAATCTTTTTTTCCTTATTTCTAAGGAAAGATTAATTCTTTTTCATTATCTATCTTTCCGCACTCATCTCAAAAATAATTAGCAAATGCTTCTAGTGTGATAAACCACACAGGAAGGATGTAAGGTGAGCGACAGCTGCTGCAGCTGTAGTTTTTAGGGGGCTAAGGTTGTCTCGATGTAGCACATGGAACAGACCTCACCAAAGCCATTGACATTCTAATAATTTAAAACCAAACCTTTCACAAGGCCCCTTCTAGTGAATGTAGGGGTAGATGATCAGTGACCAGTTTACGGCCTCTTCATGCTCAAAAGCATACCACTTTAGAGATTAGAAAAGCACATTTGAGTCATTACTAGGTCTTCACGAAAGCTAGATACAGTAATAAGTGAAGAATTATATAGGGAAAAGTAGTGGAGATCCCTTTTCATCGTTGATAGATGATAAAATGTGGTGGAAAATGGCATAGCTGTACCCATTTCCTGTGAATAGGCCATAGGTTTTGTCACTGTTTTCATCCTCCATGCCCCCCCCCCCAACATCAGTCAATTTATATTACAGTGACAGACCTATACCTGGCATTAGCACACTAAATAAATAGTTTTGTCTTGGGTATCACTTTGAACTGAAGAGTCTGTAGGAGAATTTGATGTGCTGCATCAAGGTGAAGGGTGAAGAGAAATGAGGCTTCTAGATGTAGACTTTTATTATAAACAGGAGAAAAGGCTGCATAACATTCACACTGTGTGTGTGAGAGCATTGCCCAAATGCTTCTGGATTATTGTCAGGCTTGGTACCATGACTACTTGCCTGATGGAGCTGTTCCAGTGCTCCGCCACCCTCTCGGTGAAGAACATTTTCCTAATACTGAACTTAAACCTCCCCCGGTACATCTTCCTGCCATTTCCTCGGATCCTATCATTGGTCACCAGAGAGAGGAGATCCAACTCCTCCTTTTGCCTTTGTGAGGCAGCAGGAAACTGCAATGAGGGCTCCCCTTGGTCTCCTCCAGTCTGAACAGATCAAATGCCTTCAGCTGCTCTTCATGTGGCTTGCCCTCTCGACCCTTCACCAAATCTGTGGCCCTCCTCTGGACCTCCTCCAGTAGCTTCATATCTTTTTTATGCCCAAAACTGCATCCAGCACTGGAGGGGGGGTTGCGCCAGTGCAGAGTAAGGTGGGACGGTCATAGAATCATAGAATGGTTTGGGTTGGAAGGGACCTTCAAGATCATTCAGTTCCAAACCCCTTGCCATGGGTATGGATGCCTCGCACTAGATCAGGCTGCCCAAGGCCCCATCCAACCTGGCCTTGAACACCTCCAGGGATGGGGCAGCCACAGCTTCCCTGGGCAACCTGTGCCAGGGCCTCACCGCCCTCAGAGTGAAGAATTTCTTCCCGAGGTCTAGTCTACATCTTCCTATCGCTCCATGCCCTTGTAAAAAGCCCATCCTCAGCTTCTCTGTAGCCCGTTCAGCTACTGGCAGGTCGCTATAGGGTCTCCCTGGAGCCTTCTCTTCTCCAGGCTGAACCACCCCAGCCCTCTCAGCCCGTCCCCGTGAGGGAGGTTCACACATCCCCGCTTCTCCCGCTCCCTCTGGCTGACACCCCGTCCTGCAGTGACAGCCGCTCCCTCCGGCGCCCCGTCCACCCTTTCAGAGGCGGCGCTCGGTTCTCTCTCTCTCATCAATGAAGACACCGAAGACCCGCCTCCCCCACAACCCCTCCCCGTTCCCCGCTCGGTGGGAGGAGCGGGGCCGCGGCGAGAGGGACGCCGGCGGTGCGGTGAGGGGCTGGGGGCGGCTGGGGTCGGGGCTGGAGGCGGGGGGCGGGCAGGCCGCGCTGAGGGGCCCCTGCGCAGCGGGACGCGGGCGTCGCGGCTCCTGCCCGCTGACCCCCGCGGGGCTGCTGCCTCTCGCCCTGCGGCCGGGACTCCGCTAGGAAATGGAGGAGAAAACCGCGTTTATTATTTTCCGGAGCACGGTGAGGTTTAAATGGGCGCCCGGTATAAGGCGAGCACGCAGGGCTGCGCTGAGAGTGCGGAAGCAGCTGATGCACCCTCTGCACAAGCTTTCTCGAGAAGTCTGCTGCGTGGAGCAGCTGAAGCTGTTTATGCAGCGCCACTCACACTGCTTCTTGTCTATTTCTATGAAATTCGGGGTTTCCTGTAACCTACAGATTGGAAGAAATAGAAGAAAGTAATGCCTCGAGGGCAATGAATTAACGAACTGGTGGGCAAGTAACATAGTCTAGGACGAGATGGTCAGAGAGCTGGAGCACCTCCCATATGAGGACAGGCTGAGAGAGTTGGGAATGTTCAGCCTGGAGAAGAGAAGGTGCCAGGGAGATCTTATAGCCACCTTACAGTACCTGAAGGGGCTGCAGGAAAGCTGGGGAGGGGCTGTTTACAAGGGCTTGGAGAGATAGGATGAGGGAGAATGGCTTTAGATTGGAAGGGGGAAGATTTAGATTAGACATTGGGAAGAAATTCTTCATGCTGAGGGTGGTGAGGCACTGGCACAGGTTGCCCAGGGAAGCTGTGGCTGCCCCAACCCTGGAGGTGTTCAAGCCCAGGTTGGATGGGGCTTTGAGCAGCCTGGTCTGGGGGAAGGTGACCCTGCCCATCGCAAAGAGGTTGAAACTGGGTGGTCTTTAATGTTCCTTCCAACCCCCAAACCATCCTATGATTGTATGATTTCCTCTGGCTGCAGCGAGGCAGATGTCTAGCCTAGAAACCCTGTGCCTTAAGGAAATGGTTTTGCCATCCCCAGGGTTAGCGGCTCCTCTGCATGGTTGCTTTCTGAAGCAGTTGCTCTAAATCATGCTTTTGTGATGCTTCTGGCTTAGAGCAGCATTGGCACAGGGAGCTGACAGTATTTCATGGCTTAAAACAACCAAACAAAAATCTAGTTCTGGAAATGCACATGAGTGAGCTTGGAAACCGATTATAAAATGCCACTGAGCTGTTTTTGTTTTTTAACCTTGGGCAAAATTGGATTTGTAATAACATGAAACGAACCTGAGAGGAGTAATACTTGACAATAAATAGCAGGAAATTCAAAGGTATAGGACTGAAGTTAAATAAAAACCCAAAACAACAAAATACCTTTAAAAAGCCCCTAGATTATTGTGCTAACAAAATTAGTCTTACAGGTAAGGAGTTTGAACTGTCCTGTTATTTTGTGTCACTGCAAATGAACCACTAATATATAAGATTTAAAAAATAAATAAAAAAATTGTGTATGTGTATATATATACACACACATAATGGGTTTTTTTATATATGTTTCCAAGTTTATTTTCAGCCTTTTACATGAATGGCTTCAGAGAATGCTCCAGAGAATTCTCAAAGAATAGGGTAAGAATCTAAGGCTTTTGGGTTGACTTACGTGCTTCCGTTATATAAAAAATGCACTAGATGGTTATTCAAGGATGATGAATCTGGAGGTATGTAGAGGCCTTTAGTGTAAAGAAAGCTCTAAAACTGCACTTTTGAATGTTTTAGAAGATGTGATCTTTACAGAGATACAGAAAAATTTGCAGAAAAACTTTTGAACAAAAATGCATTGGAGTAGCCTCTGTGGCCTTTTTAGGTATATGAAAATAAATTACATTAATTTTCAATGTCTGTGCTTTTCATTGATTTCATAAGAACTCTCAGCAACAAAATTGGAAATTCCCTTTTACTCTAATCTATTTGTTTCTGTTCCTCAAATTGAAATATATAACCTTAAATTAGTATTTTAATATATTTAGGTATATTCATTATCCTTTAATGCCCAAAATGTTATTTTATAGACATTTAATACATTGTATTAGTACAGAACTGTTCCAGCATAGCTGTGTTGCATTTTGTCCATTTGATACTTTTACTTTAGTGGACATCTTGTTTTTTCAATGCGTGTTCGTCAGTCAGCAGTACAGTCTCTGTAATTCTCAGCAAAGCATGTAAAGTTATAATCCCTGTAATCCTTGTAAAGCAATTTCATATGAGGTCTATTTTGAGACTGTCCTGGTTATACCAGCAATAGATTTCAGTTTTCTAGTCTATGTTCTATGTTTTGATATTTAATGTATCATTACATTTACTTTACACTTATGCAACGTTCTTTATATGGTCTTAATATCACTTCTCAGTTACACTATTTATGGAAAGTTATACAAAGTTTATCCAATCATTTGAATATGTTGTTGCACTTGGATGAGTAATGATGCTTTGAGAATATTACATTTGGAGAGACTGGTGTCTTTTGACTGTCTCTCCTTGCCATATGTTGTCTGTTTCCAAGTTTAGAGCTTCTTCTGCATGAGCAGTGCCCTTTTTTGCTTGCAAAATGACTGCCTCAAAATTGTCCTTCTTGCGTTTTTCCCCGAAATTTACTTTTTTACTATTACAGCTGCATAGAGTACATGATGTAAAAGGAATAATAATTAAAAAAAATGCAGGGAGGATGTAGTCTAATGTTATAGGAGATTTCTGAAGCTCAATTTTAGTGCACTCAACTCTGTTAGGTATCTCTTGTTTAACTGATAGGTTTTGCAGCTATATTTTTTCCCCCTCTTCTGAGCCGAAAACTGTAGAGAGTATGTTTGCTCTTATTTATCCAGACTTGCTTCAGACCTTAGTCTTTAATAACAATTTATTGGAATCTCTAATCAGGTAAATGGGGAGATGTCTGAAAACACAAGTTTCTGCTAAAAGTCTTGGGCTTGCGATGGCTGGATGGTGACAATGTGGCCTAATGGATAAAATAGGGTGATGGTTGTTTGTTTTGGAAATCTTGTACTCTTCTTTTGATTTTTTTTTTAATCAAATAAAGATGAGGCTGGCTTTACAGTAAAGGTTTGCTTTGACATGCCAAAGAAAATTAAGTAACATAATAGACAGTACTGTTCAGATTAATGCCACAAAAATCTGTTCTGATTTACCAGTTCAATTGTACCAGTTGTTGCTGTGTGAAGTTCCACCATTCATGTGTTTTCAGTGTTAAGCTCTACTTTACTTCTAATAATTTTGAGACTTAATTTATTATTTTTTTTTGTAAATATATTTGCAGGAATGAAGTGGAAGTCAACTGAATTCTCTTGTGCACTTCTGAGACGAAATGACATTCATGTTTGTGGCGAATAGAAGTCATGACAGCCTCTAACATGGGAGGGAAAGACATGAAGGGACAATGTGGCGTGACTCGTTCAGACTGCAGATCTTCTGCCTGCTTATGGCAGTACTGGCTGTTGTGGTGCTGGTCCATAATTTTTTTCAGTTAGAGGTAAGTGGAGCCTGTTTCTTCTCTAGGAGGGCTTGAGCAACATTATTCCTCTTTGAGTGCAAGGTTACAATTGTGACTGTCAGCATTTAGCTACAACTTGGAATCATATAAAATTCATTCTGGAAGAGATGTCTGTATGTATTTCATCGAACACCCTCCTCAAAGGGCTAACTTCAAAGTTAGCTTTAATTGCACAGTGTGTTGTTCAGTTGAGTTTTGCCATTTTTCAATGATAGTCAGGTTTTGCAACGTCTGGGGCATCCTGTTCAAGTACTGCACCACTCTTGTAGGGGAAGAATATTCTTGCATGCAGGTGAACGTTGCGTCTTGTCTTTTTAGTTTGTATTCCTGTACTTCTGACTCCAGTTCCTCTCTAACTTCCCTTCAGGTAGTGAATGAGTGCAGTTAGATACCCCCTATCTTCTCTGGAAATTAAAAAAAAAACAAGTCTGGTTCCCTTCATGTCTCCTTTCTGTCTCATACTGCAGTTCCCTCATCATCTCCGCAGTTCCTAGCTGGTCTCTCCAGTTTGACTCTGATAAGAGTTGTCAAAAACCAGACACAGTGTTCTAAAAATGGCTTCACCAAGGTCAAGTTGAGGGGAATTTTCACTTTGCTTGATCAGCTGGTTATTCTGCTCTTAATTCTTTGCTGCAACCCTATGCTGCTGATGCATGGTCAGTTTGCTGTCCACTGGAATCCCTAGGTCTTTTTCTGCAGAGCTGTTATCTAACTAGTTGATCGCCAGCCTGTGCTGATGCAACTTCTCTTTGCCTTTTCCTTTTTTCCGTTGATTTGCATATTTTTTCATTTTACTTCTCACTTTGGTGCAGAGGTATTTTCAAGCTGCAGTAGTTGGCTACCCCAGACTAAAGTCAAGACAGATAAAGTCACTGGGGATCTGTTCCAGTGTGTCATGATTTTGAGTCCCAGCTGGCAACAAAGAGCCATGTGGCTGCTAGCCATAGTGGGCAACAAAGCAGCAGACAGTTGCTCACTCACCCCTCTTGCTTCTGAGTCCCATTGGAAGGAGGATTGAAAGAAACAATGGCAAAACCTTGTGGGATCATTCACCAAGCATCATCACAGGCAAAAAGGACTCAACTTGGGGAAAGAAAAATCATTTTAATCTATTACTGATTAAATCAGAACGAGATACTGAGAAACAACCAAATTCCAAAAAGAACGTGTTTTCTCTACCTCTCCTTTCTTCCTGCGCATAACTCTACTCCTGATTTCTCTGCCTCCTCTTCCTGCAGCTGTGCAGTGAGACAGAATGAGTTTCAGTCAGTTCCTTGTGTGCTTTTGGTGCTGCTCCTTCACCCTCAGGGGGAGGACTCCTCACTTGCTTCCTTGCTCCAGCATGGGGTCCCTCCCACAGGAGACAGTCCTCTGTGAACTTCTCTAACACAAGTCCTTGCTGTGAGCTGCAGTCCCCCACGACCTGCTCCAGCGTGGATTTCTGTGGGGTCATGGCCTCCTACGGGTACTTCCACCTGCTCCAATATTAGATTCTGCACAGGCTGCAGGTGGATATCCACCAGGAACCCCTCGTGGGCTGCAAGGGAACAGCCTGATCAACTATAGTCTCCTCCACAGACTGCAGGGGAATCTCTGCTTGGGTCTGGAGTACCTGCCTGCTTTCTTCTCCATTGACCTTAATGTTCTCTGCAGTGCTGTTTTTCTCGTGTCTGATGTCCGCAGAGTTGTTTTTCTTGCATCTGGTGTCTGCAGAGCATATATGCAAAAAATCTGGATGAATTCACAGAAGAAAAATCCAGTAGGGATACTAAATCTTAAAGATATCAACTCTAGTGTTTAATAAGTCCCTAAGCCATAAAATGTTCGAAACTGGATTAAGTCTTCAGGAGGAAGTATCATAACATGTTTGGCCTGTATTCTTTCCCCACACACCTGCTGTTGGAAACTGCTGGAAATAAGATACTTAATGTCGACTGAGGGTTGAGTTAGCATGTTCATTTTTCTGTATAATAAAAGGTAGCTTTTCTTTTATTATTACTTTCTGTGTTTTCTTGGCCTAGGATGTTGCATGAAGAATGGTTTTGATGTTTTGAATTTTAGACTATTATCTTCCTTTTATTAAATTAAGTTTCTTGGAGATAAGGGCTCTGGTAGAGCTTTCAGAGTGAAATGAAACGCAATATGAGTATTCATTCTGTGCTTTTGTTTACAGCTATTCATGATATTCCAAACTCAATTAAGTATTGCGTTGCTGATAAATCTATGCCGTAACATGCAACTCTAACCCCTTTTGTTGTCTTGACTTTTCTGAATGGACCTGCCCTGGTATTTGTCTCTGTCTTTGGCATAGCTTTCAAGGCAGTCTAGTATAGGTAACTATGCTGATTCTTTTCAGTCAGAGATCAAAGCCAGAAAAAGCCTTAGAAAGCTTTAACAGAATATCTGTAACCAAATCTGTTCAGGAGGGGGTTTTTTGGTTACTGTTGAAAATGTGTTTGTAAATGAGTCAGACATGCTTCTCATCCACTAATCATCTGATCTTGCTGGTTAAAACTAAAGAGCTAAGGCAATTATCAGCTAGCCCCAAGTCAGCCTCTCTGCTTTTTCTCTTTAGGATTTTATACTTTTTCATGTTGGAATATTCCCTCTTGAATTCTTAAGAAACCAATGATACCCTTTCAGCCGTCATACCCACGTTATAATTTTACTTTTCTTACCTTGTGTGTAAAAAATGATAATCAAGCTGTCCATAAAATATTTGATAGCCCGCTTATTGTTTAATTTGCTTTTTAGTATGGAGTAACTCCTCCCTTGAGGTCTACAGCTGACCACTGTATTATAGTAGCAGAAAAGATGTATTTTTAATTTATTATACTTTTTTTTTTTGCAAACACAGCCAGACAGAAAAAATATTCAATAACTTTCCACAAAGTTTCATGTTGTTGCCATGGAGCAACATCATGCCTTTAGGATATGTTGGAGTTTGTGTATTTGTATCTATTGTCTTTAGAGCGACAGAACCACTTTAGGGTTGGTTGTGAGCATTCTTTCATTTCAAAACACAACTAGAAAAGATGGGGAGAGGAGAAGTTTCTTGCAAGGATGAAGGAATAGTATGTGGAATCAAACAGCTGAGACGGAACAAAACAACCATGTAACGAAGTGTTTTTTTTATTCTTGCTTGTAAATTGCAGGTGCCTGCAAAAGATAACTGCATCATCTTATTTGGATTATTGCTGGAACTTTGTCACTTGATGACTTTTCAATATTGACTTTTACATTTAGAGTAACTTGGTACCCACTCAGTGCTGCGAGACAGTAAAGACAGTGAACTGATCTCATGCCTGTCTTAGACAACAAATAAGGATAAAAGACCTGGAGCTGACCTTTCACTAATTGGTATTTGTTCAGTTTTAGATATTGTGTGCTGCATAAATTAAAACTCTATTAGGCAAAACGAAACTTCCCCCCACCATGCCTGTCACCTGGGAATCTCCTGTGATGATTCCTGCTCTAATGTTAATAGTGCATGCAGGTTTACAGCAATATTTCTGAATGTAGAGGCCAAGCTAAGAGTTACAGCTGGTGGAAGATACTGGGCTTTGAGATGAAGATCCACATTTCAGCAGCTCTTGAAACACTCAACATTTTTTAACAGCCGCCAACATTATTCTATGTAACTGGGAACTGGTGTTCATTGCAGGTTTGACCAAGCATCCTATGACCCTTCTAGAATATATCTGAGAACATGATTGCTTGGGTGGGATTGTACGTTATGTCTGATTTTTGTTTAGCATTCTCACTGCCAACTAAAAGCTGAGTAGTTGGGCTGAAACGTTCATTAGTTCTCCTGAAAATACAGCTTCCTTTTTACGCACCATGAACAGCTTGTGGATTTGTTTGCACCTAAATGACATGTAATCCATCCTGTCCTGCGTGTGTTATTTGGCAGACATCCATTAAAAGAATTTGTGATCACATTTGGATTCTGGTTATCTTCAGAGTGTAGCAAATAATAAAAAAAAAAGGCCAAACCCAATCAATAAACAAATAAACAAAAGAAACCCTTGGGAATTGCATTCAAAATCAAGACACCTTGAGTGAAGTATGTATGGAAGTAAGCAAAGCAGGGCAAGTGTTATTTGACATGGAGATTGTATTAAAAAATGAGAAGAATCTGTGTCGTAAGGTAAAGGAAGAGAGCTCTTGAGAAATCTTAAGAAATGCTCTTTATCTGCCCTTCCTGAAGAAATTTTATTTTATTTTGGCTGCTAACTAGAAGAGAGACCCCATAATTCTGCAAGGGCTCAGTAGGACTTCTTAACATGCAGGAGCCAGAGAGATTTGGAAATACCAGTGAAAGAGACGGTAGGGAATGGAGTGGGGACAGACCAAACTATTAATCTGCCTCAAAGCAAGCCGTGTGTATCCATAGGAAGAGCTTGAGCACCTGCTTAGCGATGAGCTGGGGAAGCACTTGAGAAAGTAAGATGGTTTAGAAAGCTTTTCTGTTCCAGTCAAAGATCTTCTGTATGATAATTGACTCTGAAGCTTTCCCTGCCTTAACTGAAAAATGTAATCTCTGTAATATTTTCTTCTGTGAATAGCATACATGATATAGTTTACACTTTCACACATAATCTTAGAATTGTGCAATAATACATGGTCCTGTTTGGGCATGGGAAAGGGCTGTAAAGATAAATAAGGGTACTATGGAAAGAATAGTCTTTCAAGATGTTGAAGAAGATCTTTTTTAACCTTCATAGAGATTCTTCCCCCCACTTGAAGATTGACTGAGAAAATATTTGTGGAATGATCTATTCTACTTAATGGATCATAACCTGGAGATGCGGGAATTGAAGTGGCAGTGCTTGTCTGGAACCTCAGCTGCATATAAGTGAAGAGCATTGGCCTGATGCTTTGCCTAAAAGGCTGTGTAGGTGGACTGCTTTATGGACATTAACCTATGTTCTCTGTTTTCTGAATGTATGAGTTTGTCACCTTGATGTTCTCTGCACTGTTTTCCATCGAAAGATAGGTAGGCCCTTGGGGAGATGTTGGAAAGGCTAGCCATGCCACAAATGACATCTTCTCCTTCTCTGACAGAAAGACTGGGTTAAAAACCCTGAAGAATTTATAGGTTAAAAATAGTCATAGTTCTGTTTTTAAGGCTTTCTTAGATATCCATCCTTCTCCTTCATTTGAAAGGTTGTTTTTTTTCTGTGCTTCTTCTCTTGCCCCTTGAAGTACCAACTATTGAAAAACCAACTGAAATATAGAAGCTTTCTCTTGAGATCTTGCATTGAACTCAAGAATTAAACATAGATGTTCTCCCTCTCCACCCCTCCTTAGGAAAACACTTAGATGTTTTTGCTGACTGAGACATGGTTATCAGCTTGTTGGATGCATCAAAATATATAGGTAACTTTTAAAAATATTTCCAGGCAGTATTTTCTGTTATGCGTATGCATGAGCAAGTGAAAGGAAGAAGTTGTGAGGGTGTCCAAAACCAGAAACTTGGCTTAATTCAAGAATGCATGTAGGCAAGATTTAAAGTAGAACTGTAACTGAGATTCACTCCCAGCTTTGCCTGAAGTTTACTGGATTAATAAAATTAATGTGTAGTGATATGTTTACTTTTTTGTCTGCTGTAATAGAAAACGGAAATACTTGCAAGTTACCTCACCTGGCCTTCAGAGAAAACTTGTTAAATCCAGGGTGGAAATGTAAAACAGAAGCAAAAGCTTAAAAAGTTAAAATGTGACAATTCACCATTTCCCATTTTATAGTTAACATGGATATCATACAGAGAAGATTTTACATCCTACATCCTAGTGTGCTCATTATCCTCTTACTCTTAAGCTGATCAAAACCAATTTCTTGCATAATAGGCTTCAAAGCCTTTGCATTTCTATTGCTTGGAAGGTTTATCTTTCTTCTGAAAAAAGTATACTGAATCTCAGTGTTGTTCAAATGACTTTAATATACTGGCAAATGAAAAAAAAATGTAGCGTAGTGGGAACTACTTTGTATGTACACATACTTTTATGTGATATTTCAACAGACCAAGAAAGGTTTATAACAGTTAATAAGGCTTTAATATAAGTGCCATGAATTTTAGTATGTTACTAAGAAGTTAATTATGGAAGAATTAAATAGAAAACGTTGGGATACTGGTAAGTACAATGTTTTTAAAAATTTCAAATAGCATAGTTTTGGGGTTTTATCAGTCTTTCAGATATAAAATAGAATATTCTCCATGCCATGTGAATGATGCATTGTATCAATTCAATCTTTGCTTGAAAACTGATTTGATGTACTTTACTTCCCTGTGAAATATGAGTATGGATAAGTTCTACTATATGCACCTGATGGCTATGCACAAAATCAGCAGTTAATGAGTACTTATTTGAGGTGGAAGTTTGGATTTGCTGATTAGAAGTCTCACAGGTAGCTCTGGAGTCTTGGACTGTGCTATTTTTTAAATTTCCCAAACCTGCAAAATTATGTGATGTTATGATGAAGATACTATCTCTGCAGTCATTTGAATAGAAGTAATTTTGAACATTGATCTCAAGTCACTGCAAAAGCCCCCTCTATTTGTCTAGCATTTTATTTAACTGCTTTAATTTTTAAACTCTTGTGTGGATTAGGGAATGATCTGGTTTCGTTCCATATGGCTCTTGAAGAAGCTGCATATAGATTTTAAAATCTTAATAAACAAATGATTTTTTTCTTCCTGTTTAGATCACAGAATTATAGAATGGTTCAGGTTGGAAGGGACGTTAAAGGTCATCCAGTTCCAACTCCCCCTGCTGTCGTCAGGGACACCTCCCGCAAGACCAGGCTACTCAAAGCCCCATCCAACCTGGGCTTGAACACCTCCAGGGTTGGGGCAGCTACAGCTTCCCTGGGCAACCTGTGCCAGTGCCTCACCACCCTCAGCATGAAGAATTTCTTCCCAATGTCTAATCTAAATCTTCCCCCTTCCAATCTAAAGCCATTCCCCCTCATCCTATCTCTCCATGGCCTTGTAAACAGTCCCTTTCCAGCTTTCCTGCAGCCCCTTCAGGTACTGGAAGGTGGCTATAAGATCTCCCTGGCACCTCCTCTTCTCCAGGCTGAACATCCCCACCTCTCTCAGCCTGTCCTCATATGGGAGGTGCTCCAGCTCTCTGACCATCTCGTCCTAGACTATGTTACTTGCCCACCAGTTCATTAATTCATTGCCCCCGAGGCATTACTTTCTTCTATTTCTTCCAATCTGTAGGTTACAGGAAACCCCGAATTTCATAGAAATAGACAAGAAGCGGTGTGAGTGGCACTGCATAAACAGCTTCAGCTGCTCCATGCAGCAGACTTCTCGAGAAAGCTTGTGCAGAGGGTGCATCAGCTGCTTCTGCAGTCTAACATCTCAAAGAAACGCAGTGTGCTTGCATTATATCGGGCACCTATTAGACCTTATTGCGCTCAAAGACTGAAATGTTAACTACAGTAAGAAAATTAAACATGAATTACAGTTTACTATCCAGTTGTATGGCCTTTGTAATTTTCTTTTTTTTCCAAATTGCTGATATTTGCAGAATACATTGGTAGCCAAAATACTGGGCCTGATCTATATGAAAGGCTCTGCCACAGCAGGGTAACCACAGGTTGCCCACCTTTTTTTTTGGAAAGCCCATGGTCAAACTAATAGATTTGTGTCTTCTAGTGAAGCTGCGTCATTTGATCAGTTTCGAAACTCTGTAAAGCAAAGCCACGTTTGTGGGATTGTATCCTAACAAAACATCTGTTGGTCATGGCTTTTCATTTAGTAGCACGGTTTCAGGTCATCTTTTTCCTCCCCAGCACCTGGATAATGACACAGTTTCAGGATCAAATTGGATAACAGAAGACAATGTCCAGCGTTCTCTATCACAGACAACCAAAACTGCCAGGAAGCCTTACTGTGGTTTTAAGCAGCAAACTTTGTCCAAAAGAGAACAAGCGGAACAGGAATTGTTGCTTGCTGCAGTACAATGGCCAAAACCCCCTGATGGCAAAACTGCCTTTGTGCAAAGTACTGATCCTGCACATAGTGACTTTGTGATTGTGAAACCAAGTGGATTCTTCAAGGTGGGTGATCAGTTAGAGGTGCTTGTTCGTATGAAGGATTTCCAAGGAAAAGCCAAGCAGTATGGCGGAGACTATCTACAGGCACGAATTCACTCTCCTCTGCTGAAAGCTGGAGCAACTGGAAGGATTGTAGATTGCCATAATGGTCTTTATAAAGTCTTCTTTACCTTGCTGTGGCCAGGAGAGGTCAAAGTTTCTGTGTCGCTTGTCCACCCGAGTGAAGCAATCCAAGTCCTTCTGCGTTTACGAGAAGAAAGGCCAGACAGGGTCTATTTCAAAAGCTTGTTCAAGTCTGGGAGGTATTCGGAAACCACTGAGTGCAACATTTGCTTGCCTGGAGATTCTCCGGTCTGTAACTTCACAGATCTCTACACAGGTGAGCCATGGTTCTGTTACAAGCCTCGAAAACTGTCCTGTGCCAGTCGCATCAGCCATGCAAAGGGTGGATATCAAAAAGGTCTTCTGACACAAGAGGAAAGCCTCTTTTTCCAAAGGTATGTATGTTGTTGGATTTATATATACTCAGTCAAGTAATTTTTTGTAAACACAAACTCTGGGTTATTGCTGAAATATGGCAGATTGCCTTAGAGGAGGTGTGTATCTGCAGAAGGATGTGTTTCATGTCAGCTGTTGAGTATTCTCTTCCCCTCTGTTCAGCTGTGCAAGAACACAGTAATCTTAAACTAAAGAAACTTGGAGTGTAATTCTTTCTCCATGCTTTGAATTCAATCCTGGTGCACCTGCTAAATTTCACGAGAAAATGCTGTCTAAATCTAGTGGTGGCTTGGGGGACTGTTTCCTAATTTTTTGTTTCCACATCTATGCTTGCAATACAAATAACAATGTATTGAGATGGTTTTTTTGACCAAGTCTGAACTACCTGAAAAAGGTCCATGTTTGGGGCTTATTTTTACACAAAATACCAATTGCTTTATCATCAGCAAAAGTTAACTTGCATTTAATGCAGTGTGTTTCATGTTTTTCAGTGGAACTTTCAAACTGAAAATGAGTAATTTTGTCAGTCATGAAGGAAACACCTGGTAGAACAAACTGCTGAGCAATACCTGTGCAAGTGCAAAAGATTTGTGCATGTTCTATAAAGTGTCAGATTAGTTTCACAGTCATCTTTTATGCATTCAGCGTTTAAAAATAATACCTTAATGCATGGATAGATGTGATAGAAATACTTGTGTATATACGCTCAGCTAAAATCAGACAAAGTTAGCGACTGTGTAGTGTCAGAACTGTAGTTGTATGCTACAGTTGTGGGCCTTGCTGTCCCGAAAAGGTGTTGAAGCAAGGTGTTTCAGCAGTATGTCCACTTGAAGCTTAAATTGGGAAAGTTTTTAGAGCCATGCCAAATGGCTTAGGGATGTGCATGTTTGCAACTGAAGATCAGAAATCAAAAGTAAATGTCAGTGGAATTGTTTTGGCTATTCCTTATCAAGTTTGTAATTGGAAACTGTCAGCCTCTGGCCTGGACAGGCGCACACTCTCCTGGGTGGAAAACTGGTTGGATGTCCGGTACCAAAGAGTGGTGGTAAACAGAGTTAACTCCAGCTGGAGGCCGGTCACGAGTGGTGTCCCCAGGGCTCAGTGCTGGGTCCAGCCCTGTTCAGTGTCTTTATCAATGACCTGGATGAAGGCATTGAGTGCACCCTTAGCAAGTTTGCAGATGACACTAAGCTCGGTGGAAGTGTCCATCTGCTGGAGGGTAGGGAGGCTCTGCAAAGGGATCTGAACAGGCTGGACCGCTGGGCTGAGGCCAGTGGGCCAAATGCCAGGTCCTGCACTTGGGGCACAACAACAAACTAGGGGGAGAGTGGCTAAAAAGCTGCCTGGAGGAGAAAGACCTGGGGGGGTGTTGATTGATAGGCAACTGAACAAGAGCCAGCGGTGGCCTAGGTGGCCAAGAAGGCCAATGGCATCATGGCTTGTATCAGAACGAGGGAGGTTATTCTCCCTCTGTACTCAGCACTGGTGAGACCACACCTCGAATACTGTGTTCAGTTCTGGGCCCCTCACCACAAGAAGGATATTGAGGCTCTGGAGCGAGTCCAGAGAAGAGCAACAAAGCTGGTATAGGGGCTGGAGAAGAAGTCTTATGAGAAGTGGCTGAGGGTGCTCAGGTTGTTTAGCCTAGAGAAGAGGAGGCTGAGAGGAGACCTTATTGCTCTCTACAACTACCTGAAAGGAGGTTGTAGAGAGGAGGGAACTGGCCTCTTCTCCCAAGTGACAGGGGACAGGACAAGGGAGAATGGCCTCAAGCTGTGCCAGGGGAGGTTCAGACCAGATATCAGGAAAATATTTTTCACAGAAAGTGTCATTGGTCACTGGAACAAGCTGCCCAGGGAGGTGGTTGAGTCACCATCCCTGGAGGTATTTAAAAGATGGGTAGATGAGGTGCTCAGGGACATAGTTTAGTGGCAGATAGGAATGGTTGGACTCGATCCAAGAGGTCTTTTCCAACCTGGTGATTCTATGATTCTTTTGTCCTTCTGTGCCCCTGGCAGTTTACCTGTAAAATAGGGCTGATACTGATTGGTGATGTTTCCAAATAGGAAATGTGCTTGTTTGGGTTTGTTTGGGTTTTTTTCACTTGTTTCATTCAGCTCAGAGATCCTTGACTGAAATGGCTTATAGATATTCCAAATCATTTGTTTCTTCAATAGAGAAAAACATTACATAGGTATTGTCTTTTAAATATCAATAAAAGATGAAGCAAGAGCTTAGTATTAAATCTTCACATCTGTCAGCTGTACAATAGGAATATGTGTCAGATACAAACCGATCTGAATTCATTGATGTCCACAAACAAATAGTTGTGAGGTCTCTTGATGTTCAAGGAGGAGCTTTGTTTCTGTATTCAGCAAATTGCTGTCCTACTGGAAAACCTCATTGCTGGAGATGTCAAAGTTGGTTGGTTTTGGCTGTTACTACCATCTCCCCCAGAGGCAGGAGACACTGCTGCTAGCCTCATCTAGATCTAGAACGGCAAGTGGTGGTGATGCTGGACTGCTGCAGTCTCTGCTGTGTACTGCGAAGGAAGCTGAGGCTGAAAGCGGTTTTAAGCACCTATTGAGAGCTAGCAGAGCTGGTAGCTGCTGCTTCATCACACCTTTCCAGTGGTTTGTCTCCTGGCAGTGGTACAGGTACCACAAGCTGGGAACTTCCCATCTTTGTGAGAATCCCCCAAAGCTTCCTGCAGACCTGTGATAGCTTGATACCTTTACCTAGGTTTGTGCCAGCAAAAGGGTGCCCAAGACTTGTGTCCTAGTGCTTCGAAATTTTGAATTCTGACTGATAACAGCGTTGGTGGTCTCAAGGAAATCAATGCAGAATTAATTCAGCTATAGGAAGCAGAGTAAACTTAAAATAATAAATATGTATTATGAATCTTGTATGCTTATTTGAAGTGGGTTAAGAAAAAATGAAATTAATATTGCCTTGAAATTTTACAGCCTTACTGTATTATTATTATTAATTTTTTTCAAGTGATGTGAATATCAAAAAAGCGATACTCTCCAGTGGACCTGATTCAGTGATTGTAAAGCCCAAGGCATTTCCAGGTAAAGTGAACTTTATAAGATTCTTGTTTGTAATTCGTACTTAAATTTAGAAAAAGAAGAACAGTTATGACATAATAATTGATTTGTTTGTTTACACAGCAGGGAATAGAAATTAACTTTTAAATTTGTGTTGAGAAGATGAAGGCTCTTGGGTGTTACTGTAGTATAAGTTAAGTACTAATAACACAATTGTCTAAAATTACATACATAAAAGGGATTTTTAGGAACAAATATATATAAAAAAGTTTACTCTCTTGCCAGAACTGTCTTTTTTTTACTGTTTAGTCAGAGATGTAAAATGTCTCATGGTAACTGCTTACCAAACTCTAAAGTTAATCTGGCAAAACCGACTGTGTGGTGTTCCTTAATTTCTTTCTTTGTTAAGAATTTTGCCTAATGGATTTTGACAATTTGCATTTAAGTATTACTACCATTTTTTGTTACCACAGGACATCAGAACCTATGACTCTGGACCAGAACCTAATTGTTCTGTACCCTGACTAAAAACAGAAGAAGGCAGTCTGTACTAAATTAAACTTAGAGGTTTTAGCTCATTCATATCGATGCGCACGCTTTTTTTGCCTCTAAAAGCCTGCATGAAGTTTGATGCCCAGTGATTTTCAATTGAAAGCTTTTCAGATGTTTTTTCTGTAAGGTTGTAGGAGATTTTAAAGGTAGAGTTCCTGACCTGAGCAATATAGTCTTAACAGAAAACAGTATACAGCATTTCTTGCTTTTTGTGCTGCTGTTCACTAAAACATAGAGGGCTGCTATTAGGCTAACAGCACTTTCCCCCCTTTATTTCTCTCGATCCTGTAGATGTCATTGGTTTTGTTGCTTTTTTTTTATCTTGCACATTACCTCACAGGAACTGCTGCGACTTTGAAATTCAATTATATTGCCCTTTTTTCAAGAGTTAAGTGATCAAAGCCTGTCTGCATTTCCTGAGGACTAACGCTGGGTTAGAAAGTGTTGATACAGTAGCACAGTATTCCTCAGGGAAATTCCTTCTAAGAAGAACAGTCTCTGAATAAATAATACAGTAGTGTAATCACAGAATCACAGAATGATTGTTCATGTACAGGTTTGTTTGGATTGATGGCATACTTTGAATTTATTCTTTTGCGGTTGTTGATTTTGGGGTGCATGTAGATCATGTTAATTCTTAAAAATTAGTTTTTCTGAAATAAAAGGGTTTTTTTCTATTCTTGATTTGTAACTATTCAGATTGGAGCTTTTATTCTCTTCTATAAAATCCGAAAGTAAAGGCTTTCTGAATTCTGTAGTGAAACTGATATAATACTGTATACAGATTTGAAATACTGGCTTAGTGTGAGGCAGCAAAAAGTTTTCTAGTACCATTTTTATATATAGAATGAATCATATGTGCGCATATACATGTGTAGTCTAAGAATGAGTTTAAAAGGTAAGAAACTGGAAATGTTTTTATGTCAAAACTTTAGAAATGGACTGAATTTATGAATTCACATGATGAATTAGTCTTGAATTATGTGACTGCATGAAGGGTTTGGTTTTTTTCCTTTGTATATTTTGTACATAATGGATGAGACAAGGCTACTAGCTGTTTTTTCTCTTTCCTTCGTTGTCTGTGTTGCCTGATTTAAAGAAGCATTCAAAGATAAAATTGTCTAATGGCTTTTTCTGTGGTACTTATGATTATAGTCTGTGTTATATAAACATAGCAGTAATTTGCTTTTTACAGTGTTCCTGTGAGGTCTAAGGAGGTTAATGTCTACTAATGCATGACACAGAGAATATTGTATAGAAATAGTAAGAGCAAAAATGCCTATTAGGAAGGCATGTTTGAAGATGCTTGTGGCCTGGTTTTTTGAGTGTTTTGATGTTGGCTGCACCTACATTATACTGAGGATGCTTCAGGGCCTGTATTTTACATAGTTAGAAATGGTCCCTGTTGTGACCTTGGCCATGGCAATGTGTGCTTTCCCAAACAGCTGCAATTAAGGACAGGACAGGGACTGTTCTTGCAGGTAGTCTCCATGTCAAGGTGGGTAAAAGCATTTGAACAACTGGGCATGGCAGCTCCATTCAGCTGTTGTTTGTGCTGGGGAACAGCTCCGTGCTTGTTCAGTTCAGGTGTTTGAATACACACATGGTAACCTCTTGGAAGTTTGATGTACTAGTGTCACACCTGATATGAAGAGAATTATGGCAATGTTTGACATAACCATGAGGTGGCAGCTTCTCTTCCTGTAATCACTGGCCATTGCTTGCAACATATCAGCCAACTTCTCCAAGTTAAATAGGTATCCTACAGAACAGATCTTCCCTGGTGTTGTCCAGTTATTTCTCGAAGGGCCACTATCCCAGGCAGTAAAAGAGCAAGGGGCTAGATAACAGAGAGAAAGTATGAAATCCATGCAATGAAAGACTCTCATAATTCATACATTTGAAGGGCGCATAGGAAATTATTGATCATGACTTCAAGTCTTGAGTTTTGAATCGTAGAATGTTTTTATAGAATGTTTTGGGTTGCAAGGGACCTTAAAGATCATGCAGTTCCACCCCCTTCCATGCACATGGACGCCTCCCACTGGATCAGGTTGCTCAAAGCCTCATCCAGTCTGGTCTTGAACACCTCCAGGGATGGGGTTTCCATGACTTCTGTGGGCAATCTGTTCCAGCGTCTCACCAGCCTCACATGAGAAAAATTCTTCCCAATATAGAATCATAGAATCATAGAATAACCAGGTTGGAAGAGACCCACCAGATCATTGAGTCCAACCATTCCTATCAAACACTAAACCATTCCCCTTAGCACCTCGTCCACCCGTGCCTTAAACACCTCCAGGGAAGGTGACTCAACCACCTCCCTGGGCAGCCTGTTCCAGTGCCCAATGACCCTTTCTGTGAAGAATTTTTTCCTAATGTCCAGCCTAAACCTCCCCTGGCAGAGCTTGAGGCCATTCCCTCTTGTCCTGTCCCCTGTCACTTGGGAGAAGAGGCCAGCACCCTCCTCTCTACAACCTCCTTTCAGGTAGTTCTAGAGAGCAATGAGGTCTCCCCTCAGCCTCCTCTTCTCCAGGCTAAACAACCCCAGCTCTCTCAGCCACCTCTTGTAAGACCTGTTCTCCAGCCCCCTCACCAGCTTTGTTGCTCTTCTCTGGACTCGTTCCAGAGCCTCAACATCCTTCTTGTGGTGAGGGGCCCAGAACTGAACACAGGATTCGAGGAGCGGTCTCACCAGTGCCGAGTACAGAGGGAGATTAACCTCCCTGGACCTGCTGGTCACGCCGTTTCTGATACAAGCCAAGATGCCATTGGCCTTCTTGGCCACCTGGGCACACTGCTGGCTCATGTTCAGTCGCTGTCAACCAACACCCCCAGGTCCCTCTCCTCCAGGCAGCTTTCTAGCCAGACTTCTCCTAGTCTGTAGCGCTGCACAGGGTTGTTGTGCCCCAAGTGCAGGACCCGGCATTTGGCCTTGTTAAACCTCATGCCATTGGACTCTGCCCAGCGGTCCAGCCTGTTCAGATCCCTTTGCAGAGCCTCCCTGCCCTCCAGCAGATCGACACTTCCAGCCACCTTAGTGTCATCCGCAAACTTGCTAAGGGTGCACTCGATGCCTTCATCCAGGTCATTGATAATCCAATTGATATCTAATGCAAATTTCCCCTTTCAGCTTAAAACCATTCCCCCTCGTCCTATTCCTGTACTCCCTGCTAAAGAGTCCCTCCCCAGCTTTCCTGCAGCCCCTTCAGCTACTGGCAGGTCGCTACAAGGTCTCCCCCGACCCTTCTCTTCCCCAGGCTGCACAACCCCAGCTCTCAGCCTCCTCGTACGGGAGATGCTCCAGCCCCGGATCATCTTCGCATCCGTCCTCTGGACTCGCTCCGACAAATTCATGCCCTTCCTGTAGCTGAGGACCTTTTGGAGCCCTTATGGTTCAGAATTCCCAGTTGTAGCCCGCGTGGCTGGAGCGGGGGCGTCAGGGCGTGCGCGGCGGGGTTGGCTCATTGACCTCTACGCCGGGGCGAGCGAGCGGGCCCGGGTTGGTGGCGGGGGCGGTGCTGAGGCTGCGGCCGCTGGGGGGCGCCCGAGCGCCGCGGCAGGCGGGGAGGATGGATCGGGAGGGACCTTAGGGATCATCCAGCTCCAACCCCCCAGCTATAGGCAGAGAGACCTCCCACCAGACCAGGCTGCTCAAAGCCCCATCCAACCCGGCCTTGAATACCTCTAGGGGTGGGGCAGCCACAGCTTCCCTGGGCAACCTGTGCCAGTGCCTCGCCACTCTCAGCGTGAAGAATTTCTTCCCAATGTCCAGTCTAAATCTACCCCTTCCAATTTAAAGCTATTTCCCCTCATCCATGCCCTTGTAAAAAGTCTCTCCTCACCCTTCCTGTAGGCCCTTCAGGTACTGGAAGGTCGCTATAAGGCCTTGTCAGAGCCTTCTCTTCTCCAGGCTAAACAAGCCCAACTCTCACAGCCTGTCCTCATATGGGAGGTGCTCCAGCCCTCTGTTCTTTGTAGCCCTCCTATGGTCCCGTTCCAACAGCTCAGTATTCTTCTTATGTTGAGGATTCCAGAACTAGACACAATACTCCAGATGAGGTCTCACAAGAGAGGAATAGAGAGACAGAATCCCCTCCCTCGACCTGCTGGCCATGCTTCTTTTGATGCAGCCCAGGATACAGTTGGCTTTCTGGGCTGCAAAGGCACGTTGCTGGCTCATGTCAAGCTTCTCATCAATCAGCACCTCCAAGTCCTTCTCTTCAGGGCTGCTCTCAATCACATAGTCTTCCATCCTGTACTGAAACTGCAGATTGCCCCGACCCAGGCGTAGGACCTGGCACTTGGCCCTGTTGAATGTCATAATGTTCACACAGTCCCACTTCCCCAGCCTGTCCGGGTCCCTCTGGATGACATCCCATCCTTCCAGTGTGGCAACTACACCACTCAGCTTGGTGTCATCTGCAAACTTGCTGAGGGTGCACTTGATCTTGCTGTCAATATCATTGATGAAGATACTAAAGCACTGGTCCCAGTACAGACCCCTGAGTGATGCCACTTGTCATGGATCTCCGTTTGGACATGAGCCATTGACCACTACTCTCCGAATACAACCTTCCAACCAATTTCTTATCCATTGAACAGTCAACCCATCAAATCCATATCTTTCCAATTTAGAGAGAAGAATGTTGTTATCATCCAGTTCCAAGCCCCCTGCTCTGGGCCAGGACACCTCCCACCAGACCAGGCTGCCCAAGGCCCCATCCAACCTGGCCTTGAGCACTTCCAGGGAGGGGGGCATCCAGGGATGTGGGGACTCTGAGATCTGGCCCCAGCTGGAGGAGGAGCGTGCTCTAATGAGCTTTTGCAAGCATCCGTGATTGAGCACTTCTGAATGTTTAAGATGTCAGACACTTAGTGAACGTATAATTCTTCAGTTAACTCTGTCAGTAGTTACAGCTGCTACTGCAGAGGCAGAAGGTGAAATACTTGGGCTTACAGAAGTGTGAGGCATCAGTGTTTTTAATCTATGTGGTACATCATGCTCTTTTGCTTTAAACTAGGGAATATGTTTGTACATCGCTGGCTATATGTTCATGAAGGATATGGAGGCTGGTTTTGTTGTACATTGATTTAAAAGAATTTATCTCTTCCAGATTTGAGTATTATGGACAGAGCTGAAGATCCCGCAGTTTTCCCTTCTGGTTATTATTATGAAGACCAGTGGAGGTCCAGAACACACTGGATCCACCATTTTAACAAATCGGATGATATAACCAAGTGCTTAGAAGGAAAATTAATTCACTTGTTTGGAGACTCTACGATAAGGCAGTGGTTTGAATATCTGACAGCATTTGTTCCAGGTTATTTTTTTTTATTTGATTTTGTCCTTAAAGACTTTTGCAAAGCTTTATTTCTCACATCTCAGACACAGAGTTCATCTTACTGAATGGCAATGACAAACAAAGGAAGATGTCAGACAAAACATCATCAGAAGTGCTGGCAGAAAGGCAGTTAGTTAATGTTTGAGCAGATACTGGAAACTTGTAGGCCTTAGAAATAGGACCACAAGGTATCAACTTAGAAGTTGTCCTTGTAAAATGTTTCACCCGTGAGCACTGCTGTTGTGGCTGTGAGTTAAGGTGGCCACCCAGGGCCATGGCTGAAGTAATTTAGAGTGCCTGCGTAAGGCCTTACAGAATCTCAGTAACATGAGTGACTTTGCAATAGTGTAGCAAATGACTTCCATTAATCTTAATTGGTTTTGGATCTTTTCTTCTGTTTCCCTTATTTTAACCTTTCCTTAAATAGCAGAATTTCAGTAGCCAATTAGATATTCCTTTCTTACCCCTAAAGCAGTTAAATTGTGTTGGAACAGACTTGGAGACTCGTTAATGCCTAAAAGTTGAAGGCGTGTTTAAATTTAATGGAGTCCTAAAATTGCCAGTAGAGTTTCCATAAATTGGATTCATAGGACAACAATGACGGACAACAATGACTGAAGGACTTTATTTGGAAAATTTCTTTTTTACAAGAGAGAGAAGATGAAAGCTTGGGAAACTTGGAAAAGGCATTGCCAGTTTTGTGAAGCCCAAGTGTGCTGTCCTGCAAATGTCAACACCCATAAACTCTGCTCTGAATTGTGTAGCTAGCCCATGTGTGACACTCATCTTCTGTTTCATTTTAGAGTTCTTAGAATTACGTTCAGATTTCCTGCTTTCAGATTTCCTTCTCTACTGCTACTTTTGCCCTGTGGTCTTAGCATCTTGTTGATAGTTTTAATCTCTTATGCTGTCTTTCACTAATACTTGCTTTTGGGTTTTCAGATCTAGTGGAATTTAACCTGGGGAGTCCTAAGAACGTGGGCCCTTTCATGGCTGTTGACCTGAAGCACAATATCCTACTGAAGTTTCGCTGTCACGGGCCACCCATTCGCTTTTCAACAGTCTTTACCAGTGAACTGCGCTACATTGCTAATGAACTGAATGGCATAGTAGGTGGGAGAAACACCGTGATAGCTATAACTATATGGTCCCACTTCAGCACTTTCCCTGTGGAAGTGTATATCCGGCGGCTGAGGAACATTCGCAGATCAATCATTCAGCTGCTGGATCGCAGCCCCAAGACTTTAATCATCATCAGAACTGCTAATGTTCAGGAGCTTGGGCCAGAAGTGAGCCTCTTTAACAGTGACTGGTATTCCTATCAGCTTGATTCTGTCATGAGGAAAATGTTCTCAGGAATTGCTGTGCACTTTGTGGATGCTTGGGAGATGTCTCTGGCTCATTACTTGCCACATAACTTGCACCCAAAAGAAGTAATTGTTAAGAATCAAATAGATGCATTTTTATCTTATGTGTGCCCTCTGCAGACTTAGCACAAGTGGGTATCTATGCCTGTGTTATCTTTTTGCTGTAGCTAAAGTAAAGCTGCTCTTTGTCAGAGCTATCAGAGTATGCTGGATGGTATGGGAGAACTCTGGCTGTTGTACTTACATGCAGTATAAGTGGGTTGACCTTAACTCTGGGTAGTTGTGAAAGGTGGTAAAGAGGAGTTGATGGTTCAGGCCATACCTCACTGCAAGGGTGATTCTTTTCAACCTTATTGATCGTATCTGAGATTATTAGAGAGCACCTTAAATGAAATTGACGGGATTCAATAAGAAATTATATGGGTTATTAGCTTTACTAGTTGTCTGCACTGTATGCTTAGTTTAATCCATATGACACAGATTCTGTTGCCAGGTTCTTGCTGCTCAGAACTGTGTGTGGAACTAAGTAAAGGTTTTGAGAGTGGTGCTTCTCTCAGCATTCCAGAGTTTGAGGGATATCCCTTCCAGTTATATGTCAGAGAAAGCACAGTGTTTGTTCTTGTTTCAAAGTGCTAATTAGGAATATGAAGGGAGTGTACTAATATCACTAATATCAATCAAGAAAGCACAATCAAAGTACCTATAGTACTAAGTCATGAAGAATTTGCTGTAATTTAATAGAGCACACTAGTTAGGCACCCTTCATGTTTACAGATGGCTGCTAACTAATGCAAATAGCCAGTATTTTCATTTGTTTTCCTGTACTACTACTGAATCTCTTCTAAGCTGTGATGTACTGTCTACTTGATTTATCTATAATAGAGAAATGTATATATTATGACCTCAGTGCAAACTGCCACAGGCAGTTTCTGCAAGTTCAAATTGCAAGCTTGCTTACTTGAAGCTTGAAGAGTTTACTAATACAAGTGTTTCTCTTCCCTGTAAGGTAAAGCTATTCTGTTATCTCTTGTACATGATTCATACATTACGTCTGTATGGAAAAGGCCAAGTGACTCCAATGGACTTGACAATGTTTGCCAACTGGTAACAAGAAGTAGCACACACTAGTGTCAAGGCTATGCAGTGATGCCCCTTCTGCGTTTGGCAGTCTTATCATTTATTCACCAGCTTGAATGCTGCCAATATAAAAGGCAAAAAAAAATCACACCCAAAAGCCAAACACACTCAAAGTTGCCATTAATACAGATGCTTGGTAAATATTTGCAACTTCGCTGCTGTGAACGCTTCTGGCTCTTAGGCCTCCTGGTGTGGCATTTGCTGCTGCTAATTTGATTGAGCCTGCCAATAGTTTTAACTAGTAGGACGTTGAAAACAAAAGTTTTGCTTAAATTCAGTCCTCAAATTAGACAGTAGAGGAGTGCTCCAGTAGTCTTATTTCTGGTCCTGCTCAGGCCAAACATAGTCTTTACCACTAGCTTTATTGAGAAATGTATCAAAACAGTAGTGGAGTGCTTCTGAAGAAGCTCATCGAGCTTAATGAGGATATGAAAGTTGTGTCTTTGTGAGCAAACTGATAAGATAAATATTAATAAAGCAAATTGGTAGGTTGCACAGAGTGGAATATATGACACATCTTCATATTAGGAATATTTTACTCTTTGCTAGGTTTGCTGCTACGTTAGGAAGATTGTGCTGTCATTGCTGGAGCCCCAAGAGAGCTAATGCTACCAGCTACAAGAACAGTGTTTTATGTTTTATTTATTTTAAAGAAAAACTGAGAGCTGTTTTAAAAATAAATCTAACCACTTTTTGGCATGAGAAAGTCATCAGTAGAATCCATCTATACTTTACTGATTTTAAAATGTTTAAAAATGACTGGAGGAGTCACGTACACTGACATAATATTTATCCTTAGCATTTCAAATCAGAATTAAGGAGGTCCATTTTGCCATTTCTACTGACATCTGTCCATACATTAGCCTTAGGTAATTCTTTCTTACTTTAATATGTTAATGGATATTCTTTGCCAAAAAGAGACCGTACCAATTCAGCTCTGGGAAGGTAAACCACCGCAACGCAAAATGACCTTTCATCTTTTCCTGGCGTGTTTTTTAAAATAGGTAGGATATTAGGCTTTCATCCTGAATAACAAATCTATCCAAATAATGTTGATGAAAACAAGACTTCAAAATTTTACTTTGAAAGCACTTTCTTAATTTATGGACTAACCTTTTGATTTTCCTTGTAAAGCCATATCATGTGAAAGTGTTGTGGGGACATTTGTCTTGTGCTCACCGCTGCTCTTCAACAGCAACTTGGTATTGCTATTAGCTACCAAGAACAAATTGAGAGGAACAAATTTGTTTGAATGTTTTGACAATTGAGGGAAAAGGAACAGGACTGCTGTTAGTAAAGATGTCTAATCACCTTCTGTAGAACCTGTCCCTTTTAGATTAATTAGATTAATCTTTTAATTACAGATTAACTGACTTCTAGGTTATGAATTTGAGGGAAATTGCCAGCTAATGCGGAATGAGGACTGATACTTCTTTTCTTTGGACTCTGGAATAGACAACAAGGAGAAAGGGAGAAATGGAGGATTTACTCATGTTTTAAGATGAAGACTATGGATGCTATGTTTTTACATGTCATTCTGTTGAACTGTAAATGATTTTTCATTTCTATTTTCTTCTCATTACCTGTTGCACCAGTTGTGTATGTACTGTATATGGAAACATAGGAGCAATAAAATATTTTTAAATGGTTTCTTTAAAACTTGAAGCCTGTGAATGGATCTTAGTGGGGAATTTGGGTTAAGAGGTTGGCTATTTTTCAAGTTACTATGAGACAGGATTGCAAAGGGGTTTATTAGTTGTCAGTTTAGTATCTCCTTTTACATGTAAAGATTTATTTAATCAGATTTTTCAAAGCCCTGTGTTCCTTATCTTTGAATTTTCGTCCCTTGAAGGGAAGAAATCTTATTACTTCTCATATTTTTGTTCTTTTCCTGAGCCTTTTGATTATTAACCTTTCAACACAGAGATATTTTTCCTTTTTAGTTTTTCTATTCCAAATCTAGCTCACTAAAATCCCAGTGAAAAAGACTGTATTTTTGTGGTGCTTAACAGAAGATTTCAGAGCAATTAATTTATAAAATAAGTTAACCTCATTTTACAGATTGGACTGATACATGGTGATTTTCTGCACCTAATGTTTTGAGAATCTTGGTTCTCACATGTATCATGTTAGGCCGATTTCTTCATTCTAGAAATTTAGTAGAAACATTAGTTGAATTATTGATGAAAACAGAAGTAAAAAGCAGATTTCCCCTTTTTCAAGTGTTCAGCTGCTTCCAATTTCATCTGCTATGCAGCACTATTACAGCTCTGCTTTACGAGGTTCAAATTATTGTTTTTCATTGTTTTACTTGTTGGAAGTAAACACTTAAAACCCAGAACTTTGCTTACTAAAAGGGTCTGTACAGCTTTTTATGTACTACAGGTGACAATTCCATGTATATGTGACAAAAATGAAGATTTGAACTTGTCTCTTAGGAAGGATGAGGCTGTTGGAGTTTTGCTTTGTGTTGTTTTGTATTTTTTTAGAATTGTGGGTTAAATCATTGTTCCACTCATGGCAGTTCAAGTAACAAACAAACAAAGAGCAAATAGTAACAAATATAACAGCAAAAAGCCTCAATCACAAATGTGTATTTAATTTATAAAGCACTCACTTGTTAAGTTCAGATCACTTCGTGCTTAGTTTCTACTCAAATATATTTAGATTGTTTGGAATGCTCTTGTTACCTGTTGTTAGCAGTGAAGGGCTCTGTATCAGTGTTAGAAAAATAACTTGTTTTCAAAAGGTTTTTTTTTCCTGTTGTATGTATATTATTGAAATGCTTACATTAAAAAGAAGGCTTTCATGTATTTTATTTCCCGATGTGATCAGAAAAACTATTTAAATAGCTAAAAAGCTCAAAGAATAAAAAGTTCCTAATAAAGGAAGGCAAGTTTACTTCAACTCTTTCATATAATTTAGTCTCAGTTTATTTTGTTTGCCGTAACCCCACATTCTTTATGGTTTTATAGTTGTGTAGTAGTTCGCTTAGATTTACCTATTACGTTTTTGTGCTGTGTGTTGGGTAGGAGTTTCATGCTATGATTTATAGATTACAATCACTTAAAGTGAGTTTTTTTCTTTTCCTGATCATGTGTATCTGGAGGGGAGTGGTCTGTGCAAGCAGCACAAGTCTGGCGTGAGACCTAGGGCTGAAACACACTGATGTTTCCTGTTGTGGGTGTATCAGGCCTGACGCATAATAAAAGCTTGTATGTAATCTAGGCTTCCTTCTTTGAGGGGTTTTGCAACCCAGCCAGCCAATGGGAAATCTTTAAACCCCTTGGCTTAACAGCAGTGTGAAGAACAGTGTGATCATTGCTTCTCTAGCTTATGAAGAGTTTTTACTTTAAGTGATGGAAGAAAAATCGATAAGAGATGCGTTCTGTAAGTCAGTCAGTGTGTTCAAGGGTCATAGGGCATCCTGTGCTGCCTGTCTGCTTGCCCACTGCCACATGAGACCAGGAGTTGTGTTTGCAGGGTCACGGGGAGGGGGAGAGAGTGGCTGCATGGTACAGATGGGGGGACCCTCAGGGATGGCTGGAGGGCTGGAGCGGAGGAGTTGGGGGATGGCTGCAGGGTTGCCTTTGAGTTACGGTGCAGCCAGAATTCATGGCTGGGAAAGAAGTAAGCAGGATGCATTGCCCTGTGTGCTGCTTTCCTGTACGTGTAGCCAAAACCAGTTTGTTTGACTGGGAAAAATCCCTGAACTACAATTTTTTCAAAACTATAAGAGGGTACACTGAGCAGTACTGCTGAGTGATTGCTCGTTTTCTTCTGTTCCCCTCCTCATCCAATGGTGACTGCTGAAAGAGGCAGGGTAGGGGGCAACAGCCAGTGAGCTGCTTTTCAGTGTGAGGTCAGGCTCCAGGCATGCTTAGAGGAGAAATGGGAGTGAGAGGTAAGAAGAAGAGGGGGACCAAAAAGGGTGAGGTGGGGTCTAAGGAAGAACAGTGGGCAAAGGTCTTGCTCTGTGACACAAGGGAGAAGAAGAAGTTTGGGAATTTGGTCATATGCAGGTTTCCAAAGGCAATATCAGTTATGTGGGATAGAGTCACTCTTCTGATATATACACTTGAATATACACTTGAAATATACATGCATATATTTTTCCATGTATTTCTGTCAAAAAAGGAACAGTTTGCCCCACCTAGCCTGCTCACCCACCTCTTCCTCTACTCCTTCCTGACAGCAGTGTCATAGCAATCGTATGTTAGGTACTGCTCCAAACTTTCTGCTTACAATTGGTTTGAAGTCGTGTATATGGGTTTTCATGTGTTTGTATATGTGATACCACAGGTGGGGAACTTTTTGAAACTACTGAACAGAAAACCAGGGCACTTATAACCAGAATAAGGAGCAGTGCACCAGCAGGCTTTCACCCTATGTCGCGTGCTCTTCAGAGCCTGTGATGACTCAGAAAATGCATGTGACTTGCCTGAGAGGGCACAGGTGCTTGGCAGGGAAGGGTTTGAGCACCAGGCAAAGGGATAGGAGGCTCACTGGGGTTGGCAAAGAGCTGAGACCACATGTTTTCTGATCTGGTTGGAATAGGGCTTCTTGAGTTCATCCCATGGTTTAGCACTGCATAGGTATTACCTAACTTCTAATGTTAGCTATCCTAGTCACAATGCAAGACCCATGTATCTGGAATCAGGGAAATGTTTTATTATCTCTCTGATTCTGAATCTTTGAGTCTTTCCTGAAATGTTAATTCACAGCAATGATTGTCATCCAGATCTGAACTCTCTTGTAACTAGCTCTTATCTGGGCAGTGACTCTCTAAAATCCTATCCAAATTACTGTGTACTTCTTCACTGTTGGTGTTATTAGCCTCTTGTGGATGTATTCAATAGGCTTTTGGGGTGAAATAAGCTTGTCTGCTTTGGGAGTCTGTCATGGTGAATTGCGCTGGAGCTTCTCTGCCTGGAATGAGAGAGAGAGGGATTTGTAGTAGGATTCTAGAGAATGAAGACCATGTGAGTAATTTTGTATGAGCCCCTAATGCAGAGTGGGCATATCACTAAACCCAAGTGAAAGTACATGTCCTCCCCCACATCCCGACTGTGTCAGATGGCACGGGCTTAATATATTAGTGAATCCTTAATGAATGTGGCCAGAAGAGGGCTTTGAGGCACTGAAAAAGAGCCTAGAAAAATTTTCTCATATGAAAAACATAAGCTATAATGTAATGGTGTTCGTGGTGGTTTGTGTTCTAACTGCTGGGTAGTTGCATTTTGAAAAAAAATCACATCAACACCACTGGATGAAGCTCTTTTAGTTGGAGTTCATTTTAGAGTGAAATTCAGTTGATGGCATAGACGTTGATAACTCAGGTTGACTGAGGACTATCGTTCAGAGGGTTATTTTTTTTTTTGCCCTAAATACTCTCTTAAATCTAATAATTCTTTTCCTAAGTCAAAACAGGATCCGGAGGAGTAAACTTTACTGGGATAGAACAGTCCATCTCAAGTCAGTTCTTCCTGCAACGTGGAAACTTCAGCAGACTGTATGGTCTGAAAGCAAGACCATGCTATGGCAGTCAATATTCCCTGGTTCAGCCATCCATTAAATGTTTTGTCCTACCCCTCGGCCTGTTATTCTCTTCTCTGGCCAGCTTTGAAAATAGACAAGTGCTTTTCATCCGGTGCCCTCGTGCTTGGGGTCTCTGTATGAACCTGTTATCTTTTTGGCTTAGCTTGGTATGGGACTCTCCCTTTTCACTCTAAATCTCTGCTGCAGGTTGTTTGCAATGATTGGGATTAGTTATATGGCAAGTGCTATTGCTCTGCCATGGCATGGAAGTCCACTCTGAAAGATCTCACAAAAGAACTTCCAGGGTATTTCCTGAAGTGAAATAACTATGACAGATGCACATTCCACCACCCCCCTTTCTCTGTTCTTTCCACTCCTTCCTACCCCCTAGTTTTCTTTGGGCTGAGTGAGTCACGCTTTCCAGTCCTGCCTGCCCTCTTTCTCTGCCTGAATCAGCTTATCTCAGGGAATAGTTGCTGCTTGCAAGGCAGCTGTTTCTGTCTTTAGCTGTTTCTTCCTTCTAATGTTTTCTTCTCTTTCTGCTCCACCTTTATCATTTTTGCCCTTTGTAGTATTATTTTTTGCTTCTTCTGTATCATTTTTGCCTTTGCTTTGACAAATAAAAATAGAAATAAAAAGTAACTTTAAGGAAAAAAATAGTTTTAATAACCCAATGAAAAAAATCCAATATTTCCAGTAACAAGTAGATATTACAACTATTTTACATTGTTGTAAAACGTGTCCAATATGTTTGCATCTTCCAAATCCCAGCAATTTCATATGTGTTGTTTGAAATGTGGGTTCTCTATGTCCACAAATGAATTCCTGATGTCCTGCTCTTCTGTGCAACAAATACTGCCACAAGCAGGTATTTTGATTTCTGACTGGAACAATGAGTTTCCTTCATGCCTTGCCACACATCAGCACTCTGGCCATGGTGTTGTTACTCTGTCCTTCTGTGCTATGGTTTGTTTCTTGTCATGTTTGGATTTTCCTATTCTTTGCAGGAGGGATTGACTGCACAGGTAAGTGGTACCCGGGAAAAGGCTGACCCCCAGTGCATTTACAGCCGGTAACAAGTGCCTCTCATTGCTTTAGGAGCCAGAGGACCTGAGCTGCCCTCATTCAAGAGGCAGTGACACTGAGGGAGAAAGGTGTGGAGAAGCTGGTTGAGCTGAATGGTGCTCCAGGTGATGCTCTTAGTTGTCTGTGATGTTGGGCCATGGGTGCCCCTCTGGGGCTGCAGCCTCCCCTCTTTGCAAGGGCAGATCTTGGTACCTTGCGAAGGCACCCAAAGGCCTCTCGGGTCCCAGAGGGCAGCATGCTTTGCTCCAGAGTTGCTGTGGAAGCAAGCAGGGCAAGGGTCTGGCTGGGGCACTGCCCTGCCATGTGTGAGATGAGACTGAGGGCACCATAGGCCTTCGATGAGCAAAAAATCAAATACCAGCCCTCGCTGGAACAAACTGCCCTTATTTCAAAGAAAAGTATTGAGCCCATCAAGATTATCAGTTGAACGTGTTCCAGTGATATAATACATCTGCGAACAGGAAGATGGAGCCCACACAGTGTTTCCTGCCTGCAGGGGGGAGGTTTCAGAATGATCACCTTTGGGAAGGAGACGTTCCCTCCTATCTCCTTCCTGCAGCTTGCTGAGACAGGGTGGGGTAAGGTCTGAGGGTTTATTTATTTAGTTAGTTAGTTATTTAAAAATATCTACATTCTGGTGCAGGGGGCACTGGGGATGCATTGGGCAGAGGAGAGGTGGTTCACTACTTTTTTCTTGTTGGTGCCAGCCACTGGGAATTGTATGTGTTAACTGTGCTTGGGAAGGGGTAACAAAGGTGATGATTGAAGCAAGGGTGTGTTTTCTCGGGAAGATTTGGGTGCCCTGTCCTTGCTTGGCGTGTTTGATAAGCATGGTGAATCCTGGCTGGTTCCACTGCTGAAAGGAGAAAAGGGAGTGTGATTCAGATGGATTCGCTCACCTTTTAGGAAAATCTTGGAAACGTCTTCCATGCTGAAGGTTATCGTGTCTATTGGAGCAGGTGATTATTTTACATCTGATAAAGGGGAGTACTATTCTTTTCTTGTGTGTTTGTTGTTTTCTTTAAGCCCCACCCCCTTTTAATCAGGCTTCTGGTTGTATGGAGCTTTCACTCTAGATGACACTAGCCTCCATGAAACTAATTCCAAATTTCCTGGGTCCAAAATCCCACTGTAATCCAGGCAGTCACCAAGGAAAGGTGGTTGCCCTGCTCCACCTCCCAAAGACTGGAGCTGTTATTTTTCCCTGCGGGACGCTGCATCTCTCTCATTTCCTACGTGACATCTAAGCAGGCACTTGTTTGTCCGGGTTACCCTGTAGCACCAAGGCAGGAAAAGGCGATGAGCCATGAGCCATGGCTTGACTGCTTGCTGCCATACAGGCAGCAGTGCAGCCAGGAGGTGGGCAAGGAGGAGAACCTGATCCTGCCAGGAAAGAAACCCCTCTGTGTTGTACGCTGCAGGTTTCTTTTTGTCTCTTTGCTGTACAGCCTTTTTTTCATTGTTTATACTGTGAAACTCACATCAGCGTCTTCTAGACTCTTTTTTGGCTGCATTACACCAGGTTGGGGTTTCCTGCCAGCCTCCTTGGTAGGGGAATGTCCCTGCCAGGGCTTACCCTGCCTGGGAAATTCCACTGCGCAGAAAAAGTCCAGGGAGCCATGCTCACACCACCCTCCTCCTCCACCCTGCAGCTTCCTCTCACATGTCATAACATCCCCGCGAGCTGGGTTAACCAGGGCTAAAAGATAAGCAGTGTGTGATCCACTGCAGTAGAAAGAACCCCATGGGTACTCAGCCTGGAGCTGTCACAAACTGGGGGGAAGTGTTCAGGGTGGGTTTTTTTTTGTTTTTTTTTTTCTCTGACCAGAAAGCCAGAGTAAGCAGGACTTTTGTGAGGGAGGGGAAAAAAAAAAGTTTCCTCACTGCTGCTTCTCTGTTTCTTACCTTTAAACTCTCACAGTAACTTTTCAATCATTCACACAGATGTGGCTATAAGGGAAGATCAGTTGCCTAGTGGGTTGCAAAGAACTGGCTTGTTTTCTTTAGAGCTAATTCTAACTGCAGTCCTCCAACATGAAGGTACACTATTATTATTTTATTTGCTTTATTGCTTAAAACTTGTAATTGATTGGAACAATAGTGGATTCTCATTATTTTTTATTTTTTTTTACTTCTAATAGCCTTCAATGTGGCTTGTGCTATAATTGTCCATGCATGTTTTGGGGTTGGGTACAGATGACTGGCTGTGTTTTGGGAAGGTAATGGTTAATAACTAATATTGAAGAAACCACTGTAAGTGGGGTGGGATTTTTGAAAGCTCACAGTGGAGCTAGGGGCAAAATACCTCTAAATAACTTAGATGTTTTGAGCAATTCTCTCTGAAACCATCTTTTTTTTATGGAGGATGTAGTAGTTTAAGATGGATGGATGGATAGGAAGCTAAGTTCTGAGAGTACTGAATGAAAGAAACATCGTTAGTGAAAGCAGGTGTTTTGTATAATCTTGGTTACAATTTCTTTCCTAGCAGCTCATCAGTAACTTTGGAATAGCAGAGCATCATCGGCATAAAGCTTTGCCTGCTTCAATAGGGCAGGAGTAAACTGTCATGATGCAGTGTGAGACAACACTGAGAAACATATATAAAAATAGGGATCTATACCTACTTTCTTATAATTTAGCAGAAGCTCTGTGGGAATGAAAAGAAGTTTAATGAACTTAAACTTCACTTTAAAATTCGTTATGCTAAGAGGTTTATTAAACCAAACCATAAGCTTCTTTCATCACCTGGTGAGGGTTTCTCTGGCTTACCACATGAGGTTGATTATGCAGCACCCCAGTTCATTACCCGTGCCCTTATCAGGCAGGCAGGGAAGGCAGCTCAACACGAAGCTTCTTGCAGAGGATGAATTGTGGTCTGGATTTCAGACCCTCAAAATCTGGAAGCATGTTTGTACCATAGTGCCATTAGAGGCTCACGTGTGGCTGGGGATGGGCAGCTTGCAAGTACTTCAGATGGAAGGCAGGTATTTTCAGATGGTACATCATGGTTTGCCTGGAGGTACATAGGGGTCAGAGAAAAGAGGATACCCTGAGCTCTCCTTCAGCCAATCCAGGTGACCACTGAGCAGCAACAAATATCACCTAGGGGCGTTGGGAAGGAAGCCATATTTCTGCTCTGAATGAAAAGCCAGTATCAATTTTGTTCATGAGGCAAGTAATTTCTTTTTGGCTAGTTAGACCTTTTACTGACTTTTTTTTTGAAGCAAGCCACATGTTTCCCCTTGTGTTTAATGGCAGTGGATAGGAAGAGGGTGTGTGTCGAGGGGAGGAAATGCCTTCTGTCTCTGGGTGCCAGGAGCCAGGCACTAGCAGAGCCCTGGGCTGCTTGGGGTAGCCAAGCAGCTTCAGCCCTTCACCCTGCCCTGTTTATGCCAGAGTCCCAATGCCACCCTGGAGACAGTGGTTAGAATCATCATCATCAGCAGCAGCAGCAGCAACCATCTGCTGGAAACTGGCTTCCAGCAGCTTTCCTGGGCACTAGGAATCTTCCTTTCCCACCCCTGGGCCACCTGGAGCAGCGGGGTGGAGGGCACAGTGCCATCCCTTCCTTCAGCTCTGCCTCCTGCCACTGCCTGGATGGCTTGACGCTGCATTGCTTCTAGCCTTAGACTTTCTGGGGCAGCAAAATTCAATCCTGACAATACTGCTGAGAAACTCATGTGTGATTTTTCACATCCCCAGTCACAAGATCCTCAGACACAACGTGCAAGTTAGACACGAGCTGCCTTTACTCTTGCTTTCTTCTTAAGAAATTGGCAGGAAATTAAAAGGAAACTTAAACATCCATGGGCTGGCTTCTGTGAAGAGCAGCGTCCTGTAAGACAGGATACGTCAGTGTCTTTTCTCAGCTGAAAACTGGAGGAGGGAGCCAACGCCTGGGAACAGAGCTTTGCACTGTGCTCCACCAAATCAAAGGGTTTATTTCTAGCTTTCTTGATGTTTTATGCTAACCTGTGCATGATTTACATAATACTGTAGATTTGTCATTACTGTCGTGGCTTTCTTTCTAAATGGGTAACAACTGGCTCTTAGGTCTGTAGAAGCAAGAAATAACATGGTATTCGTATCCTTTCCATGATGCTAATATCCTTTATGCAGACCTAGGACACCCATGGTTCAGATGTATGTGGTAGCAAATTTTGGCCCATAGATGAGTGATGTTGTCCCAGTTGAAGATGACTACACACATTTAAAACTGCCCTGGTAAATGCAATTCATCCCAAGCACCAGGAAAGGTTTTATACCACTGCTTGGAAGCAACTTAACATTTTCCTTACTATAATAACATTTTGTTTGGCTGCCTTGGTTTAGGTGCTTTTCTAAATGAGAAAATTTCCTGTTCATTGAATTTTTGTCTGACTAATGGAAGACAGCTCTATAGCTGAATTTCAGGACTTTCCCAAGTTCAGACAGCCATGTGTTTTGAAAGGTGGGATTTCTCTAGTGAATGGAAGTCTGAAGTGAAGGCATTTAAGCTCTATAAACTGGAAAACACAGTGAAATAAAATCAAGACATAAGATGAGGGCATTCCCTTCAATGGTCTTTGCAGTGCTAACATGGTGAAAGTGTCTTTCTTTTATTGTAGTTGTCTTTTTCCCACATGGGCTTTCCTGTGTGCTGTCCTGCACCCTTGAGCTGAGGATATGCTCACAGGCTGGGTAGAATTGTGAAAATCACTGCTGAAGCTTCCCAAAGGTGTTGATCCAGCCATACAACCACAGGACAGCTGATCTGCCTGTGTGCTGCCAGTGCACCTGGGATTTCTGGACTGGTCAACCCAGTAATATCTGCTGTCCGGTAGATGTAATTGGTTTGCCATGTTGAAGAAGAGGGTAAATTTTCAAAGTCTGCCTGGAAAATGTTTTTGAGTGGAAAAACACATGTCTGGGAATCCAGGATGTAGGACAACCTTAATCTTAGATAGATTACTCATTGCTACACATAAACTGAGAGACTAGAAAAGTAGAGTCCTGGGTAGATTGCAGTTTGAAAAATCATATTTTTCTGCATTAGTCTGATTGAGATAAAGCAGCTTTTCCTCTTGTTCCTGTACTAAAGAGTTGAGTGGCAATGCTGCATTAGGACAGCTCTGCAATCCTACTAGAAAATGATTTTATTTTACAGGTGGTTGAAGTGGTTCTTATTTGTGGAAAGTAGGAAGACTGAAATAGACCACCAGAGCTAAGGCTACAGCACAGGCTCCTGTATCTGACAGCAGAAAATAAAATTAATATAGGCTAAGAATGACACGTTTTGGCCCAGGTTGGTCACCTGAATTAGGTGGAAAAAGGTCTTCAGCATGAGTCATGAGGAAAACTGATGCTTACACCTTTAGACCTCCACTGAGGCTCCTTAACAGCACTGAGAAACTGTGCTAACTCCTCCCTTTCTTAACTGGAATATCATAATGAGAAAAATATTTAAAGTCAAGAACATACACTATTTACCTCATCTATGTACACACAGTACAGGTAACATATGACGTTGCCCTTTGCTATGGGGAAACAGCTTTTTGCTCCTTGTTTACATGCTCTGACATCAATGGTGCTTGTATTTCTTAGCCACACATTCATACTGCAAAGTGTTAATGAACTAACAAGATATGCAAGCTTACGAGAAAACATGACTAACCAGGGCAGTGAGTATGTTGAGAGGAATGTCCACAAGTACAAGGTGTATGTACAGGGAAACTGATTACTTGTACAGAAATCAGATCCACTTAGCCAGCTTTGTAACACTTGCTGGGTTTGGGGGTTCATTTCCTCCCTACTGTTTTCTGCTGCTTTATATGCACAGTGTGAAAGGATCTACTTAGGAGCAACCCGCTTACTTTATTTATTTATTTACTTATTTATTTAAAACATCAAACAACCTGGGAGGGAAAAAAAGCAGAATTGAAGGCATTCTTTGGATCAAAGCCGCAGAAGATATATGTTAAATAAATAGTCTGAGTTTTCCTTTAATATGAAGGATTATACGTGCCCCCTTCTGAAGTTCAGGCTAATCCCTTAGAGACCAGCGTCTGGGAAGAATGTAGCAATACAAGTATGGCAAAGAGGGAAGAAACACTGACTCCTCTGTACTGCCTTTTAAAGTAAAAACTTGTCATGGACCATTTCCAGCCTGCTGATGTGTGGTGTCCTAAACCGTTAAAACACACACAGGTATCGATCCTGAAACGTCTCAAGGAGTGGAATAGTTACTAAGCTTTTACTTCTGGTTTTCTCGCTGCTATGATAAAAGCAAATGAAGCATTGTGCTGGATGGCTCGGGTTTGTGTGCTGTGTGGAAATGCTGCAAGCGTACCGAGGCGTGGCAGCGGTGTTCACACACCTCGACTCACAGTCTGCAGCAGGAGCCTAATTGCACCTATTGGAGAACAAGGAGCATTTGACATCCATACAGCGAATACTCACTTGCATTAAGCAACTGGATTGTAAACTACCATTTTTATTTCTAGTTTGAGAAATACCAGAAAGGTTATACTGCTCCAGAAATGTGTTGCAAAACTAAGTTCTTTTTACTAGTAGTTTGTGCTCCACCACTTTACCTAAAGGCTGTCCCTTGTCTCGCACTGCTGCTTAGGAGATGGACTGACGAGAGATGTTTATTCTGCTCCTGTACTCGCTCTGAGAATTGGCACAGTCCTTGCTTGCAGTTGGGAGGGACTGCATGCCTGACAGAACAACTGTGTGCTGCTTTACAGGGAAGACAAAGCTCCACTTTCTGGGCTTTATTTATTTATTTATTTATTTATGTATTTATTTAAAGCCTACGTGGCCCATAGCATTCACCCCAGTATGTGCCCCAGGGAATGAGCAGCACAGGCACACTGATGCTGTAAAGGACCCTTTCCTTACAGCCAATCAGCCACGTCCACCCAGTGTAACAAGCATTTGCCTTGGTCTCCTCTGAGCACCATGTAGCCTCCCCAAGATGCATCTTCTGTTTGTTTGTTTGTTTGTTTTCTTTTCAGCTATGCATGTGAGATGTGTTGCATAAGCTACAGCTTCAAGGAGGCTTTCTGAGGGAAGAAAGGAGGTAGGATGCCTTTTGGGAGAGTAAGCTAACATAGGGGGACACACATGACAGAGTTTTGCCCATTCTGCCTCTAGGGAGCAGTCCTGGAGTAAACCATGTCCAGATTTCACCCAAATGAGCTAGTGTCTCTCATCAGTGACCCTAGAACTGAGCTAATGTAACAGCATTGTTACCCATCCTGGGACGGGGACGTGAGGGTAAACTGTGTGGCCCCGTCATTTGACCGTATACAGATAGGGACTAGTCACACTGGGGATTAGACCGGCAGTGATCACTTACACACGAATCTATAGGGGATAATATAAGATGTTGGGAGGATGTATTTGCAAGCACACATAAATCTCCGCCTGAGATTTGCAGCCCAGAATTTTCCCAAGTTGAGTGTGCTCAACCTGTCTGCCTGTTACCCCCCGATGTTGTGTTTGAGCTTTGCCAGGCTGATCACAGCCAGTTCTGCTGCAGGTTTTCTTTCGGCTGCCTTGCTGCCATTCCAGAGGATGGCCTAGATGTCCCCTGAACTGCAGCATCACAGCTCAGACTGCAAAGTTCATGTCAGAGAGGATCAATCAGAGACAGCTAAAAGCTGGGCAGGAGAATTTCTCCCTCAGTCTGAATTTGTGCTATCATTATTGAAATGCTATTATCAGTATTAGGGCCCGGGTATGAGATGAAATCTCACAGTTACAATTAAAAAGAGTGTAAAAAGATGGAAGTCTGTTTTAACAGAAAAAAAAACCCAAAGGCCGATCAGCACAGGCTTCTTGATTTTAATTTGAGTTAGTGCAGTGGCTCAGCTGTTTCCTTGTAACAAGGACACTGTTACCGGAGACCTCATGCAGGGGAAAGACCAGCCCAGCAAGCCCAGTGCATCTTTTTTCTATGCTGGCTGTGATTAAGATTGCAAAATGGAGATATATGACCTTGATTAGCCTAGAGTTAGTTGGTGGTGAAAGTCGAAGTTGTTGGTTTTCAACATCTCTGACCCGTACTCAGTGACTGTAAGCTTTGAGACAGCAGGGTGGATTTTTTTTTTTTTTGGGCTTAGCTGAATTTTCAGATCACTTCGAAGTAGCTCATGGGTGTGCATAAGTCACACTCTCAAAAGCTGTTTCTGTAATCAAGTATATTGATATAACTTAAACCAAGATTGATTAGCTTTAATTCCACAAATCTTATGTGGGCTGTGTCTGAATTGAGGGAAAAAGCAGAGTTTTTGGAAACAAACACATTTTGTTCCTTATTTTTGCAGTGGTCTGAGATACTAAGATAAGCACATGCCATTATTTCCAGAAGTATGTAAGAAAGGTTTCAGGACAAATGTTGCCAATACTAGCCGCTAGTTGGCATTATTGATACATCCCAGTAAAAGGAGGTGGTGCAATAAAAACCTGGGATGGCAATGCTGGAGGAGTGAGGCATCATCGTCCCTCCTCACCTGTCAGCCTTTTCCAGCTATAGGAGTTGATGGGTTTTCACTCAATCACAGCTCAGCCAACGCAGGTTGAAACCACCCGGGCACTACAGCCCTGCAGTGCCTTCCCAGCTCATCCCTATTTTCCCCAAATACTGTCTGTATGGACTGCACTGTGTTTCCATCAGAAGAAGAGGTGATGAGCACTTTTGGTCACCACCCTACCCAAGAGCAACTTTCTTAGGCTTGAAGACGCCGCATGGGGTTTTGGTCACCACAGATGTTGCGCAGTGTTTGGGCCAAAATACAAATGCTCAAGTCTTCAGCATTAATAATTACAATTTGTAAATGTAGCAACAACTTACCAGTAACCTGCATAGAATCACTTTGAGAGCACAGGGCCAGCTGGGAGCCAGCTCATCTTGTGAAACCAATGGGTGTGTGTATTTTTGAAAGAGCCTTTTGTTGCAGAGCTCAGTGGGATTAGACTTGTCTTAATCTGCTTTGACTGGGAGTAGATTTATGCCAGAAGACATGATAAATAAGATGTTGCTAATGAAAAAAGTATGAATTGAGGTATCAGAGCATTGCCCAAAGTAGGTTTTGCTTGGTAAAATGAGGGCAAGTCAGCAATTCAGCCTTTGGGAGAGTAAAAACTTTGGAATGGTATAGAAAAAGAAATTTCACACTCTCTTTAAGACAAAAATCTCATTAAGCTATTTTATAGCACGGTTTTCACTCGTATGTGGAGTCTAATTTTCAATCAAATCCATTCCAAAATCATTACTGAATAGCAATGACAAAAGTGTTGTCTGTCCCTGGCTGTGTGTGGTTTGAGGACATTCCACAACACAGTAGGACTACAGTGAGAGAAATCCGCTTTTAATTTTGAGATTATTAAGGGGATTGCAGGCAACTGTGATGGCAAATCTAATTTTCTGGGTTGTGGAGTCTCAGATTCTTGTTACTGTTTGCTCATTAAGAGTTAGATCCTTTTGCTGCAGTAGTTGGAGACCCTCCTGGTTAGATTAAAATGACTGGCTTTCTGGGCTACCTGGCTGGGATGTGAATGCAAAGGTTGATCAGTTAGATCCATGTTCAGAAAGCAGAGTTGTGGGTCCTCCATCAGACCCTGAGCGTGCAAAGAGCATTTGAGGGCTGAAGGATCTCTAGGCAGCAAGCACTTTTCAATGAGGAAATACTTAAAAGTTTCTACCTAAGGCTAAGGTAGCGTAACTGGGATCTAAGACCTGAAGAACAACAGAGAACCATCTCCTTGTGTGTTTAGAACATATGGCCTGATTTCACAAATCTTCATTTGCATGAAGAGGTTCACAGACATCAGTGAGGATGCACACTTGGGAGATAGCTGCTGATTAGGGAGCAAGTGAGATTTTACCTTTATTAGACAGTGCTGTTTCTGGCAGCACTACTTGGCATCTGTTTTCATTTTATGGGTTACATTTGCAAATTTTACTGCGATTGCATAAATTCAGACTATGGTATAAACCAGCAGTCTTTGGAGTAGAAAACTGCCTAGTTAATCTCTAGAGAAACCCTTCCTTCGCCTGACAGTGGAAGAAATAGTTGAATAATGTAAAATACTTCCCTCCTGCCTCTTCATGGGCTGATTAATACAACTTCATGTTGCACCTGTCCCATGTTTTTTACTACAATGAAACCATGTATAATAATCTAAATTATAGACCTCTAATTTGCACAATATACTTCAGAAATACCGTGTTATTTTATTACATATTTTTTGTGGCAGCCGTGGTGCTAAAACATCCTAATCACAACCTTGCAGACAAAAACGCACAATTGTGTTTTAGAAGATGGTGACCTCAGTGGAAACGAGGAAAGCAGAAATACTTGTATGAAAAGTAGTGATCTGAGAAGTCTCTCTTGTGACTATTGTAATAACTCGGTAGTGTTGTTAACAGTAATTGCAGGCACGTAGTTTCACCCACTTTGCATTTCAGCATTGTGTTGCTTACCTACTTCTCCCTGCTGGCCTCGACCAAGAGGCTTTGCCATTGCGATATGGTGCAACCCAAACCCAAAATATCTTCTGTCTGCCCCCTGCCTACTATATGTTCCAATAACAGAGAAAGAGAGATGACTCATCGCTGTTGTAACTGCTCACGTTCCTCTTCTCTCTGGATGCTGCCCACTTGACACATACGATCAAAAAAATCCCCATCCTCCCAAACCAGCCTGTCCAGAACTGAGACTTTGCAGGAGTGGGGTTAACACTCCTGTGCCATCGGTCTTAGGGTGCGGAGTATGCATGAGCAGGGTCATAAGCCTGCATCAGCAGTGGTAGGGGTATGAGGGTGTGGCTTGTGGTTTCTTTGTGGAAATTTGAGGTTGCATGTGTTGTGAGTGAGGGGTGGAAAAGCTGTGGGAGGGAGGCCTCCAGGAGCAATCTTGGAAGACAGGGTGCGAGGCAGCATCCATCCCTATTATCCCCATCCCAAACCCATCCCCATCCTCTCCCACCCCAACCCCACCCCAATCATCCTCATCATCCTTATCCTATCCCATCATCCCCACCATCCCCATCCCACTCCATCATTCCCAACGCACCCCAAACACATGCCCATCATCTCCATCATCCCTATCCTATCCCGTCATCCCCACCATTCCACCCTAACCCCGTAATCTCCATCATTCCTATCCCACCACCCCCACCATACACCCCCATCCCCAGCAGCCCAATCCAATCATCTCCATTTCACCCCATTCTCATAATCTCCATTATCCCTATCACATCCCTGGAGATGTTCAAGGCTAGGCTGGATGGGGCCTTGGGCAACCTGATCAAGTGGGATGTGTCCCTGCCCATCGCAGGGGGATTGGAACTGAATGATCTTTAAGGTCCCTTCCACCCCAAACTCTTTTATGATTCTATGATCATCCCCACCATCCCATGATCCCCACCATCCCCATCCCACCCCAACCCCATCCCCATCATCTCCATCATCCCTATCCCATCCCATCATCCCCCCTGCCCCTATTCCACCCTATTATCCTCCCCAACCCCATCCCCATCATCTCCAGCACCCTTATCCCACCCCATTATCCTCAGCATCCCCACCCCCATCCCCATTATGTCTATCCCATTATCCCCACCATGCTCATCCCAATCCAACCCCATCATCTCCATCCCCCCTATCCCACCCCATCACCCCCACCACCCCATCATCCCCATCCCACCCCATCCCCACACTCCATCCCCCATTCCACCCCATCACTCTCATCTCACCCCATCCTATCATCTCCACCACCCCTATCCAATCCTCATCACCCCCATCACCCCCATCCCATCACCCCTGCCACCTCTCTCCCACCCCATCACTCTCATCTCACCCCATCCTATCATCTCCATCACCCCTATCCCATCCCATCACTCCCACCATCGTCATCCCACCCCATCACTCCCATCCGCTCCATCATCCCCATCCCACTCCATCTCCATCATCTCCATCACCCCATCCAATCCCCATCCCCCCCACCACCCCATCCCATCCCCCCCACCACCTCATCCCACCCCTTCACTCCCATCTGCTCCATCATCCCCATCCCACTCCATCTCCACCATCCCTATCCAATCCCCATCACACCCACCACCCCATCCCATCCCATCACCCCCACCACCTCATCCCACCCCATCACTCCCATCCACTCCATCATCCCCATCCAATCCCCATCACACCCACCACCCCCTCCCATCCCATCACCCCCACCGCCTCATCCCACCCCATCACTCCCATCCCTCCATCATCCCCATCATTTCCACCACCCCTATCCAATCCCCATCACCCCCCCACCCATCCCACCCCATCACTCCCATCCCACCCCATCCCACCACCCCCAGCACTCTATGCCCACCCCATCCCCATCATCTCCATCACCCCTATCCAATCCCCATTCCCCCATCTCACCCCATCATCCTCACCACCCCAATGCACCCCATCACCCCCATCCCACCCCATCCTCATCATCCCCCATCCCATCCCACCCCATCACCCCCATCCCACCCCATCTCCATCACCCCTATCCAATCCCCATCACCCCCACTCCACCCCGTCACCCCCATCCCTCCCCATCCCCGCCCCGCCGCCGCCCCCGCCGTCCCGCCCCCCGCTATTTGGGCTCCGCCGCCGCCGCCGCCGCTCCGCACTCGCCCCGCGCCCGCCCTGGCCGCGCCGCTCCCGCTCCGCCGCCCCGCGATGATCGTCGAGAGCAGCCGCGACGTGGCGCCCGATGCCGGCGGCGGCGACGGCGCCCTCAGCAGCCCCATCAACCTCGCCTACTTCTACGGCGCTTCGCCCCGCTCCAGCGAGGGCAGCTGCTCCCCCGCGCACTCCGCGCCGGGCTCGCCGGGCTCCGACTCGGACCTCTCGGGGAGCGGCGGCCGCAGGGAGCCCCGCGGCGGCGCCCGCCCCGCCATCCAAGGTACCGCGGCTCGGGGACGGCGTGTCCCGGCGCTGGGAGACTCCCAGCCCTGGAGGACCGGTGGGGGCTCCCGGGGGAAGCTGGAACGCAGGCGGCGAGGCGCCATCCGTCCCCATCCCCTCCGTCCCCATCCCCTCCGTCCCCATCCCCTCCGTCCCCATCCCCTCCGTCCCCATCCCCATCCCCGTCGTCCCCATCCCCGTCAGCTCTTCCCTGCAAAACCGCGGATGTAGGGGGTTTTCCGCAAGAGTTCCCCCGTTTAATTGCCTTTTTTTTTTTCCTTTCCCCCTCCTCTAAACTGAAAACGTAGTCAGCCTCTTAAATTCGGGTTTTGTTTTCGTGTGTTCACAGTTGAACAGCACATGGCGGGGGGAAAGCAGCACCGAGGACCTTTCCAGGGGGTCCGTGTGAAGAACTCCGTGAAGGAGCTCCTGCTGCACTTCAGGAGCAGCAAGCAGATGTCCGCGGGCTCCGCCGCCGAGGAAGGCAAGGTAACCAGCATATTTCAGCGCTGACATAACGCTTTTAATGGTTACTGAAAGCTGGTAAAAAAAATAAGAAGGCACGCGATAAGGCTGGAAGGCAGCTCGCAGCTTTATCTGATGTAGATGGAGTCAGTGTTTTTCCTTTTCCACGCGTAATGGGAGAACAGAGCTGGGAAGAAATTAGTGAGCAGGTTTACTTGCGGGAGAAGGAGGGACTTAAAAATGTTCTTGCTAAGCTTTGTTTTCTAAAACGGAGTTCGGATAAAAGCGCGTTTGTGTTGTGAAACTGCAGAAACTCCCTGTTAGCGCCAATGAGGTCATTCACTGGGGAATCTCAGAAAAGAATCGTTTGTCATGCTATTGTGCTCTTCCGTGGGGAGCACGCAGTACAGAGGCAGACCCCCCCCAGTCTGGAAAGATGGAACCAGAAAAAAATGTAAGAAATTCTGGGCTGATTAAAGACTGTATTTCTTATGAAATAGTCTTTCTGAGGATGTGTTTGGAAGCTTCCTAGATAAGCGTTGTCACAGGAGAATCTTTGCATAGAAGAGTTCACGGCAGTGAACAGTAAAATTGGCTGGCTCGTGTGTGTTTTTAAAAGAAACCCTCAGACCTTAGTAAGGAACAGTGCCTTTCTCTAGATCTATTGAGTTTTGTGGTATTATAACAAATAGCTTAAAAACAGCGGTTTTAATTTAAGTTCAATAAAAGTCTTTGTTTTCTAACCTTAATTAAAAACAATCAAATTAGGGTTAGACAATTGTATGCCTGAATTATTCTAAGGTGTATTCTGTATTTACAGAAGGAAGCCTCTGCTTTGTTGTTCTTGGTTTTGTTTGTTTGGTGCTTTTTTTTTCCTGAAATAACACTATACTAATGCAATAATTTGATTTTTCTCAAAAGGCACAAGGAGGATTGGTGAACTATGAGCAGTTCACAGGTAAAACCTTCTTTCTTTAAATACCTTGCAATAAGATTTTAAAAGCTGATTGTAAGAATAGTCTCCAAATGGATTCTAAATTCATTGTCTTGTTGGCAGAACTGAAGAGCATACTAGGTCACAGTGGCAAAAGAAAGGCTCCCGAGCTTCTTTCCGATGGACTTTCTTTCAAACGCCAAGCTACCATTCACCCACATCTCCTGGTAAGTAACTTTTCCTGTGCCTTGATTTTTCAGTTTGCTTTGTGCAATCAGAAATTGCCAGATACAGTAATACCTCTTAACTTTCTGGGCCTTAATGCGATTTTTCTTTTGTTTTTCCTGACAGACACCACCCCAGACACCAACTTCTGTGGATAACATGGAGGAGACACATAAAAATGACCCAAAGCATGACAGCAATTCCGATCTGCTTCAGAACATTATAAACATCAAGAATGAGTCGAGCCCCATTTCACTGAACACAGTGCAGGTTAGCTGGCTGCATACTGTCTCTAGTCACAGCTCACCTGGTGAGCAGTACCAGGACAGCCCAGGAACACAAGCTTTCTCCCCATCCCAGAAGTACCAAGCATTCCAAGATCAGACCTCCCAGCATATACTTGATCTGCCGCAGCATTACCAGTTCCCTCCAACCCAGAACCAGGATCTGTCACAGAGCTATCCTTCGGATGCCTCCCTGGAGTACAGGCCGTTTGGTGCCAATGACCAGTCTCCTGGTTACCAGCAGAACACCTTCGAGAGCCATGAACTGCAGTACTGCCCGCCGCAGAGCTTCTCCTCCCTGCTGAATGACTCTGAAGGCTCGGAGGGCATCTCTGCTTCCCTCCAGCCGCTGTCCAGTGCCCACCCACAGGCTGATGTCAGCCAACGTGCTCCAAACTTCGGCTTGCTCTCCGATAACATGTGTGGTAGCCTGGAGTGCAGTGTTTCTTTGGATGCTTTGAATGTCTCTCTACCTGACCAAAACATTGCCAGAAGCACGACGCAGCTGGGAAAGTCATTTTTTCAGTGGCAAGTGGAGCAGGAGGAAAACAAACTGGCTAACATCTCTCAAGACCAGTTCCTTGCAAAAGATGCAGATGGAGACACGTGAGTGCTGTTTATCTCTGTTTCTGATGTGGAAGGTTGGGGAATATTTCTTTTTGCGTTTTGGTGGGCTGTGGGGTTGTGATGGTAGCTGTTCATTAGCAGTCTTTGTCACAAGTGCAGTAGTTTCGCTAATCAAATGAAATGTGTGCTCTTACTGATGGACTGCAACGTACAGAGTTGCAGCACACTACGTAGAAGAGGTGTTTGCTTAATTTCGGGTACTTATTGTGACTTTTATCCAGTAAACAGGGAGAAGAAGATTCTAATTTAGATGCTTTAAATTGCCATGGGGAAAAAGCGTTTCTATTTAAGTCACCCAGCGGAGGTCTGAAGCTGGCAGCATAACGCCATTCCCATATATTTGGATCTTTGTAATGACTTGAGCCCTGTTTTGTATGGTGGTGTAACTCTGTTTCCCCTCTTTCCTACAGCTTCCTTCACATTGCGGTTGCCCAGGGCCGACGGGCTCTCTCCTATGTTCTTGCAAGGAAGATGGCTGCCCTGCACATGCTGGATATTAAAGAGCACAATGGCCAGGTGAGGTTCTCAAAATCTTTGCACGCACTTTGTGCACCTGAGCGCCCTGTGTGTCTGGACCTGGGGAAAGATGTGGTGAAATGCTTATTTAATATTAACCCCAAGATTTAGTCTGCATACTAATATTAACCTTGAGCTATTAATACTTCTTGGGATCACCTTGAGCTGGTAAAACTACGCGCTCTGCTTGATTTATCCTGGCTTCCTGGTATTCATAATCACTGCTTAAATAATACCAGGTAGCTAGGCTTTTTATTTGTTTTAGTTACTTTTTCCTGTTCAAGATCAGATGACTAACAGTTTAAATTTTCTTCTCAATGTTTGCAGAGTGCTTTCCAGGTTGCTGTGGCTGCCAATCAGCATCTCATTGTGCAGGACTTGGTTAGCTTGGGGGCTCAAGTCAACACCACAGACTGCTGGGGTAGAACGCCGTTGCATGTTTGTGCTGAGAAGGGGCATGCCCAGGTCCTTCAGGTAAGAACCAGGCAGGCGTAGCTCTGCCCTGACTGTTAACGCTTATGCTTTGTATTGGTTGTCTTGGAAAACTCAGAAGATGCCACTCTTCTCTCTGTCTTTCTGTAGCCTTCTGAGTATTTCTCAGGGCTCTACGGTGGTGGCTCAGTGAGACTGAGTTTCACATTGATGTCCTCACCTGTGTTTTAGAATAATTTGGTGGAATCCTAGTGTACAAAAAGCCCCAAGTTTCCTCCTAGTGCTATTATTTATTGCAACTTTGTTGCAGTAAGACTGCATACAAGCTTGAAGTAATACGTGGTTTGGATAAGACATAAATGCATGCTTGTTCCCACTTTGGTAGGCAATCCAAAAGGGAGCCATAGGAAGCAATCAGTATGTGGACCTTGAGGCAACAAACTATGATGGTAAGTAGTTAAGAGTTTATAATTTACAGAGTTACCGAATGCTATAATGTTTTATGGCTGCTGATGTGAATGTTACTCTGGGTTGAGAAGCCATAAAATGGAGTGTGTCTTTGCCAGGTTGAAATTTATAATTAGAATTGAAATGACATTACAGTTTGCATGTCTGTCAGATAAAAACATGGTTAGTCTGTGTCTGTTAAGACATCTTACCCCTAACGCGATTGCCCTCTTTGGCATGGAAAGTGTAGGTAGTAATAGGCTGTTGGTTAAAACCTTTGAGTGCCGGTGATACATTGGTGGATCAGGAAGCCAGATTCTTTGACACTAGAGAGCTGTTTTAATTGATCCACTTTTCATATAATAGTTCTTATAAAGTACATTTTGTGTAAAAAATACATCACAAATTGTTTCTTTCATTATCTGCTGGCTGAGAGCTCACAGTAGGTTGCTAAGTAACTCTTCTGGTGATGGCCAGCCCGAATCCTGAGCCATTCCAGAGCAATCACTGTCACTTAGAAATGCAGAACTGCCCCTGAGCTTGACAGGGAGAGAAGTTGCTTTATCTGTCCTTCAAACCAAGCAGCTAGTCAATACTTCTGTATTGCGTTTATTCACTAATGATGATTTCTTTTTTTAATGCTAAGGTTTGACAGCATTGCACTGTGCTGTTCTGGCCCATAATGCTGTGCTGCATGAACTGCAAAACAGTCAGCCACCTCACTCCCCTGAGGTCCAGGAGCTTCTGCTGAGAAACAAGAGCCTGGTAGAAACCATCAAGACTCTAATACAAATGGGAGCATCTGTTGAAGCAAAAGTAAGTACAGTGGCTTTGTGTGAAGTACCGGATCTGGAGAGAAAGTGGAAGTAGGACATGTCCCTTTTCCCCATGCTACATCTCAACTTTATTACAAAGAAAGCAGACTAGTTTGGAAGCTTGCCTACAGCCTTATTTACCCAAGTGGAATGAGAATGTTGCATTTATTCAGAACAAGGCATTATTAGTGTAAATGAACCATTGGAAGGCGAAAGAAGGAGGTGACAATCCAGTTCTGGATTAAGAATGATGCTGTACTTGTTTGCACTTGTTTGTGTCTTAAAAGTAAAAATGTTTGGAGCACGCTGAGGTACCCATAGTAATAGAGTGCTGATGACACCTCATTCTTTAACTGGCAATTTTAATTAGACACTGCTCCCTGTCCACTTTAGGTCTGTGCTGGGCCAGATGATTACTTGGTGTAACATTTGGTATTTTGGCTGCGTAAGCTTACTGGTCCATTGTTCATTAGATATTCATATTAAAATGTATATTCAGATGTATTCTCAGTGGATTTTGTAGTGCAAATATGTATGTTCAACACTGAAGTGACTCTGCTTTTTGTTTTGTTTGTCTGCATGTTCACCCTGCATAGGTGAAGCAGCTGCAGGGAAGACTAAAAGTTTGTTTGTTTGTTTGTTTTTTCCACAGGATCGCAAAAGTGGTCGCTCAGCTTTACATTTGGCAGCAGAAGAAGCGAACCTGGAGCTTATTCGTCTCTTTTTGGAGCTGCCCAACTACCTGTCTTTTGTTAATGCAAAGGTATGATGATTTTTCCAGATGTGCACGTGTAGCACTGTGAAGTGTCCTGAGACTCATGCCCCTGCCTTTCCCTCGTTGAGTTATTACTTTTGTCTTCTCCAGGCTTACAACGGCAATACAGCACTCCATGTGGCTGCCAGCCTGCAGTATCGGGTGAGTCAGTTGGATGCTGTGCGCCTGCTAATGCGAAAGGGAGCTGATCCAAGTGCCAGAAACTTGGAGAATGAGCAGCCAGTTCATCTGGTTCCTGATGGCCTTGTAGGAGAACAGGTAAAAAAACTCTCCTTTGCTCTGATCTGTCCCTATCTATACAAAAGCCTTATTCTTCTCCAAAAGTTTCTTTTGGGTTTTGAGTTGCAGCTTTTAAGGAAAAGATTCAGCAAATGCCACTTTATTCAGAGATCTTTGGTTTTAATGTCAGGATCAGGCAGAATATCAAAATAGCTGAAATTATAGGTTTTACTTGTTGCTTTTGTTTTTTTCCATCTCAAAAGCTTTTTTCCTGTCAAGCTAGATTTTTTTCTTTGTAACATTGCAATGTACTGGAAGTAATATTCCTTCTCTTGTTCATCACAGCATGGCCTGAGATGATAATTTTTTGTTGCTCTTGTAATAAGTAGTTATGGCAGTTCTTAGGCCTGATAAACAGATGAAGAAAATCCCTTTTTCCTAGGAGCTATAGAAATACATGATGAAAGAGGTGGCTCTTGACCTACAAAGCTAATAAGCAACTGAGTAATTTTATTGCCTTTTATTCATTCAAGTGCTATAAAATTGAATAAATTCTGCTGTAACTGGATTCAGAACCTAGGCTCAGATAAATGAGGAATACAGAACTGGGTTTGTTTTTTTTTTTCTTGGATTATAACTCACATCAGGGTGATGAATACTAACGTTTTTTTCTTCTTTTCTCCAGATAAGACGTATCCTAAAAGGGAAGGCGATTCAGCAGAGAGTGTCGCCGTTTTAAGCTCCATGTTTCTTGGAGTTCAGCAACTCACACTCACTGTCAGTCAGGCAGTCCTAATGTATCTGTAAATAGACCATTTGCCCAGTGTGGGCAAATGTTAGTTGTTTCTATGAAACAAAAGTATTTTGTTCACTATCATATAGTGGGTTATATAAGAGTAAAAAAACCCAAAACAAATAAAACCCAAACCCAACAATCAAATTCCTCTGAGCGAATGGGAATGTCTCATTCCCAAGTATGTGGAACATTTGCCTGGATACCTGGATTTCATACCTATGGCAAGACTGATTTTATTTAAACAGCCAGACAGATAACTTCTTGACATGGCCAATTCTATGGGAAATCTTTTTATTTAGAGAAGGCTGATGCACATCAACATTGCAGAGGTTTTTTTTGCTGTGTTGTTAGTAACACTTAAATATTTAAGTGCTAGAGAAATCAAGTATTTTTGAAGTTGAACATTTATTTATGTAACTTCGTAGCTTTCTCCAGTGTCTCATACAGGATTGTATATAGTCACTGACATTGTACAGCTGTATAGTTCTAAGAATCTGATTGCTTGTAGAATGAACTGAAGAAACAAGTTCCTTGATCTTGAACTTGCAAATTGCATATAGAGTTTTAATACTATACTGGTGCAAATTGGGCAAATTCTATTGCTTTGAAAGACTGAAAACTGGAAGTACAGTTAAGATAGGTCATCCCTAGCATGATTTATGCATGTTTTTGGAATTGTTAATAAAACATAAAAAGCCATGCTTTTTTCAGGGGACTGTGTGAGTCTTTCTCGTACCCAGTAGAGGTTTTTCTTTCAATGGGACAATAGATTGGGGGAGAGAGATAATGACTTTTATAGTGTATATAACTTTATTGTGCTTTAAGGACTATGATCCTGATTCAGTGAAAGTATTTAGCATGTACTTAACTGTTGATGCATGCTGAAATCTCTTCATTTAATTATAACACTTCAATATGTGTAAGCCCCACTAGTGTCAGTAGGACTTAAGCACATGCATAAGTAGTTTGCTGAATTGGGCTCTAGTTAAATCTGGAAACTTAATGTTTTTTTACCTCCTAAGCAGAGTTAGTCCATTTGTGGTTTTACCTTATAGGTATAGTGGCTAGCCAAGTAATATTTGAAGTTAATGTTTTTCTATTTTTTAATAATTATGGATATTGATGCAAAGTGTGTACTAATGATGCTGTATACTTGTGTTCTTTTGGAGAAAACTTTCCTCCTGTCACTTTCTGAATGATCCATGCTGGGCTGTAATGCAGTAATATGTTCTCTATATGGTCTGTTCTTTTTGCATCACATGCAATTCTTTGCCATAACTGCTTAATTAGTCTGATTATGTTGTTTCGACAAAATATGTCTTGTAGACAAGCTAAGTGGAAAAAAAATCTGATATGCAGAGGCCTAGTTGCAATGTACTTCTTGAAGGGTCTCCTGTAGCTTGTGTTTGAATAAACATGCTAATTAAATGTTGGTGGTTGCTGTCTGTGATACATATGATGATATCAAAGTGATTTAGCGTGGTAATACTGTAAGACTGCTAAAGGTCCATTTGTTAAGGATGAAATGAGTTCTTTTCATCCCACTGTTCATGCTTTCTCTTATTTGATGCTGGTTTTGAAGCTGGTCCTTGGGTGGTTTGGGTACCATGCAGTTGTATTGCCTGTGTATTTAACAGATGTGCCCTAAATAGAGTTAATAGTTACCAGGTTGTCCAAATTGTAAGTTGTTTTCTGAATGCTTGTCCCCTATAGTTGAAAGAATGATAGCAGCTCTGATGATGTCATGTGTTGCCCATGAGATCCTTGCCTTGGTCCTCAATTCTTATAGCTTGGGTACAAGCAGTTACTTTAGCACAGGTGAAAGTCTGCATGAGCAGATAAGACTCTGCACCTGGGGAAAGACTCTCCTGCTTCACTTAAAAAAAAAAAAGGGCTCTGAGCTGGTCATGACCTTTCAGGAGGAAGAACTATTTTCACAGACTGTCCTTGCTGAGCTGGTGAGATGGCAACAGCCAAGAAAAACAGGTGAAGCATTAGGATCTGTAGGAAAAAGGACTGAAGAAAAGCAACAGCACGTCTATGCTACTGTATAAACCACCTGTGCAACGCCGCTTTGCTGCTGTGTGCTGTTGGGGTGTCCCCTGAGATGAAAGTGTTATAGGATTGGAAGAGGCCCAAAGGTATGGATGAGCTTTCTTGTGGGGAGCAACAGTGCAAACTAGGACTTTTCAGCTGCAAAAGCAATGGCTGACGGTGGGTATGGTAGGCCTGCATAGGCACGGCAGGCCAGAGAAACTGGATTGGAATGAACTGCTTGCTGTCCCAGCATGAGAGCTGGTGGCTATTTATGAAACTAGCAAGCACACAGTAGGCAACAGGTGTTATGATTCCTTGAGGAACTCAAAGCATGTGGTAGAAACAAGACATTTGTGGATGTGGGGAAAGCCTGAGTGCGTACTTAGAAAGAAGATTGTTTTGCAGGGTTACTAAAGTGATCAACTATGTGAGCAAGTCCTTTCTGTGTTGAAGGGTGACAAACTGTACTGCAGGCCGGCCCTGCTCTCAGCTCTTCCCTGATGATTTGCTGCTGGACACTCTTGCACATCTGATACCAGACTAGATGACACATTTTACCCAGATCATTGCAGTTAGGCTTTTAATAGTTCAGTCTGGTTCTGCTGACATTGGTTGCAACTTTCATGAGAAGGACATGTAGGAAGGACATGACATCTTGCTGTCAACTGAGTGCTTCAGGGAAGTGCGTGCAGACCCTTTGCTCTGCCCCATGCTCTGTGCAAAAACTTGTCCCCACAAGTCTCAAAAGTGGCCTTTGGTTCTGAGATAAGATGACCGAGAGAGGAGGCTGTATGTTCTTTAGCAGATAAGAGTAGGAAATGATGATGGAGACTGGAAATGGAACTGACTTTCTGGTCAGAGTGTGCAAAGATGAAATGGCACCTCCTTGTGAGAACAGCTAATTGGGCCTGGATTGTGTTGAAGGTGCTGTCATCTGCACCTCTTGTTGCAAGACGCTCTACCTTAGGTTTTTGGTTTTAATATATATGCAGAGCTTGATAGTACTATTTCCATATTCTTTATAAGAGGCGATTACATGGGGAAAAAGAGTTGCTGATGAGGTTTACTGGCCTTTCAGATCAGCCCAATCTGACTGCCTGACACTCCTTTCTGGGTGGTGTTAACTGAGTCATCTCATGAAGGATAAAAGTACCTTAGACTTGTAAGGGTGGAAAAGCATAAGCATGTGTTCAGTCAATGCTTGAGCATGAAGTAGGTGCTGCTGGTGAGAGGCATTTAGCAAGCAACACCGTGCTTTCAGTGGCACTTATGTCCTTCTGGAAGGGGCACTGCTGGCACCTCAAGTTTGAAAATTGCTGAGAGGAGGTTGAAGTATTTGAAGCCAATTTAATCTGCTTGCAGCCGAAGTTTATTGTCTCAAGACCTCAGTAGGCAATTTCACAAGAAAGCATCCCTACACTGAGTAACTGACTCACTTTTCTCTCCTATGATACTGGGAGCTTCTGGCGTGTCTGACGTGATGTAACTAGTTATTAGAAACAATCCCTTTTTACTGAAGGGCAAGTTACACTAAATATTTAGCAAGCTAGTAGTGTTTACCTGTAAACTTATGGTGCTGGGAAAGTGCTGAATAGCTCTTACTGACGCGAATGCAGGCACATTATTTATTTTTCTGGTTGGTGTAGAGGCAGAAGAGACTAGCTTGGGTCTGAGTAGGGATATTAAGACACATGGAGCTTTGTTCCCAGGATGTTTATGATTTGTTTGTCTAAGTAAGCCAAACCCCAGGAAAGGGTTGCTTTTTGATCTTTGTGGGCTACTCATCTGGCTAGAGTTGTAGAAGGTGGCAATCCATGATTTACAAGAAATGCATTCTGCTTCTGGGGATGGAAAAAGCACATTTCCCACATTTATTGCTCATTTTATACTTTTATCAGAAAAAGAAAACACATCCAGGAAGGGCTTTCTTAGAGAGGCTGGGTGTGGCAGAAGTGTCTGCAAAGATACAACATGAACTGCTTGTTCTTCTCGCCTGACAGTTTGCTTATCTGGTTGCCTTTCTTTTAGAAAAATATGTATGTGCTTTCCCGTGTAAGGGAAAAGGTGAGAATGATTTAAGTGCAGTGAACATGGGAAGATAAAGAACAGGTTCCTGCAATTAAGTACCTGCCAAAAACTGACCCCAGTCTCCCAGGTCATTCAAACCAAATTCTTCTGTGATCTGTTACTTTTCTTGAATATTTGGTGGTGGTCTTGGCCTGAGATATTGATGGCTTAGGATAGTCATGCAACTGTCTTTATCGATTTGGTTAACTGCCATCCAGCCTCTACTAGTGCTGCCTTTCACTTTTTGTGATTAGGACAAGGACCAGCATTGCTCGTCCAGACACTGGCCTGTGCCTGAGTTTAGAAAGCAAGGGGCACCTCCAGACATCAGGGCAGCTTTCAAGTAGCATCCCCACCTCCCTTCCCCACTGCCCCTGGGGCTACAATGAGGGATCTTCTGGCAGCATTTTGCTGTTTTGAGAGAAAGCCTCTCTTAGCATCTTTTTCATCTTCAAGAAATTCATACTAATTTGAGAGGAGAAAGGTTTAGTTTGCACAGGGGGTGGACTGCTGATATCTCTGTCTCTAAACGAGGCAACACTAACTCCACTAAATGAAGTTGCTACTGACAGGTTGCCTTGCTATTTGGGAACATTCACCCCTGCACCAAGCCCACATGGGCTGCTCTGTTTCCTTGCAAAATTTCACCCGTGTTGCTGGCTAATAGCCCAGCATTGAATATTACAGTATTTCTTTAGGTTTGATCACCACCATTAGCAAAAAAGCTCAAGACAGCACAAATGAAATAGGGAACTGCACTAGAGTTGCTACACTAGAATTTGTCTTTTTTTACACAGTTGGATTTGGGAGTTGGTTTCTCTTTCGGAAGCGTATCTTGGTCTAGGTGGGGAGAGGTAATATATCTTGGGTTTTGTTTGTTTAGTATGTATTTGTTTTCAGCTCTTGTGATTAAGTGGCTGACTCAATAAGTCTTTGTTTCATCTGTTAAACCTTACTCTTGGCTCTGAAAACGTGATCTAGGCTGTTTTAAGAAAGTAGGCATTGCACTAACCAACCTATCCTTCATACATGGTATTCCTCTCAGTTTCTGGTAAGTTTTCTCCCTTTCTCTGTGGTAGTCAGAGGGAAAGATGTCTAAGAGGGTGCTTTGGATTCATGAGGGGAGCAGACATTTGAAAGAAGTTGCCAATTACATCTGCAAACATATCTGGGCTGCGAGTGAGCCTGTGAAGAGTCAGAATGAAATGTTTTCACGTGGATGCAGTGCAGAGAAGCTTTTGCGTATGCTTAATGAAAGCTTGTAGCTCTGTTGAGATGGTCTTGGTCACATATGTGACCTTTTGGTACCATGGGAGGTACCATTTGGTACTGTGGTAGGTCTTGGTACCAAATGCTGTATGCTGATTGCCTGTGTCTGGCTCTTAGGCCCCACATAAAAGATTTCCAGCAGTGCTGAGCTCTTTCCATCAAGCTGACCTGGGAGAAAGGTAGAAGTTTGATCATTTCAGCCTGTGGCTCCTTGGAATGGCTTTCAGTCATTTTTCATGAGGCACTCAAGGCCTTTCTGGGAAGACCCAGAACTGCCCTGTAAACTTCAAACACAGGCTTGCCGGAGAAGAGAAGTAGGACTACATAAGCACTTCTGTTTGTGGCCAGCCAACAAACACTGTGGAGCTGAGCAGGTACACCTTGTTACTATCCTCAGGCAGATGACAGGTCCTTGCCCAAGGACTTTCACTGCACTAAACATAACCCAGTAAGTGATGCCAATAAATTTGGTGTTTCTCTAAGAAGAATTGGAAATTCGAGGTCATAGCAATGAAAGAGCTTTAGAGCTACTTAAGGTGCTACCTATGACCTTGTCCTTTGCACAGTGGTGTAGTTGGGCACACTGTGTAGGACTGCGAACTGGGTCACCAGTGGCAGCTGACATACATTTCGAGTGGAAGTGTTTTAGGAGCAATTTGAGGAAAAACATCAAGATAATAGTGTGCTGTTATCATTATTCACCAGGAGATTTCCAGGTGGCTTCAAAAGACAATAATAAGTACTAATCCCATTAGCTAGATAAGAAACCAGAGGCAGAGAGAAGGAAGGAAGCTTGTCTGAAGATACTCAAAGAACTGCATGAACTTCATCCAAAGGCGGTGCAGGCTTGCAATTATCCTTCTTGTTGCCTGCCCTCTTTAAATGTACTGAATAACACAGTAGCAATGACTGATCTGTAGGTCGTTCACAATTAGTCCATGTCTTTTCTGTGCTCTCTTCAGAGACCCTGCCGGCAATGCTACTAGGATTGCCTGACTGTTCAGATCAGCCACTGGACAAAACCTCAAAAAAATGAGCTGCAGACTCTTTTTCTCTGAAAAAAAATTGTCTTTCCAAGCCACGATTGCTGGAACAGGAAAGGAAAAAGCAGACCCAGCCTAGGGAAAAATACACTAGAGCAACTGACTATGACTGCAGAGAACTCTGAGCTAGACCCATGTCTCTAGTCTCGCTGCATTTTGTGAATATTGGATTCAAAACAATGAAACACTTTTTGAAGTGAGGTGGAATTGTATAAAGACATTTTAAAAAGCTGGTCATGAAACATGCTTAGTCATTAATGGATTTTTTAAAAAAAGAAGGGAGATGATTCGAACTGAGAAATAAGCATTTATTTTGTTAGTATGAGCTTTTAATGGTGCTTAAGACATCACTATGAATGCTCTGATGGAGCTATATAAAGTAAATCTTCCTGTTGGGAAGATTCAGCTCAGGACATGGATGACTCACTGGAGGTAACTATGCTGGCTTCTCTGGTGCTCAGTAGAGATGAACTGTTAACAAAAATTAAAGGCGGGTGACGAAGTGTCTTTACAAGTAAGCAGATAAGAGAGAATTCTTTACTACATAGAATATACAGCTTTTATCCAGCTCTGTCCTTGCCCCTGGCCCTAGTCACAGGCTGGTATGGTTTTTCATTTTCTCAAACTTTCTCACACAAGTCTGTGAATTATAAACTTACTCTACATATGTATGTTTTTAATATGGATCAATTTATTTTTGTACTCTGTAGGAGAATTGTATGTATATATGCATGCAAAATGTGACTATGTAAAATGTATTGTGTGGGAGTACATAAGGCAGCAAAACTCTTTCAAGAAGATGAATCTTTTTATCCTGTAGTTCATTACTTCAGAAGTTTTTACTTTCTTTTGTTAAAAATAGAAACTTTTTCCCATACTATTCCCTTGAATTTGCAAACTGAATCCACTAGTAAAGACCTGTAGTAAAAAACAAAGCTATATGGGGAATAAAAGCAGGTTTGTAATGATTTTCTGTCCTGAGAATGAATGCCAATGTCAGCTCTTCCATACCTAGTAAGGATGAAGCAGAGTCCTTGGCCACTGGTGAGGACCTTAACGTCCTCTCCATTTCTCTCTTGATAAATTCATAAATCTGTAAGTCTGTGTGAACTAGTAAATCTTGCACTCTCCTCTCTCTGCTCCTGTAAGGAGAAAGACCTTGGGAAAGGTGTTTTGTGTGTACTTTGTTGCACAGAGGGATGAGTTAACCCTGCAAGGGGCTGATCTGCTGCCTTGAAAACAACATATAGTGCATAAAGAAACTTCTTGCCCTCACCCAGGGCTGAAATCTGCCTGTGCAACCAGTACTGCAAAGACAGATACCTTTGTACTTCATTATAGACACGGTAAACAAAAAATTTTTGTTTCGTCTTCCTTAGCCATCATAATGAAATTTTATTATTGCAATGGTTTTATCTGTCTCCTGATGAACGTGAATGTCGTTAGCCTCTTTCCCACGCTCCCTGCATCGGTGTCTCAAGGTGCTTCTCTTGACTTCATGGCAGCCATTTGTTTTCACGTCCTGTGTCCCAAGCTGACTGTGGCTGAGACTGAGGAGGAAGAGATGGAACAAACCTGACTGCCAGCGTGTGATCAGTGGGCACTGATCCCTTTTGGAATGGCCTGAGCTGAGGATTGGGATTTTCAGGCTTGGACTCAAAAAATACAATGGGGCCAGTGCACACCCCCAGCTGCCTGGCTTTGGTTCTCGGACATAAGTAAATGAGAGGTACGCTTGGTACAGGGGCAACGGTAACTGTCCTCTGGTGCCCTGGGCTGGGTTAAGCAGGAGCACAACCAACGCAATGTGCTTTCTAGGAAGCTGCTGGAAAGATGCAGCAAGAGCTGTGTGGAAGGCAGCCTGCTTCCCCTGCTCCCCAGTTGATGCCTGGTCTCCTGTTTCCTCTCTGCTGTGGAAAGACAGTTCTTTGCTCTCTAGGAAGATGCCTAGTTGTAGCTCCTTAGCTGGTGCTGCAACTACTAAGACCTCTTGTCCCTTCCTTGTGCTGCCTGTGCTCCACAAGCCCAGCAATGATACCTTCCTTCAGGGACCTACTGGTGGCTGCCATCCCCTGGAAATGCAATCCTGCCAACCTCATGTCTGTCCCACCCTATCCACCCCACACATGGTGGGGATCTTGTGACAGCTTCTGCCCTGAAGAGCTCTTGGTCTAGACGCCAGGTGCAGAGACAAGTGCAACAAGTGCCCTACTTCAAAAAGATGTCTCTTCCCTGGTCACTGGCTTGACACGTTCCTAAAGGCCTCTGGGCATAGATGGGTATTCAGAGAAGATTTGAACGAAGAGAGGGAGGAGTCCCAGCAGCTCCATCTGGCCTTCTGTCAACTGCTCTCCATTTGTGTACAGAGTTTATATGCTGCTCTGTCGTTGTCCCTGTTATCATGCTGGTGGCTCTAATTCTTGCTCTGCCTGTTTATCTTTACTCCATTGCTAAATTTATTGCTCCTGGACTCTTTCCTCTTGTTGGCTCCTGATAAATTACTGCCTCTTATTAGCATTAAATTACTGCCTCTTACCAACCTTTAATTATTTGCTGCCATCATATCTTGATGCCACATCCTCTTAATTAGCGTTGCCATGCTGGTGGAGACTCCTCTTTGTTAAATCCATTAGCTTTGCTTTCAGCTTACTTTGGCTGTTCTCTCATCTCTCCCTGCTCCTCCTTCTCTATCACCTTGCATCCCACGTTGATATTATGGAGCATCATCCATATCCTTTGCTGTGATTCTTTATGGTCTTGCTGCAACCCTCCTGGCTTCTCCTGTGCCACCAGCTCACTGCTGCCTCATGCTTCCACAGCCTGCATCACACTTGCTTTTCAGGGCTGGAACGTGTTAATGGATTTCCTTTGCTCTGTCTACTCCCTTTCTGCTTTTTGCATGCTCTGATCTCCTCTGCCTGTCCAATTTCCCCCATTTCTTTTTGTGCTTTGCCTAGTGGTTTGGTTCTTTTACTGCTGGTGTTCCAGTTACTTTGGTGGGATACACTTTGAAACTTTCTCCTTCCTTTTACTGCCAAATTTAACTTTGAGGCCTGTTTTTCTGATCAAGGCTGGTGCTTTGGTGCCTCTTTTCTTGAGCAGCAACCAAGAGCCTCCATCCTGTTGTATTCTATTCACCACATCTAGCTCTGGTATTTGTTTTTCCATGTTTCCTGCTCAGTCTCCTTCTTGGAGCACTCTGCCTGTACTTATGCAGTCATATCCTGCCTCTCCTGGTTCCTTTGAGTGCTCCATCTCTATCTCTCACCATGTCTGCTTTACGTCCTCAGCTGGTTCCACCTGAGCACTAGTCAAATACATGTCTCCATCCTGGCACTTCATTTAGCTGCCTTTGTGGCAAGTTCAGGCTTCCTACATGGTTACAGCATTTGGTTTCTAGTCACCATGCTCTCTGTCATGCTCTGTGTTGCTGTTTCCAGAGTTGCATCCTCTCCTAGTCTCACCACTGCAGCCATCTTCTCCCCTGCCCATTTTCCCACTTATGCAAATCCTACCAGCTTAAGGTCTCCTTTCTAACACCACCACCGTGTTTCCCTTTGTGTCTGGTACTACTTGTGTCGGCTGTGGAGAAGGCAAATTAAAACTTAGAGACACTAGAAAAGGAAGGTAATGTAGTCAAAGGTAGAAACGGCCAAACCTTGCTTATGTGCCTAGAATTAACCTATTCTACCATTGTAGTCTTCTCTTAAAATTCCTCTGGTCATAACCCATTGCTGAAATGTCAGCTGCCTGCTTCTCTTCCCATGTGCAGGTCCCAGTGCTCATGCAGTCCTGCAGCCCTTGTGCCTTTTCCTTCAGCCATGCTGTTGACTGGCCACATCCCACAGCTCACCCTCCTGCCCACCCTGCACGTGAGACTTTATCTAGAATAATCACTTTGACTTGCTTTGCATCAAGCCTCTCAACACAAGGGCCAGCAAATGCCTTGGCATGGACATTTCTTTCTCAAAACATGGCCATGAAAATTTCCAGCTGCTGTCTGTATGCATCCATAAGTGTTCTTTGCTGTGCTACGTCTTCGTGACTTAGGTTTTGTGCTCATTGATGCTGTTGATGAAGGCTTTTGCTGGGCTCAGGGAGTTCCATGTGGTGCAAACTTTGTTCAAGAGCCTCATTCCCCCAGTAAGTAAGTGCTGTCAGTTCTCAGGACCTGTCTGCTTGCTCCAAGCATTTGGAGAGGTTGCGGGAATGATTTGGTCTATAGAAGTCATTAGTTTAACTAATATTGTATCTCTTTATTGTAAAAATGCTCTTTGAGGTTGATTAATGAGGAGTGGGTGGAGATAAAATGAACTCTGGTTTTGCAGGTGAAACACCATTCCTTAAAAACAAAATACTTGTAATGTTAAAAAAAATAAACCCACTTAAAACAAACCTCTACTTCTTCCTGTGGGGAGACTATGTCTCCCACAGAAAGTTATATTTTCTCTCTCTCTTTTTTTTTTTTTTTTAATATATGTCTATATCTGCCTGTCTTCAGTCTTCCTCTTAATGAAGTGCTTAGACCTTGGGTCACCAGGATGTAACCCAGTGACTTGTCCCTTTGAAACACATCAAATGCGTGATACAAGGTATGAAACTACTGTGTTATCTTGGAACAGGAGGACAGCTTTCTGACTGTATGGTTGAAAAGGGTGACCATGTATCAACAGATGAGGAGAAGGCTGAGATACTTAAAAACCTTTTTTGCCTCAGTCTTCACTGATAACCACTCTCCTCTCCTGGGTCATGGGATAGCAAGATGGTGACCAGGGAGGTAAACCTCCTCCCACAGTAAAGGAGGATCAAGTTCGTGAACACCTGAAGAACCTGACATTTATAAGTCCACGGGACCTGATAAGATGCATCCTAGAGTCCTGAGGGAATTGGCCGATGTGGTTACTAAAACCCTCTCCATGATATTTGAAAAGTCATGGCAATCAGAAAAAGCCCCTGGTGACTGGAAGAAGGCTAATGTTGTGCCCATTTTTAAAAAGTGTAGAAAAGACGACCCTGGGAACTACCGACCTGTGAGCCTCACCTCTGTGCCTGGGAAGATCATGGAGCAGATCCTCCTAGAAGCTATGTTAAAGCACATGGAGGATATGGAGGTGATTAATGGCAGCCAGCACGGCTTCACCAGGGGCAAGTCCTGTCTGACCAACTTAGTGGCTTTCTCTGATGGGGTAACTGCAGCAGTGGACATGGGTAAACTGACAGATGTGATCTACCTAGGCTTCTGTAAAGCCTTTGACACGGTCCTCCACAACATCCTTCTGTCTAAATAGAAGATATATGGATTTGACAGGTGGATGGTTTGGTGGATAAGAAACTGGTTGCATGGTCTTATTCAGAGAGTAGGGGTCAATGGCTGGATGTCCAAGTGGAGATCCATGACAAGTGGCATCACTCAGGGGTCTGTATTGGGACCAGTGCTGTTTAATATCTTCATCAATAATATTGACAGTGAGATTGAATGCACCCTCAGCAAGTTTTCAGATGACATCAATCTCAGTGGTGTAGTTGCCACACTGGAAGGATGGGATGTCATCCAGAGGGACCTGGACAGGGTGGAGAAGTGGGACTGTGAGAACCTCATGAGGTTCAACAAGGCCAAGTGCAAGGTCCTGCACCTGGGTCGCAGCACTCTGCAGTTTCAGTACACGATGAGGGGTGATGTGATTGAGATCAGCCCTGCAGAGAAGGACTTGCGTGTGCTGGTTGATGAGAAGCTTGATATGAGCTGGCAGTGTGAGCTCACAGCCCAGAAGGCCAATCATATCCTGGGCTGCATCAAAAGAAGCGTGGCCAGCAGGTCAAGGGAAGTGATTCTGCCCCTCTATTCCTCTCTTGTGAGTCCTCATCTGGAGTATTGTGTCTAGTTCTGGAATCCCCACCATAAGAAAGATATGGAACTGTTGGAACAGGTCCTGAGGAGGGCTACAAAGATGATCAGAAGGCTGGTGCACCACCCATATGAGGACAGGCTGTGAGAGTTGGGCTTGTTCAGCCTGGAGAAGAGAAGGCTCTGAGCAGGTCTTATAGCGACCTTCCAGTACCTGAAGGAGGCCTATTGGAAAGCTGGGGAGGGATTGTTCACAAAGGCTTGTAGTGATAGGATAAAGGGGAGTGGGTATCAACTGGAGAGAGGCAGACTTAGACTAACAGAAGGATGAATTTCTTCAGGAGAGTGGCAAGGCACTGGCACAGGTTGCCCAGGGAAGCTGTGGCTGCCCCATCCCTGGAGGTGCTCAAGGCCAGGCTGGATGGGGCCTTGGGCAGCCTGGTCTGGTGGGAGGTGTCCCTGCCCATGGCAGGGGGTTTGGAACTAGATGATCTTTAAGGTCCTTTCCAACCCTAACTATTCTATGATTCTATGACTCTCTTAATACCATGGCAGCTACCAGCTCCTATTACGTCTCACAGGGCCTCTTGCACAACAAGTTGTTGACTTAATGATAAATCTTAGCAAACTCTCAAAGTACCTGTGTGGAAATCGCTCCCTCTGTAAAAAAACCCTGCATGTAAGAATGAGCATGATTCCTGGCTCTCCCGGTGCTGCCCTGGCCATATCCAGCAGACAGGAAGCTGCTGGTGATGCTTAGTGGGGGACATCCAGTGGGCTCCTGTGGAGGCGATGGCACAGCCCTTATTCAGTCCTTGGCCAGGGCTGGCAGAGAGCTTTCAGACTGCAGCAAACCCAGAAAGAGCCTCTCTAGGTGTGGTTCCTGACTGTCATATCCTTATCGAGAAGCTGTTGGGAAATCTGTTAGGCTTATTCTCTTGCTGAGTAGAAGTTCAGCTTCCAAGTCTATCAGCCTGGCTGGAAACAGCAAGGTGCCTTAGGGGGAAGGACACATAGGAAAACACTGCAGCTCTTGCAGCCATCCTTTTATCCAGTTTCTAATACCACCAGGTTCTTTCAGTGCACAACTTGATAACACCTTGGCAGTATGGTAGGATTTCCTGGTCATCACCACGGCACCCTGTCCTCCGGGAATGTTAAAGAGCACCTTTTGATTTTTTCCCATGAGACGTGTTATCCAGAAAAAAGGAAATACCTGATCATTTTGATTGTACATTACACAAATCCCTTTGAAAACCATGGAGCATCAGTGTAGGGTGTGCTTTTTGGCAAATCCCTTGTGCCCTGGGGCTAGTTGGGGTGAGGACAGGCTGTGATGCTGAGATTGATGGTTAAGCTGGGGTTGTTTAGCCTGGAGAAGAGGAGGCTGAGGGGAGACCTTATTGCTCTCTAGAACTACCTGAAAGGAGGTTGTGGAGAGGAGGGAGTTGGCCTCCTCTCCCACGTGACAGGTGGTAGGACAAGGGGGAATGGCCTCAAGCTCCGCCAGGGGAGGTTTAGGCTGGACATTAGGAAAAAATTCTTCACAGAAAGGGTCATTGGGCACTGGAACAGGCTGCCCAGGGAGGGGGTTGAGTCACCTTCCCTGGAGGTGTTTAAGGCATGGGTGGACGAGGTGCTGAGGGGCATGGTTTAGTGTTTGATAGGAATGGTTGGACTCGATGATCCGGTGGGTCTCTTCCAACCTGGTTATTCTATGATTCTATGATTCTAAGGTGCAAATGTGAAGACCATCTGAGCAGAAGATGGATGAATTAACTTAAAAAAAAAAAAAAAATTTGTGCCTGGCCACAACCCAATGCCTGTCTGCTTTGGCACACTCTGCACTGGGATGGGTGAAGAGCAGGCGGGGTGTGTGTGGGGGAATGCGCCTTGGCAATGCAGCAACATGAGCAGCGTGGCCCCTGCCTGTGCCAGCGGAAGCAGGTGGGAGGTGATGCGAGCCTGAGAGCTCTCAGTGGCATGGCTCGACTTGCTCTCCCCTGCTGTGCCAGGCTGTGGCCATGGCTCTGCCTGCTCCTTTGCTTTCATTTCCCTTTTTTTTTTTTTTAATTCCTGATAAGCTAAATTTTGTTTTGGACAAGGAGAGACAGGGGTGCAAGTGAAATTGGTTCTCAGCAGTAGAGAGAATGTAAGGTAATTCTTAAAGTCTTCTCTTGCCTCTCCTTTTACTGCTTTTAGAGGAGCAGCAAAGCACCTCCCACATCCCAGGGCCATGCAGAAGTTTGCCTGGGATGCTGGCACCAGGAGGGTGCTCTCAGAGCCTGGGCTGCTCTCTGGTGGTGACCCCACTCTCAAAGCTGTCTGTGCAAATATGTGTGTGCAGGGCTGAGACCGAAGGGCAAACACATGCTGCTTGTCCTGTGAGGGAAAATGTACCAACTGCCTGTGTTGGAGCTGTGTGCCAGCTCCTGAGGCATGCACAAGGATAGAGGTCTGCATGATGGGGATTGAGTTTGGTCTTAATTGTCAGAACACCGCATTAGACTCCCAGCATATCTAGTGCAAGGATTTTGGAAGAGTGACTCTCCAGGCTCTGTCAGAAGACATGCAAATGCATGTAGAGCCAGCTCATGCACCCAGCAGGGAACAAGCTTTCCCTCCAGGTAGGAAAGGGTGGGCCTGTTAGCTGTCTGGGCCTGAGAGGTAGGAAACACCCCAGTGTCAATCCTGGCTCCAGAAGTAGGCAACACAACAGTGTTGGCAATTGCAAGCTGTGTGGGGGCTTTTGACAGCCTTACCCTACACTGGCTCATCTCTGTCTGAAAGGAAAAGGATGTTTTTCTGCAGTGGAGGCAGGGAAACTGTCTTCTCTCCATTTTGGTTCACATCCAGTTTGCAGTATGAGGAGTGGCTCTGAAACAGTTGATTAGGGGACATCATACATTAAACCCATTTTCTTCTTGATGTCTTTTGATGCATCAATCATTAGTGGCATGAAGACAGCAAGGGCACCATCTCCCAGGAGAAATCACATGTAGCAGGGGGCAGCTCAGTACTGAGCAGAGAGGGTGACAAGGGGACTCTGCCAGGTCCCCTCTCCCTCCGTGGGAAAGGCTGCTGAGATGCTGGGTGCCAGCAGCACCCTCTGCCTCAGGCACTGGGCCCTCGGGCTTGTCTGCTTCCCTTGGCAACTGTCCAGGTGACTCCTCCAGCACCATCCCTGCATCAATCCCACATGGCTTCTTTTGTGGGTGCTGCTGTGTGGGTCAATAACACTAAATGGGATTGTTTCAGGGAGGGACACTGTGGCAAGCTGCCAGCCCCTGGATGGGAAAAAAACCCAAACACCTTGTTTCCCTGAAGGCTGTTTCTTTGAACAGAGCATCCTGCCCTTAGGGAAAGCCCTGACCCCACCAAGGAGGGCTTGGCACCAACGCCTCCAGAGTTTCAAGCACCGGTGCCTTCTTTTGCAGGATGGGGGGCACCAGAAAGTGAGCCCAGCCCTGGCTCCTCCAGAGATATGTGTTTTGATGCTGGATTTTGCCCCATCCTTCCTTGTGCTCATTTTAACCATTCGCCACCTCCTTGGCTCTGCTAGGTGCTGCACAGCCTCAGTAGCTCTTCCCACATGCTTTCATTAATTTTTAAGGGATTATTTTTTTAATGAGGGCACATTCACTGTCAGGTTTGGTCGCAAGGACAACTCCTGCCAATAACAGAGATGATCTCTGCATCATGGGGATGGATTGACAACAGCACAGGGAGGAAGGTGACAGGAGGAGAAAGCTGGCTACTGTATGGTGGTTATCTTCTCCCCAGGTTGCATGGTGGGAGGGTTGCACTGGAGATCATTCATCCCACTGAGGCAAAACGATGCTGGCTCAAAGAGGCCTGCAGCCTACTGGATCCAGGGGATGGTCTGAGATCTGTGGTGAAAATCTATTCCCAATGTGGTGAAATCCTGAGGGAGTCTCGTGGCTCCTCTGATGTGGACAGAGGTGTGGTTTTGGACTGGCTGTAGAAAGGTGTAGAGGACTTTCCTTGTGTTTCTCAGGGGTTAAAGTGAGTTCAAAGGGTGAGCGAAGCTAGTCAGTTGGTGAGATGTGGATATAATTAAAGCCTTCCAACCTCCTTGCTTTACCTAATTCTTCTTAAATTGAACCTTAAATCTACTTTCTTTTTCCTTACCCAAGGATAAATGCAAAGCAATACAATTAGGCGCAATGAAAAAACAAATGGTAGAACACTAATCAGAGATAAGAATTCAGTTTAATCTCCTGTAAAATGGTGGTCTCTCTGCTACTTCCTCACCCAAGCAAAACCTCAAATGCTAAGGGGACCTTCACCTCCTCTATCATTCAAAAATGTCATTTCGCTTTAATTTTAACACACAAAACACCCAGCCAAGCAAATACTTAGTGTGCACAAAACTTGCACCAAACAAACCACAACAAATTCCCCACTGCTGTAATTATCCTCCAACACTATTCTTTGCTCTCCAACAGCCAGGATACACTTGCAGGGAGGCTGTGGCTCACTGGAAACCTAATGCATCATACAGGGCTGCTCTGGCCACTTTTCCCACAGCGAGTCTTTCCTTTCTCCTCAAGGAAGGTGCTCTGGTTTTAGTGTGGCCACATAGCTCCCCAAGCAGTGATAGCTCACCTGTGCCAGAAGAGTGGAAGTGAAACCATCACATGGGTCTTCTCTGTGCCCACGTGCGGAGGCTTGCTCATAGTCTGCCCAGGCTGTATCTCCAAAAGCAATTGCTGCTTTGTGATGATTTAGCACCTGATGGAGATCAAGGACTCAGCGCAGTATGCCTACATATCCTAAAAAGGCGCAGCATTGGCATCTCACCTTCATGTCTGTGAAACGGCCATGGTCCTTCCCTGTGGGCTTTGGGAGGGAGAGGGAAGATGCTGTCTGAGTGTAGCAGGCAGATTACTTGAGTTCTGCTTCAGTGTCTGGTGTACAACTTAGCTTTCCATGTGCTGGTAAGAGTTGTTTTATTCCCTGATCTCTTGCATTGGGTTGTACAGGAGAGTCTTACCAGCATGCTTTAGTGGAGACACTCATAGGAAGACACATTCTCGGTTTAGACTCAAGGATAATAAAAATCATAGGTATATGTTTTTTGCTGTCTGCCTGTGGAAGAGGAAGTGAGACACTGCTTTGCTCAAAGATATTGCGGTTTGCTTTTAAGGTGGTTTTTTTGCACACTTTCTAGAAAGCCCCTTTGATTATTTTTTTTCAATTTGCCATTAAACAATTAAATTCAATTTTAGAAAATGTTCTACCTGAAACTTCTGTTTTTGTTTACTGTAAGCAACTACAGTTTGCTGGACTCCAGCCCTTTGTGGACCTGCATAAGTTGCTCGGAGTAGCCTGTTGCTGTGAGTTAGTCCTGGTGGGCAGCTCAATCCCCACAGCTGCTCACTCACTCACTGCAAAAGGATGGGGGAGAGAATTGGAAGGGTGAAAGTTCATAAACTTGTGGGCTGAGATACAGATGATTTAATAGGTAAAGCAAAAGCTGTGTGCACATGCAAAACAAAATAAGGAGTTTATTTACTGCTTCCCATGGCAGGCAGGTGTTCAGCCATCTCTACGAAAGCAGAGCTCGATCGTGCGCAATGGTGACTTGGAAAGATAAATGCCATAATGCTGAATTTTCCTGTCTTCCTCCTTCTTCCCTAAGCTTTTGTTGCTGAGCAGAACGCTTTACGGTATGGGATAGCCCTTTGATGAATTGAGGTCAGCTGTCTTGGCTGTGTCCCCTCCCAGCTTCTTGAGCACCCCAAGTCCTCTCATATTCAGGGTAGCCTGAGAAGCAGAAAAGACCTTGATGTTATGTAAACACTGCTCAGCAGTAGCTAAAACATTAGCATGTTATCAATACTGTTTTGGTCACAAATCCAAAACAAATCACCATATGACCTGCTATGAAGAAAATTAACTCTATCCCAGCTAAAGAGCTGTGCATCTGTTATTTCCAGTGAGGAGGAGTAATAAGTCAGAGCTTTTATCCTGGTAGTTTGTTACAACTGCATTGTTCAAAGGACATTGGGAGGACAAGTTTTGTAGGTAAAGCTAAAATCTATTCTTAGATGAACTATTACAACTACAAGAAATTAAGACGCTCTTTTGAGAATAGAGTCATTCTTTGCTTTGGGGCTGTAGGCATGAAAACTAGTTTCTTTCCACCAGTACCAATTAGTTTAATAAAAGGCATAGGCTTGTAATTGTGCTCTCATAGCAGGTGACTGCCTCTGTAGTGTTGGAAGTACAACAGGGCAAGAAGTATAAAAGTAACATCTGAATAGGAGGAGTTCTTCAAGTACACAGTGAGTGTATAAATCAGGTCAAAGAAATGAACAAATTAACCTGTCAAATTCAATAACTCAACATGACATGTAATCCAAAGTTCAACTTTGTTTAGGTTTTTATTGCTTGCTCAGGACCAACTCTTCCAGTAACTTGCTGCTGTTTGGATTTCTTTTGAGTGTGCATGTTAGCACTGTTGTTTCAAAGAAGTAATAAAACTTCAAAAACTGGACTTTGAGTTTACACTGTTTGTGCTTGGGAATTGAAATTTTTTAAATGGAATTTATCTTCATCACCTGGAGAGAGTGTGTGTGTGAGCAAGCAAGAGGGAGATCTTTACATATCTACATCATCTTGAATTTCAAAGGGCTTTACAAATCTTAGTCTTCCAAAATCTACTAAAATGCTGTGCTTTGCATATGAGTATATGAAGCTCATTAGTAAGGGTACTAATGAGCCTCTACACACCCGAGGCAGATAAATGAGGTTCCAGAGTAAAATGATTTGCTTAAGGTCAGACTCCTGTAAGCTGACAGCAGAGCTGGAAATAGAAACGATTGTTTCCAAGTCTCTCGTACCATATTCCCACGGAGGGAGTATGTTTTTTTTTTTTTTTTTTAAAGATGAAAACACTGCTGTCTGTTCATGCTATTTTGCTTTCAATGTAATCTTCACAAATGCAAATGTCCTAACCTAGAGCTATATAAGGCCTTCATTAAAAAAACACTCTCCTCTATATCAGTCTTCATATAATTCATATGAGGCAGAATGGATAGACCAATTTAAAAATTCCCACGCCTTATAAAATGATTGGCTTAATTTCTTTAAAGTGGGTTTAAGCTGTAGCCCCCAATGTTATTTAATGTGAAAGCCACGCTATTAATGGTCTATTTTCTGCCTTTAAATAGAGAGTTACTGGAAAGAGAGGGAAACACTGTTTGTTTCATGCGCTAATAGCCAATTTTGCTTTTTTTTTTTTTTTCTTATTTTCAGGTTGTAATGCAGCACATTGCATTTCCTCCTTCTTTACCCTTTGAGGAGCTATAATTGGGATGGGATGATTGCAGGGAGGTGCAAAACTGATGCTGTCTGAGAGAAGCCCCAATATTGGTGTAAGGGCTCTGCCACTGAAACACTCTGTGCTCACAACCTGGAGAGAAGCTAGGGATGGCATTCCCACCTGGGAAACGCAGACAGGCTGCATTAGGGAGATGCCTAGAAACTCCCAGCTACCTTTCAAAGGGTATTGCAGCTCCATAACAGTGTGCTTTACCTGTGAAAGATGAAGCACCCTTCATGCTTTTCCCCTTCTTTCCACTAACATCCCTCCTTCACCCCTGTACATACAGCATGCCTTTTCCTCATTTCCCTGTTATTGCTGGATCAGAACAGCTGTAGGTCTTGTCAACAATTTGGAGCAAGGCCAGTGAAAGGGATTTTTGGCAATTCTAGGCTTGAATGCAAGACTTGTGGCCCAGAAAAAAAAGAAAAGATATGCATATACACACACATATATGTATGAATATATGCATATGCACACGAGAGAGAAAGCAAGAGTGAGAGTCTGCCAACAAGACTACCATGTAAATGCATGTGTGTATTTTTTTGGCAAGAAGCATGTGACTTTGTGCCTGCACATTTTATACCATTTCTGCATACTCCTCTCATCCTGGGCACATTTTAAGCTTGGATATCTGGGGACACAAAATTCTTCACTAGGAGGGCAGTACCAAGGAAGATATTGGTACCTACAGTCATGGTTGACCCACGACCAGCCTTGGCACAGATGGCACAGATCATTCATCCCTGGGCAGATGGCATTTTCTCCACCAGCGCTTGAGCCTGCATGGGTAATGATGGCAAGTGGAGAGCGATAACTGAAAGCAAACAATTTACTTCTTATATAAACCAAAGAGATGAATACTCATTCTCCTACTTATCTCGGCAGGGCTGAATCAAATGATGGTTGCAGAGTTCAAATACCTCATGATGATTAAAGCTGGGGGGGAAAGTGTTGTAGGTTATCTTCAAACTACTTTTTCAATGCACTGAGACAGTAGCAATAAAAGCTGTAAACCTCTGTTCTTCTTTTGGCATTAGCCCATTTTAAACAGTGAGCTACTGAGCTTAATGAGGCAATTCTGTACCATCACTTTTAATAACTGAATGTTTGTCTCCCGGCTATTCAGGTGGGCTATTACTGGTATTTAATATTACTGGCAATGTTGTATATTCTGTGCCAGTGCTGGCAAACAGCAGGGTGATTCTTCCAGATAACAGCCATGCAATAGCATTTTTCAGGATTTAACTGAGAGAAAGGCCAGTCAAAGCCACTGCATGCTTATATTTAGCTTTCCTTTTTTTTCTTGCAAGTGTTATTTCAGGCACTGAAGAGTTAAGTGAAATAATTACAGTTGTAAGCATGTTGATTCTAGCTTCTGTTATGGCAAACATGAAAATGTATTGACCTAAAAGGTAAACGTTGATTGAAGCAAAAAACTGACGTCAATGTAAGCTCCAAAGCATTTTGTGTCTTGATGTTTGGCATAAGCATCATACTGTATATATCATATGAAATACTTAGGTTTGTTACAATTAGATGGATCATAATCTGGTGATTGTGATTCTCATTTCAAGTGTAACAATTTATGATGTGACTAATTCTGCTGAAAAAAATGAAATGGTGAGTATCTGGAGAGCTGAGCAACTGTTAAATGATGGCAAATCATTGTTTCAATTACATCAATGGTGTTTTCGGAGAAAAAGATTTCTATACTCTGCCTAGACTTCCCAGTTTTTGGTGTGATTCCTTTTCTCACCAGTGTGTTTTGTATTAATATTTCCTCCCCACTCAGAAATCTGCCAATGGAGATCAGTTTGTGACCGAAGCTGTAGATATTTGGTCTCAGTAGCATCCCTCCCTCTGCTGCATATGTACTGGTGCTGGTGGAGTTCTCCCACCTACTTTCACCTCCCATAGCCCAGCTGAGTCCCTTGTGCAGGTCACCCCACCATAATTACCTTTCCTTCACTTAAACCAGTGGATCAGAGATAAAATTTTTCTCTGTCCTTGGTTTTGCATGGCACTGAATTGTCTCCCAAAAGGGGAGCAGCAAAAGTTAAGTCCTGTTGAAACATTGTGAGAGTCTCAGAGAGGTCCACTGGTGGATCCAACAATGAGACTGCCACGACTTATGAAATGTGGATAAAATTTATTTTGTCTTTCTGGTAAAAGCCCTACTCACAGACAGTGGAGATAGGTGGTGAGCTGGTGGTGAAATTGATGTGTGGGCAGATCCTGGCTCCCAGAGATAAGGGATGGGGCCAGGTCCTAGATGGTAGAGGTGGATATGAGTGCTGGGTTGGAATCCAGGGATACAGGTTTATGGGGACAAGGGATAGCCAGCAGCTGGAACGGTTGCCTTGGGGATCCAAGGGTGGAGCAGGAGGGGAGGCATACCTGAGGCTCTGCTACTGGCCTTGACTGAGTAAACTATGACTAGAATTAGACTTGCAAATCTCCCAAGGAGCCCTTGGGAATGTGCCCGTCATCATTCATAGGGCTTTCCTGGGCCTGCACCCCACTGTGTCCAAATACCCTGACTGAAGCCCTGGTTGCTTCTGTCGTGGGAATGTTTCTTGCAGCCGTGATATCTGTATGTTCAGCAGCTGCGCCTGGCTCTGTCACTCAGTCCACTGTTGAATCTCAGCATATCAAAATCCTTACATGTGGTCTTTGCCTTTTTTCTGCTCCTGTGAACTGACTAAAACTTGCATTGATTTTTGAGAGCCCTTGGTGCAGGAGGTAAGTATGGATAATATAAATGTGTACATGTCCCCCAAAGTAGCACCCGAGAAAAGAAAGGTGAGCTGGAAGGTGAAAAAATTAAGGTCTTTCTTCATTTCTTAAGATAGATCTGACCTCATACATAACCTTGTGATTTTTCCCACGCCTTTTTCTTCTCCCAGATATGTAAGTAAGTGGAGATGAACTGGTTTCATAGAGAGTGCTGGTCTTGCCAACCTAGTATTAACACAGGCTTAGCTTGAACCAAGGGACTTAGGGTAATGTCTTGATCTGAAGTCAATTTGGAGCAGTGCTTTTTTGACTTTGTTTTTAGAGTATCCCCATTTTACACTTCCGAGCTCCCACCCTTTCAGAAATTCTAAAGAGGAGAAACTTTAACGAGGACTTTTAAATTAAACACAGAAGACGGCATTCTCAAACTACAGTCTGGTTCTGGCAGCTTCTGTGTTAAGACAGACGTTACTGACTTATGACCTGAAGTGTTCCCCATTTTCATAACATGGCTACATTAAAAACACGTAGTTTGTGTCTGTAGATTTCCTTGGAAAATGCTCAGGGACATGATGAAGAATTAAGCACATGGAATAGTTTTCATTGCGCCTTGATGGATGAGCTGCAAGTTTTAATTTTAAAGTAAGAATATTTTCTTTTCTCAGTGTTTTCAGGTACTTCAGCTATGTGGTAAAACAAGGTCTTCAACAAGCATTTTTTTCTGTTTTGCAGGGTTTCTGTCTTTTTATTAGCTCTTTTACCTTCAGGGAAAAATATGGCAGACAAGACTGGTGCTTAACAACAAAAGTCAGCTGGAGAATTCCACTGCTGCCTCTTTTGGAGAGGAGCAAGAAGGACATCCAAGGAAAAAAGAAACAAGTTGGAGAACTTTGCATTTTCCTTCCTCTTCCAGGTGACTTTTAACATGACTTTTTTTTGATAGTAATCTATTGTTTCAGGCCACTGCACATGTATGTGTACTGAAGGGGACCAAAACGTGATGCTTGAGAGGAAATTTTGTATTCCATGGTAACCCAGTTATATGATGTGGCACACACAGGGTAAAGAAAATGGGAGAGTTTATTTCCACACTTGCCGCATCTCTCATTTGAAGACTGAACACACAGTTTATTAAGAAATCATGGTGACATAGTCTTATAATTTCTTAGTGTTGTGCAAAGAAGAAATTGGGTCCCCTGCATTTTAATGGTGCACTTTTTGTGATTGCTTTTGTGTTTAATATTGCAAGGTAAAAAGCATCTGGAGGCAATAGGAGAGACTTAAATACAAAGCAGTTGAAAATGAAAGGCTCTTAACATGGAGCGTAGATGTTGCTGTGTTGCTCAGATCATTAGGTGTGAGCCAGTTGGAGTGGTAGTCGTCTTGACCTCCGAGCCGTGGTTGGGCTCTGAGCTCAGGAAGCAGAGTACAGCATGGATCTGGCCACGCAAACTTATCTCAGTTGCCAAAGGCATCTTTCAAACTCTGACTCACCCTGCAGGGACACAGCCCATGGAGTGAAGGTAACTTTTAAGGCAGTAACTCTTTGGAGTAAAACCGCAATTGAAGAAACTGGACTGTTCCCACCAGTGAGCTCAAGAGCTCCGCGCTGGCCCTTCTTCACATTGTGAATGATATTAGGAGCATTCACCCCTGGGAGACAAACTGCCCAACCTACTTGTTGCAGTTTACTAATATATCAAGGTTTCACGTAGTTTGTGAACAACTAGGTGATTCATCCTTTTCTTGGTAGGCAACTGATGTTCCTGTTGCTAGACTGGGTATTCCCCTGCCTTCAATACTGATGTGTGACATGCATTTTTCTCAGGGCTCCTCTTCCTGCTGGTTCCCAGCACATGGAGGTTGAAAGTTTTGAATGTCTCCAGCTACATCACTGCATCACCAGGGAGGATGACAGGGAGCAGCATGGCAGTGTTCAGGGCATCCTCTCCGACTTGGCCTTCTAAGAGTTCAGGGATCTCCTGCTCTAGTTCTTGCATGAAGCCCAGGTGCAGGATTCCTGCTTAGTCAGCCTGCCTTCCTCTGCTGCTTTTTCAAGAAAAACTCAGAAAAGCTGCCACATACAGGTGGTGGCTTCAAAAAGATGCATCAGAAATCAGAACGTGCTGACCAGTGCAATGGCCAACCATTTCATTGTGTCACAGTGTTGGCTCTGCCACTGGCTCCACATCATGCCTGTGTTTGGCATGCTGGGATAATTTGAATGAAGACAAAATTCTGTGTAGCTGGAGTGAGTCATGGGCTGCAGGAGCTGTGCAAGCTCCAGTCATGTCTTGCAGAGAGAGCTTGTTTTTCAAGCAACTCGGATGTTATCTTGTCTGAGGTTCTTTCCACGCTGTCAAAATCAGTGCTGCTGGAGGATCGTGCAGATGTCAGAAAGCAGATGGTTTGACCTTATTCTCCTTTCTTAAAGTAAACTGGTGTGTTTAGTGGATTCTTGCCCTGGTGTAAGTCTAATTAATTTCTCCCCTTTCAAAAGAAGTACTTAGCAGCCTGAGGAAATGTATGTACTGTTGACTTGCTACACATCCATTTAGAAAACTGATATCCAGTGTCGGTATTTGCAGCTGGACAGCATGTGGGATCTGGCCAAAGTAAAAAACTCTCTTAAGAATTATGGATAAACCCTGTCTGTGCTCTATGGCGGATGCTTCTATTAGCTGAAATAATATGCTATCAGTTAAATATTTGAATTCCGCATAATTGGAACAGCAAAGAAACTGGGAGCAAGTGATGTTATACAATATATAAATCCAAGCTACACTCATATCTTGGGTAACGTGTTTCTATACACTTAAATACACATATCTATGCGTCTATATAGTTAATCCTTGAGGTGGAGATGCTACTGTGTGCAATTTGCTGCTTGATTTTTTTTTGGACTGAAGCAGAAGAAACTGGTCTTTTATTTGCTGAATAAAAATACAGTGATTTAAACATAGCTCTTTGCATTTGCTTCACTGAAGATACAGTAGCTACTTTTGGTTATTTTTGGTATTGATGTCTTTCTTTTTTTCGTATTGACGTGGTTTTTTCCATGCCAGCATATAAACTTCTGGCATAGCCATGCTTATACTTTTCTTGGGAAATAAGGAGTGCTAGTAAATATGCAGCTGCAACTCTGCCAACAGGTTAATTGACTTAGGTAGAGAAAAAGTGGTGGTTGGCACTGCTTGGGGAGGCAGTGTGGCTTCAGCTGGGCACCAACGTGAAACCTGGGTATAAGGATCCTGGCTTTCAGCAGAGCTCACCCTGGGGGCCCATGGCTGCACACAGGGAGGGTTTGAGCAGCCAGAGTGTGTTTTGCATCCCATCAAAGGGGCACAGGGTGGTCTCCTATTCCCACTCTTGGGCGTCATGCTGCTCCCAGTTTCTTTCCAGAGGAGCCCCGAGGTCCTTGCTACCCAGTGAGTGGAGGTTGAGTGCAGGTGCTGGGGACTCCTGAGACATCTGCCCACCCATCCCTGCACCAGTGTGGGAAATTGAAATGAGAAATGATGGATCATGGGTACGTCCAAAACCCTGCCAACCTCTTTCACTCCCATCACCGCCTCAGGGCCAGAAACTATGAAAAGGAAATGGATAAGAAGCAATTTGTAATGGGCTATTTCTCTGACAGGCGACCTTATCTAGCAGAACAGAGGACAACAAATACTGGTGGATACTGCAGTCAGTTTAAGCTAACCAGTTACTCTGTTTCCCTCTTATCCCTTCCTTTTTTTTTGAGAGAGATTTTCTTGTGATTAAAGACTTCCTTTTTGCAGAGCTTTATGCACTTACTCATTTCTTGCATGGCTTAATTCCCGACTTAGACACGTTTTGTTAAATCTTATAATCCTAGAATGGAAAAAATAAAATCTCAGATGGAAAAATATCTGCCCAGGATGACTTTGGCTTTAGCTTTAGAGCAAGCAGTGAAAGTACACAAAAACATTGGGAGCACATGAAGATCATCCATTTCCCTCGATAATTTGCTTGAACTGAGTAAAAATTTCCTCACAGAAAACAAATGTTGGATACTTGAAGAGGCAAAGTGCAAATACTGCTGCTTATGAGAACAAACCACTCTGTGCATAAAAAGACAAGATGCCAAGGATGTCTTGGCTCACAAAATCTAGACAGCTGAAAAACGTCTTCTGAAAATCTGTGGGGATATATGCAGAATGAAAGTAAAAATACCCATACTGGTTTGGAAATGTACATACAATATCTGGTTTGTTTTTCTTAATAGGGGCTTGTATTTGCATCAAATCAATTTCAGTACTTGCTACTGAGGGTATCTTCCTAACAGGCATGTATTTTCCTGTTATTAACTCAGGTTAAGTCTTCTCATTAAACATAGATCTCTCCGCACATGGATGCATGTTCTCTGATTACTGTACATGCCTTGATTCATGACCCCAGGGTGGTGTACAGCAGTCCCCAGTGTAATGGCAGGGCTGCTGTGGACTTCAATCCTACTGCTTTCTTTATATTAACTTTTATCATGTTACATTACTACAAGAGATCTGCGGGTTATAACTGATGTTTGGATATGCAGTACATTGTGAGTCTAAGTTTGCAGGAGCTTGATATCCCTAACCTTTCTTATGTGGCATAGAAATATTTTTTGCACCTTTACTATACACCCTTTCTATTTGTTAGAAAAGCAAATAGGCACTTGCACACGTACCCCATGGATCATCAAGCCTCCTTGGCACAGTTCTCCATCCTGGCTATGTGCTACGATTTTGCTGCCTTTTGGATCTGGGTCTGGATGTTACAACAATACAACTTGGGGATGGCAAAGAAATGAAAACAAAAAGTTTGAGTTTGCGTTCTGGCTCTTGGAAGAGGGATATGCCTAACAGCAGGAAGTCAGGTTTACCTAAAAAGAGGTGGAACCCAAACCATGGTAGGCATGAGCTCCATTTGACTCCAGACTGTTACATCAACAATGGACTTCATCCACAGAAAACATCTAAGGAATATAAGTATGAGGGTTGTAGAATTAATACGTGCACATTAATAGCAATTATTTTATTTCTGGGAGTGATTACTGAAAAATGGTGGTGACGTCAAGTATTTTGTCTCCCTGACAGCTCTATAATATTTGTATTTCTTTGCTTTCTGTGTTGTTTTATGAGGACTTTTCTTTTTTTCTGGTTTTATTTGTAAACAAGGCAGCAGATTCCAGGGCCTAAACCCTATTAAAGATCTAATCTAAAAGTTGTGAAAGTCAGTAATTAGCCTGTGATCTCAACAGACTAACAAGCTCATAGTTAGACTAGATTAACAAGCTAACAATAAGGTTATTTTAAGACCTGAAACAGAGATTGACTAACTCTTCCAAACATTTACAACAGTAATTCTGGCTACCCATTTTATCCAGGTGAACTGAGATAGTTGATCCTTTGCTCTTTCTCTTCTACCAAAGCATTTTTGAATGGTAACTTTATGTAATTTTTAATAGGTAACTGTGGATTTTGAATGAAAGAAATTTTACATGAACTGTAGCTGGTCCCCCAGTCAACTTTTGATGTTTTGTTGTTGAGAGGAAAAAAAGGAATATCTGAAAAGCTCTGATGCCTCTGCATCTAGTCCAGTAACTTGCTGTCACACTAAAAGTCTAAAATCCTCTGAATATCTCCCATACCTCTGTCCCTATCACCTATCCCTATCCTGTCTGGCTGTGGAGATACTCTGATACCCCAGAAGATTGCAAAAGTAGTTAAAAACTTGACCCAGAAAAAAGGTTACAAGTGTTTGTTGCTAGTACAGATGGTGACTTCTGATTTGGTTTGCCTAAGTCTATCCAAAAGGACATCTGAAGGAAATGGCAATAATGTTATGTTTTTATTCTTTGTTTTTGAAATGAGACTAAATATTGCATATGCATCATTTATACTTTCCTCTTTGATAAAGCTAAAATTGGGGTCTTCAGATTTTTTTTGAGAGAGCAACATTTTTTTCTGGTGGTTCATGCATCTACCCAATGATGAAAAAGTAAAGAACTGATAGCTGCTGAGCCAGACAGGAACACTGTTGCACAGGTGTTATTTGGATTGGCCAACTTGCAATATGTAACAGAAACATTTCCTTTTAGATCTAGAGTAAATAATGAAAATACTTCATTATAGAAACTGTCAAAGCATTTATTATAGTGGCCCCAATTTTGTGATGTGATCACTCTTCTCACTTCAAGAAATGGCTTTTCAGTGAATTTGATTAGCAAAGTGCTAAAAATTAACCTGGCTGCAGGGTGTGTCTTCTGTGTCATGGTACTGGTCAATGTGAGCATCATCAAGCTGTGGACACTTCATCTGTGAATGTGGTTAGCCGTCTTCATAAGCCTTTCACCATGGAAATCCCCGGTGTAACTTGACCTTTGCATACTGGCAGGAAGCAAGTTGGCTAGGCATCTCCTTGCGTGCGGCCCCAAACCCATTCTACCACTATCCTGAGGAACTCTACCTTGAGAGACGTTTCCCTCTGCCAGCCTAGCCGCGCTTATGTGACCCTGAAGAGTTCACTGCAAAGCCTCAATGTTGACATCAGGAATATGACAGCCTTTATCCGGCTGCAAGCATTTTCAAAAGTACTGGCTGGTGTCCCAAGTTACCTGAAGCAGTTACTAATTGTTTGGTGATGACGCAAATGCTGGGGTCCAATTTCAGCCATGCTGCCGTCTCCCAGGCGGGAACGACCTGCTCAGCTATTATTGCTCTCCATATCCTGGTGGCAGGCAGGCAAGCAAATTCCCCAAGTGCTGCTTTCCTGCCGTAAGTAGGTTATATTGAAAGGTGCATTTGATTGCTTTTGGAGTGCAATACTCTTTCCTGTGGCTTTTGCTCTGATTTAAACCTGTGGTTTCCCCCCCTCCCTATTAAATGTAGAAACTGTTCCTGGTGCCTATCTGAGCATCATTTCATGTATGCTTACTCGACATACTTTTGTTACTATCCCAAACTGATAAAAAACAGGTTCAATGTCTTAAAGACACTTCTTCTCACCCAGTTACCTGGCCTGACTCTCCAGCTGCGGGCACATCCTACAAAGCTGTTTCTCCAGCACTTGTGCACTCCCCCATTGAATTGGAATTGTCCTCTGTACCACTGGCAACAATTGTGAAAAACTATTGTAGTAATTGCTGAATTAACACTTCAGGCAGTTTTATAGGTTTTTATAAATTTTTTCACTTCTGATTTGGTCATTTATAACAAATGCCCTCTGATGTAATTTATGTAATGATCTAAGTATAAGATATATCTGGAGATATCCTCCTATCCATCCTAATTCTGTGATGTGGAGTGAGTGAGTGTCTGCCCTGGTATCACCTGCCATTCAATTCCTACGATTATAGGGAGAGAAGCAAGGCAGAAACACAGAGCGGGGGCTGCTGAGGTCCCCTGGGAGCACACCACATCCACCAGTGCTGCAACTCCTGCTGCAGTTGGCTTGCTTGGGGCCAGTCCTGAGAGACAGACGTGTGGGTGGCTGGGCAAAGGGGCCTTGGGTAAGAGTCAGAGCCTGGGCGAAGTACTGTGAACAACAGCAGTACTTATTTTCTGTGCACAACCCTGAGAATATTTTCTGTACAGCTTTGTCATGTGTATGGTTATTCAGTTCTGTCTAAGCCTTTTACAAGACAAGTGATGTGGGGGGAATAGAGAAAAAAAAAGTTCCTTGTTTTTAATGGTAGCATTTCAAAACAGTATAAAAACCTCTCCAGCGGCCAAACCACAGAAATTGCCATGCAGATCCAAGAGCAGGTGTGCCTCCTGGAGCTACTGGAACACCATCAGAAACCTGCTGGTTCCCCAGTAGAAAGTGTCCTCTTAATTCTGGGTCAAATTCTGCTCCAAATGTGGTTGAGAGAAAAGCTTCTATTTACTTTAATGCTCGCTGGCTTTCATGTGTTGTTTTTGGAACAAACTGAGATCAGACATGAGAAGACCAAAGTATGTCTGTTAGGGCAGGAGGAAACCAGCAGTGTGCTGGGGGAGGTTGGGAATGAACTCATCGGTATGTCCGGGTCCTTGAGATAAGGCCTTTTAGGAGTGTAACATGGTGAAATGGTCTCCTGGTCTTTCGGCATGAAGATGATGTTATGGCTTTCCATACTTACTTCTCATTGTCCTTAATTTCATCCATAGGTCCCCCTGTGTGCCTGCAGCCAAATGTCTGTGCTGCATTCAGCTGTGGCCCAGCACAGCAGTTCATTTCTGTGGGGTCTTGTGTTACTCTCTCCTGCCCAAAACTGTGGCTCTGGGTAGCCATCCCTAACCCTGTTGCTGTGAATGTGACCTACCCAGCAAAACAGCTCTGTGCCTGGCATCACGCATTGAACTGTCCCCTGGTGTAACAGGTGTCTCCCCACATACACAGGCAGGCGTTTATGCTTAAATGGCTTCATGCAACTTCATGGACTTTAGGCTATACCCAAAACCTTATTTACCTACTTCAGCTAAAGATAGAGACATGCACAATTTCACCCATTTTTTGTGCCATGGAAGTTATCCCATTCCTTCAAGAACATCAGGCTGGCTGAATACATTCTTGTATTGTAATGGAAATAGGGAGAGAAAGCAGCTAAGTTGTGTGCATAGACTACTACAGGATGTATTTCTTAATTCAATTTCCTAACCGTATGGCCAGTCCAGTTTCTGGATCTGTGTGGACATGGGGCAGTAAGTCATGATTAAGACAAATGTCTAAAGAGATTCAGACCTTCCACCATTATTATTATTTCTTTTCCCATCACACACTTCAGAAAAAAATGACCTATTATTCAGTGGGAGAGCGCCTTTCCCATCCACTTTCCTCCCCCCTATTTCCCAAAGCATTCCCTCTCATTTAAAGCCTTCCAAAACATTCAAGACTTGATACTCCAGAGTGCCGAGTACCCTGGCCCTGATTCAATAGAGCAGTTAAACATAGGAATAATTTCATTTGAAGTCAATGCAACTATTTGCATCCTTTAGTTGCTTTGGAGTGAATTTCTCCATATTCAATAGGGTGGAGCTCATCGAGTCCTTTCCTGGCTGCTATGCTCAAGTTTGCTAGACCAGGAGGAAGGCTAAAGAAGCTCCTTTCAGTGCTTGTGCTGCTGGAAACAAAAGGAAGTGGCATCTAGAAAGGGTATTTCTAGGCAAGACGGGGTTGTGGTTCACTAATGCTGTATTATAAAAGGCTTGTTCTCATTGTATTCTTATTGGAGCCTGGGAGATTATTCTTATCAGAGTCTGTAACATTATGTTTATCAGCTTGAAAGATGACTCCTTTATACTGGGGCAGCTGTGAGCCTCTTAAAGCCTTTACTTTTATTTACCTCTCTGCTGCACTTCTCTGCTTCTCTCCCATCAGCATTTGCCCTTTGATATGAAAGCTCAGAGAAGAGTGACATTTAAACAAAATACTCGACTGGAGGTATTTTATAGTGTAAAACACCTAGATTTAGACCATTTTCTGTCAGTTCTCAAGTAAAAGTATGGCTCAAATAGGGCTCCAGTGCCTGTTTTAGGAGATTTAGCCCAGTGAAGCTCATTCCTAGTAGCTGAGGCTGATGGTAGAACATAAAGGTATGCAGCTGTGATTTTATCTGTGCTACCTCAGGCTGCTACTTTGTGGTCTGGGGTGAGCTGAGCAGTTCTCTAGGACAAGAACATCCTTCTATTATGTGTGGAGTCCAGAGGAAGACTGAAGCTCGTGAATCCTCCTGGAAACAGATCAAATAGTAATAATAATAACAACAACAACAACAATTATAATTCTGCTCCATCTTCTGTGTCAAAACCATCACCTCAGCCAATATGCGCGTACTTGTATTTTGATATCCTAGACTGAAACCTCAGCAGACTCCATGCTCAATCCTCGTCAGAGGAGTTGTGATAGGGTTGCATTAGCAGATACTCCAGGCCTCTTGTGAAGTTTGTGTTACCAGGAGGTGTGGTGCCTTGATGAGCATGGTCCTGACCTTGGGATAGGCAGGAGCAATGTGTCCATGGGAGTTGTCCCCCAGGGCAACATGGACAGGTCCTGCTCTCCTGACTGTGAGAGAGAGGCTGGCTGCAGGGGAGCTGGTTGTGATACGACACACAAACTGTGGACCTGGCCCCTTTTGTTTCCTGGCTTAATAATCAGAGACCAGCCTTGACCATTCATGTTTATGGTGTAAAGGAGGCCAAAGAAAATTGTGTGAAAGCTTGATGGTTTTTATTTTATCATGCTCCCATTCCTGTGTTCACTTTCCTGCATACAGCCTGTGCACAGGCATTTGACTGGGGTTGGTGCTGCAGAGGCAGCAAGGGTGTCTGTGTGCTTATTGAATACCCATGCAACTCGCTGCTCACATGACTGGAGGATCATGATGGGTGTTTCATAAAGAGAGGCAAGGAAGGAGAGGGAGAAGAATTGTGCTTTGTTGAGGAAAACCTTGAATGTATAGAGGAGGTCTCTTCCAACCTGGTTATTCTATGATTCTATGATTATATGAATTGTGGAATCCCTTTTAAAAGCCTTTGAGATAAGATGAGATGGGTTGTCTCCATGTATGCATCTGCTACTGAACTCCAAACCCAGACAATAAGGCCAACAAAGTAAAATTTGGGTCACTTAAACAAGCTTGGGTTCAACAGAACATGGTTCTTATAGGTGACTTCAACTACTCAGGCATTTGTTGGAAGAACGATACAGCAGCTCACTTGTTATTCATCAAGTTCCTGGAATACGCAGAGGACTGCTTCCTCATACAAATGTTAGATGTGCCAACCAGGAACGAAGCGCTGCTGGAACTGCTACTCACAATCGAAGAAAACCTGCTTTGTAATATCTCAGCTGGTGATAGCCTTGGCTGCAGTGATCACAAAATTGTGGACTTTGGGATCCTATTGAGCATGCTGAAGGGATTCTGTGGGAAGCTTCCATGGAGGATAAAAGAGCTAGTAAATTCCAGGACTTTTTAAAGAATGCTCTCTTGAAGCACAAAACCAATAAATCCTGTTTAAAGTTAAGGGGAGTAGGCAGAGCAAGAGATCCTCTTGGCTTAACTGTGAGCTTCCAAGCCTGCTCAAAACTGAAACAGAAGCATACCAGAGATAGAAAAGTGGTTCTCATTGCTTTCTTCACTCCTGTTTTTACCAGCACTGTTGTGGCCAAGGCCTTGGGAACAAAAACCTAGGATGATGCAAAAAAAAGACCCACCATCAGTGAAGGAAGAGCTGGTATGCAAACTATTACAAGAGCTTGACCCCTACGTATCCGTGGGCCCTGACAATATCCACCCGAGGGTGTTAATAGAGCTGGTTAATATTATTGTGAGGACAATTTCCATAATCTTAAAGAAGTTGTGGAGATTAGGGGACATCCCAGAAGAAGGCTAATGTCACCCTTATCTACATGAAGTTCTTAAAGCAGGATCTGGGAAATTATAAGCCCATCATTCTTACTTCAGTCTGGGGGAAAGTTATGGAACGAATCCTTCTGGGAGTTACTGCAAGTCAAATGAACCACATGACTGGGAGAAGCCAGCATAGATTCACTAAGGGCAAATTGTGTTTGACAAACTCGATCACCTTCTATGACAAAGTAATCTGCTTGATTGACTTGGAGCAAGTTGTGGACTTTGTACCTGGATTTCTCCAAGACTTTTGATGTGACTTCCCATGTCTACCTCCCAGAAAAGCTGATATGTTATGGTCTAGACAGGTCATCTGTGCAGTGAGGGGAGAGGATGCACCCAGAGGGTGGTAGTAAACATCTCCTTTTCAAACTGGCAACCTGCCACAAGTGGGGTCCCCCAGGGATCAATATTGGACCTACAGCTGTTTAATATCTTCATAAGTTATATGGGTGGTGGGATCAAGTGTGTCCTGATGAAGTTTGCTGATGACACCAAACTGAGTGGGGAAGTGTACACTTCGGAAGGGGTAGCCACCCTGCAGGAAGACCTGGATAGGTTGGAGAAGAGGGCTAATGAGAACCTTATGAAGTTAAACATGGACAGGCGTAAGGTCTTGCACCTGGAAAAACACACTCCAGGAGTGCAGCACAGGCTACGATCTGCCAGGCCAGGGAGCAGCTCTGTGGAAAGGGACCTGGGGGTCATAGTGGGAAACAAGCTCATATTGAATGAACAGTGTGCTGCCTCAGCAAAGACAGCCAACAGGATGCTATTTACATCAACAAAGGCATCACCAGCAGAGATAAAGAAGTCTTTATCCCACTCTACACAATGCTTTTCAGGCCACACCTGGAATACTGTGTTCTGTTTTGGTCCCCACTATACAAAATAGATGTGGACAGGCAGGAGAGGGTCCAGACAAGGGCCACAAGTATGATCAAAGGACTGGGAAGCCTGCCATAGGCTGAGAGAACTAGCTTTGTTCAGCCTTGAGAAAAGAAGGCTTAGGGGAGATCTTATCGCCGTGTTCCAGTATTTAAAGGATGGCTACAATTAAGATGGAGACTCCCCTTTTTTACAAGGAGTCACTTGGTAAAGATAAGGGGTAATGCGTACAAGTTACTCCTGGGGCAATTCCGATTGGACACAGGAAGAAAATTTTTCATAGTGAAAACAATTAGCCATTGTAATATTCTCACCAGGGTAGTGGCAAATTTCCCAACACTGGACACTTCTAAGATTCAGGTGGACAGGGTGCTGGGCCAAGATAGGTTGGACCAGATGACTCTTGAGGTCCCTTTCAACCTGATATTCTATGATTCTGTGATTCACCGAGTGAGTAACCATCTCAACTCACCCCAGTGGCCAGAAAAGGCTTGTAATTTCTCTGTCAGCAGCGATCCCCACTTCTGCTTCTTCCCTCTCATGTTACCTCTTAGTGGGCTGCCACCAGAAAAGGAGCAGATAAAGTGCTGTGATGAAGTAACTGGACTCAAAAAGGGGAGTTGTCTGGAAGCAACCTGTCATGTTCCATAAATCATTTTCAGAGAGATGTAAAAATTGGAGCTTTACTAGAGACAGGGGATAAGCAATGTGCATGCAAGGCACATGTGTAAGGTATCAGGCCAAATATCTGCCTGGCTGAGGGTCCTGCCCCTGTGCCACAGCAGCAGCTGTGAGACCTGTATGGCAAAGGCAAGCTTTCCTCTCCTGCAGCATGCCTGCCTCGGCGTGAGCAGCCTGCAGTCCACCTCTGCCCCACTGCACCCCCAGTGCTGTGGCCAGGCACTGGTGCGGAGCATCCCAGCAGAGAACATGTAGAGCAGGATTATGCTCCAGGAGCAGGGAGCACTGACCCCGGTGTTGCCCTGGGCACAGGCAGGGGAGCAGACCAATGAGCATTCCTCTTTTGGCTGGGGCCAGATGTAGCCTCTGCACAGATGTTTTGGAAGCACTTTGAGACTGTTTCTCCCATGGGCTGTTGCTGCCTGGATGCAATGTAGGCAATAAAACCCAACAACAGCAGTGCCAGTGGGGCCTTCAGACCATGGTTCCCTCTCCATTGGCAATGCCATAGAGAGGGTTGTGCTGCAGCTACTGGGAGATGCAGCCTGAATTGAAGTTGCCTAACCCCCCACAGTTTTTGCCTCCTTTTGACAATTTTTAACTCGATAAACCTCCACTGAGGAAAGATGCTGCGTGAGCCCCCTCTCTTCCTAGGGCACCCTGTCCACAGATGGCAAAAGCACGTTGGCATGGCTGTGCCCGCTTCTGCAATTAGGTCCCAGTTCATTGTGGCTGCACAGGGCTACTTTCACTTCTCTTTGCTCCCTTGCACCCTGCAACCGAGGGTTTAAGCTGCTGAGGAGCTTCTGCTGACTCCCCAGACATCTGCCCCACTGTGCCCATCGAAAGGGAGCTGTGTTGGCCCCTGGTGCTGTGGTGAAAATGTTTGGCGTTGTGGCTGGAAAACTCCCCTTGCTCAGGTACCTGAAGGGAAACCACCCAGATATTTGGTGGTTTTATTTTTATTTCTATTTTTTTTTTTCAACCTTAAAGACACGGATTTACAAGCTAGCCTTGTGAGGACATTTTTTTTCAACTTGTATGGGAAAGATATATGTGGTATAGAGGGAAGGGTACAGCCCCTAATTTCTGAATACTTAAAGATGGTGAAATTTGAAAAAGGTTTGTGTCATCCATCATGACTGCTTCTTCCCCTCCATTTGCTCTGTGTCTCTGCCCCATAAAATCATGGACCTGAGCTCCTGGGCTGCTTGGGAAGATGCTTGTCTCTCCAGAAAGCATTGTTGATGTGGATTTTAGAAGTATCTGGATCAATTTTTTAATGTAGCTTGTACACATTTTTAGCAGAAACTTAAATCTAATCTTGAAATAATATTGCAGATTGACATTATCCAAAAGGAATGAGAAAATACTACAAAAAGCCCTCTGCAGTTCACCAGTTTCCAGTCCTAACTTAAAGCCTCCCCTCCTCTTGGGCTTTTTCTAGGACTGTGGTATCAGTTGTGCTACGTTTTGCCAGTACAAGTTATACTCTTCAGACATCACAACTCCTGACTGACAACTTCCCTGCCCCCCTGAAAATGTTTACAATGTGTATACCTGGCCTAAGTGATGTAGCCTTGAGGCGTCTCATCAGCAGTGGTTTATGCAGATACTTAGATTTGTATGAGTTTCACAATCACATTTGAAGCCCCTGGGCTGCTGGAGCATTCGCTAGGAGCTGGAAGAGGATGGGGCCCTCAGCAGTTTGCAAGGTGGAGCTCATTGTCTTGCTTTAAAACAGCTCCTCATGAATTCTGTGGACTGAGAGCAGAGGGACACTGGTGCTTCCCACTGCTTGTACCCAGGGGAATAAAGGGAAGTGGGATTAGTAGGAGTTTTCAGAAGCCTGTAACTCCCCGGAGAAGCATAAATATCTTCAAGGGATTGCCCTGAGGTGCTTCTTAAAAAAGCAGCCCGGTTAAGGTGGCTTTACTAAGTTTGTTCCCATGAATATGATTTTCCCCAGGCACACTTTTTACATATACTTGTTAGATAAAAGCTACCACACAGTAAAAGAAAAACAACACACAACCCTCTTAATTAAAGATACCAGGGGAAGGAGACTCCTCACACAAACAAAAAAAAAAAAGAGGTGAGGTGGTTCTGGTTTGAAGAGCCCTGAGAAATAAAGCTTCCTGTGATTGCTGTGGTGGTCCACCCAGGCTCCTGCACAGGGCCTGGACTCAATGAGTGCTGGTGACTGGGATGCTTATCAGGGGTTCCCAAATCCCTCTCACCTCCTCCACTGTAGGCCAAATCCTCACTGCCCAGTGATGACGGGCATTGGAAAACCCAACTTAAAAGCTTCTTCTGTTGATCAAAAAACCATCTGGCCTGATGAATGTGTATCCATGCCTAATGGGAAGGGGGTTCAATGTGCTATCCTATCTGTCCTACTACAGTTTGTCCTCATGTGTACTCTCAGTCTGGGAGCTCAGTAATGTACTGGTATGAACCAAAGCAGTGGTCCGGCACCTCAGTAGTGGAGCAGTGGACCTGACTAAAATGACTCATTAAAAAATTGCTACAAGAGCTGTGTGTGAGGTCTATAAGATAGTCCAGACCTAGCAAACCCTTGTGAGAGTGAGCAAAAGCTTATCTTGCTCTCCCATTGGTCTACTGCTCATGGGAACCTATACAGTGAAATATTTATTCAGAAGGCTAGTTGTGTAGGTGGCCGAGCATGTTATCACAGAAATGAATTGTTAGTCATGAGAGCATACTTGCTAGACATGCCCTCCACATGCGCCTTCTCGTGAGGCAGCTGGCTTTATCTCCTGACAGGGTGCAGGCCCTTGCCAGCTTGGCATGGGAACGCGGCAGGACAGGACTTGACACAAGGAGTCTGGAACGGAACACCACTCCACGAGCATCGAGTGCTTCGGCTGCATTTCCATGTCTAATCGGTCTAATTCACATTTGAATTAATGCAGTGTATATGAAGACGCTTACAGCTAACAAGTGGTTGTGGTTTTGTTTTGTAAATCATTATCTCACTTTCAGATCAATGAAACTAACTCCGCAGCTGACAAACAAAGTTAATGCACTAAGGCTTGCAGATGTATGTAACTCTTATGTTGGCTTAGGTTTTGGGTGCCCAACTTTAACTAAACTTTCAATGGATTTTGGAAACGCAGATCCTGTCAAGGACAACAGTAGTACAGGATAGGGGATGATGTGATTGAGAGCAGCCTTGTGGAGAGGGACTTGACGGTGCTGATTGAAGAGAAACTTGTCATGAGCAGGCAACATGCGCTCACAGCCCAGAAGGCCAATCGTATCCTGGTCTGCATCAAAAGGAATGTGGCCAGCAGGGTGAGGGAGGTGATTCTGCCCCTCTGTGCCACTTTTGTGAGACCCCACCTGGAGTACTGTGTCCAGTTCTCATCCTCAACATAAGAAGGATATGGAGCTGTTGTAACAGATCCAGAGGAGGGCTACAAAGATGATCTGAGGGCTGGAGCAACTCTGATACGAGGACAGGCTGAGAGAGTTAGGATTGTTCATCCAGGAGAAGAGAAGGCTCTGAGGAGATCTTATAGCGACCTTCCAGTACCTGAAGGCTCTACAGGAAAGCTGGGGAGGAATGGTTTACAAAGGCATGGAATGATAGGACTAGGGGCAATGGCTTCGAGTAGATCCCCTAGAGCAGCTGTGAAGGGGGGGGGGCTGTAGGACTCCATTGCAGTGAGATGCAAAGATGTCCCAAAGGAAGCAGAGGTGGCTTTGATGGGTGACAAACATCTGAAGCCCAGTTTCAGTGGCACCCTGATTTGCGAAGGGATTTCCATCCACTGCCATGCTGTTAATTTAGCTATAGCAGAAATTGCCAAAGTTGTTCAACTATCGTTTTCTTGCTACACATTGATTTTATTCTGTTGCCTAAAGGTATAGGAATAATTAGCAGAAGACTCTTCCCATTGCATTTACTATGTCATTAATTAGAAGTTTTATCATATAAAGTAGTAATGCAAGAAAAACTGTACTATAGTAACTCAAATGTGCTCTTCCAGATGATGTGAAAGAGCAGGTCTGCATTGACTCCTGCTGGTCCTCATTGTTTCACAACAGCAGCAGAAGCATGGTCATAAATGACATTGCAAACACCAATGGCTTCTTTTTATAAACAGAGGCCCAGCACGTATTCCAGGGAAACTTTCACTGTTTAAGCAGCTTGTTGGGGAATTAAGCGAACTTGTTTCAAATCAGTGCACCATTGCCTCACAGTTTCCTTCTAGTCACTATTGGAGTGACCCAGCAGGTCTGTGACATTTCCATATTCTTCACATTCACCTGGTGTTTAGATGAACTGGGATATTTAGGGTGATAGTCTGCCTCTGGGCTTGGGGACTCTGGGGGTCACTGTAGCCATATCAAATGCTGAACCTTTTGTTGCATCTCTTCTAGAGTTTTTCCTGTGGCAGGATTGCCCACCATGCATTAACCAGCTTTGCTATGGCAGGAAAGCCTTTTGTGCCCTACAGTGTCCAGTCTCTGGGTCAGATAGCTCAAGCATCCTTCTTCTGCTCCTCTCTTCCATGCTGCAAATTCATGCAGAGTCTACCACAGCCAGCTGACAATGGGTGCTGTGTCCAGCTCAGCAGGTGGCCAGTTGACCATCTGCACAGCCATCTCTGAAATGACCTTCCTGGAAAATGTGGCAGTGTCTGGCCCATGGCTCATTGAGTAGCCAGGACTGTGGGGTTGCCTCTTTGCATGCAATATTTGATGGTGGCAATCCTCACCAGCTTATGGGTGCCATGAGCATTACTTGCTGTTAACCGTTGCTCGTGAACTATACTTGCAAGTGCTGCTGGGAGTGATGGAAACAAGCTGCAATTGTGTGTCTGTCTGTCTGTGTGCAGGTAGCAGAGATAAAAAAAAGCTTGCACATGCCAGTAGGTAATTTGGGCATTGATAATGAATCGCTCCCTTGTGAGTGAGTGGCTTAAACTCAGCTCATGGCCAAGAGAGGATAATGATTATTCCTGAAAAGAAGGCTCTTCAGCATGATTTTCCTCCTGCAGTCCAACATGTGATATCCACTTCTTAAATTGGGATTGGTGTATGTGCATCCTGGAGAGGAACTGAGAATGGTGGCTGGCTGAAGGTATAGCTCCATCTCACCTCCTCCCAATAAATGGCTCCTGTAAAACTGGGAGGAAGCATATGCTGGCCTGGGTAGAGCTCCATCTCTAGACCCTCACCTCTGTGGAAGAGGTGTTGTGCCAGATAGCTGGTGGTCCTCTGAAGCTGCCTGCATTTAGGTGTTTGTTAGAGCCTGTGACATGCAGAGAGCGTTTGTGCTTTGGCAGGGAAGGCAAGATCAGCCAGGAGCTGCTTTCAAGTTGAGTAGCACTGTTTCCTGCTGAGGAGATGGAGTCTTGGCACTCGAAAGAGCAACTGGATATACGGGCTGGTCTTTGGAGAGGTTGCCAGTCAGTAAAGTAAAGGTGGGTGGGGGTGCAGAGCAGGACATCTCCTGGTAGCACCCTGTGGCAGGCATCTAAGCAGAGGCCAATTTTTTGGCAGCTCCAGGTTCTGCTTTCAGATCCTCCACTGTAAGTTTCTGTAAGTGCCGTGTCTTTTATCTCTGCAACTACTAGCCTACTTATATGCCAAACTCTTTGGCCTTGGGTGTTTTGTATTTTCCTGTTGTTCCCTGCAGCCTTGGCTTGATTTGATTCTTTTCTAAGATGTGGAAACTCCTCACTCTGCAGAACCATGGGCACCTGGGATGGCTGCTGTGCCACAGGAATAGGTGGGCAGCCTACCTGGGGAGGCACAGCCCAAACCTGGGCTCTAGGTATCTGCGTTGACTTCTGGATACTTTGCTGACTACCTAGGGCTGATATGAGCAACTAAGTTAGATGCCTAAAATTAACCTAAGATGGTGTGACAATCCTCCTCACCCCTTCTTCACATGCACATTTTTTATCCACATTCATGTTTCTCTATGGCTGATGTTTGATTCCTGTCCATTAATTTCCACCTGAAGACCTTGTTACATGCAGTCCATGTTGTGAAGAGGCCTGTTACTGGGTAACTGAAACTCATTGAACATTGTTCTGAAAATCTCTTCGAAGCCTGAAACAAGAGCTCATGTATCCTTTTGTGCATCAAGATTGTGGTTTGAGATGCATGCTTAGTATGATTGATGTTAGACAGTATTTAAAATTTCTGTTGCATCAATGGAAAAAGATAAATTCTGCTTGCCAAAAGCCCCTTCTTAGATATCTATCAGTACATTGCCTAGCTTAAATGCAATATCTACATCGTAGCTCAAAGCTATTATCACGTTAGAAGTGAACTTCCCATCTGCATGTTGCATGAAAGAGGATATAACCTCAAAATTAAGCTGTAATAGTATGGACTATAAGCTGTAACAGTTGGACTATAAATTGATTGCTTCCTCAGAGAAGCCAATTTTTGCCTTAAATACTTGGCTAAGCTATGTTGCTTGATCAGTTACATTTTACAGCAAGTTTACTCTAAGCCAACTATGCTAAAGATACAATTGTCTGCCTGCTTGTTACTGCTTCCGTGCCAGAGGGAGGCAGCTGCAAGAGTGACAGCCCTCTCTGGTGTGTCGTGGCAGGATCCCCACGAGCATTTCCCAGGCACAATCCCCCTGCCTAGAGCAAGCAGCTGGCTCTTGTGGTTTGAGGGTTTGCCCTCAGCACGAGTGCACAGGGCAAGCTACTGGGCCGGAAGACAAAGTGAAGCCCTGTCTAGATCTGCCAGCAAAACTGCTCATTATCTGTAACCCACTGGAGATGAAAGAAGCCCTATTTACCTATTTAAACTCTTTGAATGAGTGCATTGTGGCTGCAGTACCTTAAGGAGGAAAGCAGGCTATGGGCACGTAGGGACGCTAAGCTGTTGAGCTGACAGCAAGATGTATAAGTCTGGTCCATTCATGGCTAAAGTTAGAGCAGCTGCAGTGACATGAACTCCATGTAGTTTTGGGCTGGAAACAGGAGAGATTGCTCATATCCTCAGCAGTGGGAAGGTGGCTGGTGGTATTTCTAAATGATGGAGGAAAGAAAGCGCAACTAATCCTAGTATCTACTGCGCTTAAAGTAGATCCTGGACTCTCAGGTACTTAAATTTGCGGAATGATGTTGTGTATGATGGGAGTGATACTAGTGTTCGTGTTTGGATTTCCTTGAATTGTGTGTCAAGGCTATGGGGAATGCCAACCAAAGCCATTTCAAGCCTGGACTGTGATTATTTATGTATTAAGATGACTCCTTGTGTGAGCATCAAATGACATCTCACTGCTCAGAGAACTGCTTATCTCATACATGATGAAAGCAGTGAATCTGTTGCTGGAGAGCAGGTAATCTGTACTTTCTTATTATCAGAAGTATAATTTTCTGGGGCTGATCTTTGAGCCTTTCTGACTCTAAAGCACTTGGGAACTGCCAAGGCTGAAGCTAATGTTTTCCCCACTAACTGGTGTTTTAGTGAGTCCTTCACACTTAGGTTTTCACAGGAGGAAAGGAGAGGAAAATGCTGGACTTTCCCTCTGCCAGTAACTGTGATCAGGAACCAGTGGTCTTCTTGCATACCTGAAACTAACCTTCAGGTGGAAGATGCCTGGAGACCTCTCCAACTAGCAGGAGATGCCATGATTGGAGCCTATTGTCTATTGGAGACTGTTGTGTCAAGCAGTTTACCTTTCAGCAGCTGCCTGGCATGCAGACTTTTGAAAGACACTTTGATGAAAGCAAATAATTATCATTGCAGAAAAATATCCAGCTTGCTAATTGAATTAAAATATGAAATCTTCATGCATGACTGCATCTGAGGGAGAGGATGAGCTAGGCAAAGCAGATCACTATTGTTCTAACCAGCTCAACACTGCCCTAATGAATTTCTGGCTTGAGGATGAACTTTCAAAACACACGTATTGACAAATGCAATTGTGAATGGGGCAGGTGGAAAGGCTGCAGTTCAGCATGCTACTCCAGATACAGATCTGCCTTGAAACAGTGATCAAGGCCCCATTCCCCTTGCCAGCTCTTTCAGTGGCTTTAATGTGCGTGTGAGGCACAGGGCTGTGCCAAACCACTCACAGTGTGGAGAAGAGAGAGGAATGGGATCTGGCAGCAGCAGGAAATGGAAAGAGAAGAGGGAGACTGGTGGGGAACCAAGCTCTTCCCTCCACCATTTCTGACAGAGGTGGCGTTTGCAGCGTTGTTGTGGGACACCACATCTCTCTCTGGACATGAATAATGTGATTTGCAGGAGCCCCTGGTCAAAACAAGGCCAAAGGACTTCACCCTGACTTGAGGAACAGTTCTGTGAATCTTCTGCTGACCTCCAGAGGTGGTGAAAACTGCCGTAGTTTAAACCAGATTAACACAGAAAGACTAGGTCTTGCAAAATATTTAATCATTGAATCTGATACGTCTGGGTAATTTGGCAGACAACAGCTGTTTTCACACTCTGACAAGGGCTTTGCTGATTGTGTAACTAGAGAAGAAGAGAAACATGGCACAGCAGCCACAGCAGCAGCTCCTGGCAGGGCAAGGACAGTGGCACCAGGGAAGCGTGCAAGGCAGAGGAGTCGGGCATCTGCAACATGAAGCAAAACACAAACCAAACCCAGGAACCAAAGCATTGCAGGCAGCTCATATTTGCTTTTCTTTCTGATCTACTTTACTAAGAGGCAAGCGAGACCCATTCAGACCCAATGGAGCCCATGTTCCTTGCACAGCACAGGAGAAAAGAACGCTGTCCTCTCTTTGGCCAGCCTTTGCCTGGCATGGGAGCTGCCTCTGGACCAGACATGGTGGTGGCTTTCTTTGGCTCCTGCTTCAACCCACCAGCTTGTCCTGGGCCTTCTCCCTTCATCATTTCTCACATGGGAAGATTTCCCCCTCTCCTTTTAGAAACAGCATTGGCAAGGTGCATCATGGGCAGCAAGCAGGAGCTTACAGTCTTGATCAGAGCTGACAAATCCTCCTTCACAGCTCATTTTGCTGTACTGGGGCTGAAGATGATGGCTGCTGACTCATGAGAGGAGCTTTTTATTTGCAGTATGGAGATGAGCAAGGTGCTGAGCTGAGGACAGAGATGGAATTTGGCAACAAAACGAACCTCTCTGTGTGGGTGTGCAGAGCAATTCCTGCAGATCTGTTGAGTCAGTCCCATTTGCAGTGCTTAGCTGCTGGTGAGCCTCTGCTTGAGGGCAGGAGACTGGCATGACACACAGATGGGCTGAGCCTGAGCTGCTAGCATGGTCATTGCCAGGCACTAAAGGGATCAGCGGACCTCTTGCATGAGAAGGATGTGGCTTAGACTCTTCAGCCTCTTACCCATACACCAGCTGTCCTGCTTTGGATCCTGTGCATTAAACCCTGAACCAAGCCCATTCAAGGATATTTATTTAGTATTGTCTTTTCCACTGCCTTTTCTCACTTTGACTTTTGTGTTTCTGATGAACTGGAGAAGCACTGTTAATGCAAGCAGATTGGACCTCCTATTTCTGGGTGTTTAGGTAGCTCAAAGATGCTTCTGTTTCCCCAGCTCCAGCTGGCTTCTCCAACTCTGGTATCCACTGGCAGCCACTTTGGCTTCAGAAAAGGGAAAGAAAAACACAAACATGCATGTTTTTTTACCTTTTAAAATAGGTATTATGCTGCACTTTCAAAATGAATAAATGCCACAAAAAGAGGAAATGATGAGTTACTACTCAGTAACTACTAAGATGCTTGGCTCAATTGAGTCACGCAACCTGTCTTTCTGAAGTCAGCTTCCTACACTGCTGAAAACTCTTACAATAAATGTATCTTAGAAAAATGAGAGTGATCTCAGTTTCTGTCTCTAAAACCAGAAAATGCTGGTTGACAAAGGGAATCACTGCACACTGTGACTTGATGTGGGAGGCCCCATTGAGGCATCTTGCTGCAAACTAGTCTGAGGAAGAATTACTCGGTAGAAGCTCCCTCAAAATAGGTTGAGACATATGCACATTTCCACTGCTTCCTAAAAGCAAAATGAGTCTGCACCATGGTTTAAAAAGTACTGTTACATTAATCAGGGTTTCCCTATAAATGAGTTACTCTGATACCTGGGGCTGCTGCTAGAAGGTTGCTTGTTTTGGCCAGACCTTGCTCTGGCTGAGACAAATTGATCTTCCATTGCTGTAATCTTACACAGAGGTTGTGCTCGGCATTTTAAAGGTAGCAATACCTCTGCCATCCGATGGATGCAAAGAAGCTGATAGTGCTTCAGCGCTGTTTAGGGAACAAACAGAGTTAAGAGGGATCCTTTGGTAGAAAAGTCATGCAGTGTGTGGGCAGGCTGCAGTAAGTACAGACATCACCCCAGCCTGACAGAGAGGAGGACTCTCCAGGAACAAGCCTGTGAGACTGCAGGCCACAGACTCATCCCCATCCCCTCTTCTGTTCTTCAGGAGGTGAATGTAGGCAGGGTTTTGTTTTTTTATTTTCCGGATAGAATCTAGTTTGGGGTTTTGGTCCTTTAAAGCTATTTTCACAAACTGGTCCCTAACCTGGTGTACTGGGGAGAAGACCATATATAAGGAGTAAGATACTGCTGGATATTTACTTCAAGCTGCTGCTGACTCCTGTGCACTGTCAGATCTCTGCACACAAGACCTGGCTTTTGGGACTTTATCATCTGTACTACTATTTTTGTATCTATCCTTTCTGCCAACTGTCAGCGTGAGTGCTTGGTGAACGCTGGCTATCTAACGGAGCTTGAGCCAAGTAAAGGAATTCAGATTGTCCTTGAACACTGTGTTCAGTTTTGGGCTCCTCTGTACAAGAAGGACACTGAGGTGCTGGACCGTGTCCATAGAAGGGCAGTAAGCTGGTGAAGGGGCTGGAGCATGAATCTTATAAGGAGTGGCTGAGGGAACTGGGGTTGTTCAGTCTGGAGGAGAGAAGGTTGAGGAAAGACATTGCCTTCTATAATTACCTGAAAGGTGGTTGTATAGAGGTGAGTGTTGGTCTCCTCTAGAAGTAACTAGTGATAGGACAAGAGGAAATGGACTCAGGTTGTGCCAGGGGAGGTTAGATTGGATATTGGGAAAAAATCCTTTACTGAAAGAGTGATGAAGCATTAGAACAGGCTGCCCAGAGTGGTGTTAAAAACAAACGTGTATCCATGGCACTTTGCAAAATGGTTTAGCAGTCATGGTAGTGTTGGGCTGATAATTGGACTCGGTGATCTTAGAGGCCTTTTACAACCTTAATGATTCTATGCTTCTATGATTCTGGTGGCATGTGTCATTACGCTAGCAATCTACAAGGTGTTTATACCATGCCTCCTGGTGCCAAAATGGGGTTTCTTAGTACTAGCTTTAAGACCTGGTGGGACTGGAGGATCCCTGAGAAAGAAGTCCATGAAATGGAAACTTTCCAGCAGCTGCTGTTCAGTGTGAAATACTGTGAATGAGTTCACCTCTGATTCACTGCCTGTTATCCCCAAGGCCAGATCCTTCCCCGCTTAGAGGCCTCTGCTCCTTCGCTCAGCCCATCAGTGGAGCAGAGAGTGGTCACCAAGTCTGTACAAGCTGCCTTTAAAGGAGTAGAGTTGAAATATGCTCAGAAATACATTAAAATTGGAGTAAACTGAAAAGTCCACTGGCCAAGGACTGTCTAGGATCAAAGCATACATGGGAAACATCCTTCAGCTCTCAGACAAAAGTGTTCACAGTTGTTCACTGGCAAAACCAGCCCCTGGTTATCCAGAATGCCTTTCCCCTTTTGCTTATAACCCTGGTGCAACAGAAATAAAGGAGCAATACAGAACAAAATAATATATACTTTGCTTGCGCCAGGACTGCTAAATTCAATAGGAATACTTTAAACCCATAAAGGATCTTCAAAAGGTGCCACCAGAACCAGTAATATAGAAAATTATCTACCTGCAGGAATGCAGGGGATAAATTATGTAAGGAAAACCAACTTTTAAATAAATTATTTTTTGTGCTCTTACTGGAGAAAGTAACTTCTATGCACTGAGTCTTATCACTTTTTTCTCTTAGTGAAGCCTTTATGAGTAGAAGACAGATTTTAACCTAAAGTAATCTGTGGTTTTAACCCATGCAAATATTTTCCAACCTAGTTGCTGAATAGTTTGTAGTGACGTATTCACTGTAATGATTTCAGTGAAACTGCAAATGCAGAAATAAGGCAAACCTTTGTCTTTATGCAAAGGAAAAACTATAAAAAAGGAGTTTCCCAGGCTTTTTCCATCTCTTCTTTGATGTCATGTCATCTGACATTTATTTGAAAAAGCTAAACATAAGAGCCTGTGTGCTTCCCATGCCTGACACTTTGTTGCTATTTCTGAAGGAAAGGAAATGATTATTTTGCTGTTAATTTTGTTCTTTTGTACTGACTGAGACACAAAGATTAGCTACCTCAGATGGATGCAGACCTGTCCAGACATTTCTCTTTTGCTCTTTGTGAACTTTTTTATCTATGCATGCATGGATCCTCACCCACCTTCTTGTTTTCCCAATCTCTGTTTTGGTTTATGGTCTGTAGCAGGCAGACTACTGCTATATGACCAGAGACCACAGGAAGTGTAAGTGTGGAAGAGCAACAAACCACACACCACAGACATGCGTGCTGACATTTTTATGAAGTCAGGATGGTCATTTTCAATCATCCCTGCCAACACAGGAAGATGACGTCTTGTATTGTGATAATACCAAAAATCCCCTATTGCTTTGAGCATGAATCAGCTCAGAGCTGTTCCTGTTTGTGATGCAAACGCAAAATCCAAATATCCATGGTGAAGTAGGATGGCCAAATCCACTGCCCTCAAGCATACAGGCCAAAAATCTCCATCTAACAGCGGAGGCTTATTCTCACACTCCTGCTCATATGAGATTGAGAAGTGCCTAGGCAAATGTGAGTGTACTGATGGCGACATATAGCATATAGCTAATCCTTCAGCTTTGCGTATAGCTAATCCTTCAGCTTCCCAAGTTGTTATTTTTACCCTTGTGCTGTAGCCATCAGATGTGTCTGTTCTCAATTACATATTCAGAAAGTTGAGTATTTAAATAAAAAATAATTGTCCAAATTACTTTTCTGATTCTATTGCTTAGCTTGAGATAACATTTTCACACTTGGTAATAAATCTTCAAGGTCTGTCTTAGAGTTGTATGTTTGAAACAAGGACCTATCCTCTTGCTTATTCTCCGCCAAAAGTTAGATTGCAGGTCTGTTTCTTCAGATACCTCAGTGAAAGACACGTTTCTGCCTAACAGATTACTATGGATTATCCTACCAGAAGTGTACAGGTACATCTTATAGCATACGTGCAGAAGCTATTTCTCCTTTCCATGGGAACTCATGCGTTCCTGGTGACTCACATAGGGTAAGGAGATGTCCCATAATTTTGGTGAAAGGGCTACAGGACTGGATCTAAACCAAAAAAAACATACTATGCCATTTGTTGTGATTCAGCAAGGGGTTTACTTTGCTGTATGCCAGATGTGTTGGAGAGACTTAAAATGTCTTGTAGCAGTGGTGCCTGTCCCCTCTCTTGTTTTGTGCTTACGGATTGGGAGGATGGTGAAGAAGAGTTTGATTTTGGGTAGAAAGCTTCTAGGCCTGTTTGGAGCTGACTACAGACCTCTTGATAGCAACATGTTCTGGGAGGCCAGTATGCCTCTTGTTTTGTAAAGCATTGCAAACAAAAGTTGTCTCTGTCTGTGGCTCTGCTCCTGCCAGTGCTTTTCTCCCTGTCCCTGTGTTTCAGTGCTGTCCCCAGAATGGCTGATGGGGACCAAGTGGGTGTGCAGACTGACTGCCAGTGTGCTGAGCACTGGCCCTTCCAGCTCATGCTGAAAACACTCAAAACTTCTGCAGAGAAGATTACGGCAGGTTGTCCTGGGTCAAAAGGAAGGTCAGGAAAAAAAAAGGAGAAGTAAAACTAGATCTTGATGTACTTCACTGGTTCCCCATTTACCAGACCTGCCTTCCTCCTCTCTTTCTTGAGGAAGCCCCCTTCTTACTTTGCATTTCAAAACATCGTTCTGGCAGAGAGTGTTTCTTTGTGCATGGGGGTTGCTGAAACTGTGGGATCACTGATGCAGGTCCCTGAGCAGTGTCTATGCCCCACTGGGTGTGGCTGCCCATGAGCTCCCTCTTCTCTTCCCATGTTGGCCAGAAGGTTGAGCACCTTCCCAGTTTGGCTCCATGTCCATTTTGTGGAGAAATTGATGCCAGCTGAATTTTGACTGATTCCTCATTGGTACGAGCTTTATTTTGCTACATCCTCTGAATGTCTGTTCATGGGAGAAGGCACAGCTGGATCTTTTCAGGAGGTCTTGGAGAACAAGAGGGATGAAATGCCACGTTTCCTCCCCACAGTGCATGTTGAGCAAAAAGCTTGGTGTGCTGAAAGAAAACATGAGCTCAGGGAGGGAGTGGCAGCTTCTTCCCCGAAGGCTGATTGAGGATTAGGAGTGCATACATGACCCACAGAAAGAGATGCTAGTTGCTCGTGTCTGTCTTGCCTCTGATGCAAACCCAATGGGGTTAAATCTGCACAGAGCAAAATTAAGCTGAGTGATATGTTCTTGGGATGCCTCCCCAACAGCAACAGAGCCACAGGAGGCTGGCACTGTGGTTTCAAATCTAAATATCCTCTGCAGTGATGTGGTTGATCAGAAAAGAGAAATGGGGTGGCTTGTGGCTGGTGGGAAGTCATGTCTGCTTGAGAGCATCCCAAGAAGCTGACGATGATTGCTGATGCCAGGTCAGCTGTCCTGGAGCTACTGCTCCCAGCCAGTGGATTGCGCAGTGCACAGACGAAGCAGTGCTATGCCATGCCTGGGGCCTCTAGACATTGTTGTCCTACAGATAAATAACAGGGTTTGAGCTGCTGACATTGCTTGTAACATTGTGAGTCAGATTTTCCAAAGAGCCTGATGGCTAATGTGCTGAGCTCTGGGAAACTTTGGCCCCATATTTAGGTGTCTGCTGGAGTGCTGAGCTCCCAGGAAATTTTGGTGCCCTGCTGCAGGAGCTGCATTTCCTTAGGTACCATGGCTCACACCTTATGCTCAGGCCTAGCCTGAGCCTAGCCTTCCTGGCCTTGTGCTGCACCGCTTGGTATGATGCCCCAGTTCTGTGTGGGATCACGTGCTCCCAGTATGTCAGCTTTGATGACCTCAAGCTGGGCATGTTCCTGGAGAGGCAAAGTGCTGGCCTTCACAGCTCTCTGTGCCTTTTCCAGGGAAGATGAGGCTGTTCCTGCACACTGCAAAGCCTGGGAAGAGTCAGGCATCACCAGCAAAGTATTTTAAATTAATGGAAAAAGGTGGGTCTTTTCAACAAAATTTGTTAAACTGTGGAGTAAAAGAAATCCAATGGAGGTTATTAAATGCACAGAAACTAATTCAGGAAGTCCCTCAGCCATAAACTGCTGGAGGTTGGGAATGGATTCAGAAGAGGCATAACTGTATGTTTTCACTCTTTGTGTGCTCTTGCCAAACTGGTGCCTGGTCAGTTTCAGAGAGTGGAGATGAAGTGGGACAGACTTCAGTGCCCTCATGCACCTACTCCAGGGCCATGCAACGACATGTGGATCTCCTGGGGACCAAAGTGGCACCCCAGGGGAAGTTCGTGCCTGTGAAAGTAGGTGAGATGAGGCAGATTCATCTCCCTTGCATAATGAGGCATTTCTGCTTAGAATGTGTGTGTATTTTTAAAAAGGGAAATACAGTTGTATGCTTTCTCACTGCATCGATACCAAGAAAAACCACAGAGATGAAGCTGTCACAGGACAAACCCCAGACCTTCTCAAAATGATTCCAGTTGTGCTTTTCTTTCTGCCTAATATTGATGTGTAACATTTTCACTGCTTTTCTGTTTTGCATTTTGTTTGTTTGGTTTTGCATTAGGTCATCATCAAGATGTAGTGGCAAAGAGAAAGTCGAGTGGACTGTTGGCAGTGTCTCCTGCACCTACAACAAGTGAACAAGATTCTGCTTCATGCGTTCAGGCATGCAGTGGGGGTCTGCTACCCTTTGGGTCATACCTTTGGCCTATTGTGTCTTCCCTTCTCCTGTATCATTTTTAGTTCCCATTTCCTCTTCCTTCCCCCACACCCCCCAATTTCTAGATGCTGTTTGTTGATGGACAATGCAAGGATTTTTTCTTTACTTTTTTTTTTAAATAGATTTTAAAGTTTTTCTCTTCCTTCTACCTCTTCTTTCACTTAAGACTGCTAAATGAACCACAGTAAAGCTGAGACCTGGATGGTGACTTTTACAGAGTTGGCTCCTAGAAACTCTGTGAAATGGGCAGAGATGTTGCCAGATCCAGCCACTCGCTACCCTTTTGTGGCACTTGTAACGGTCATTCAGTTCCTGAAGCTCTAATTCAGTTATGATTACAGCTAGAAGACCTTCCTCTCCATGCCTGGATGCAGAAATGCATGTCTGTAGGGTGGGAAACACCTTCAGCAATGCCTGTGCCACCTTGCAAGGAGAAGGCTGAAGTCCACGTGGAAGCTATTTAAATGAAATTCCTGTTTTTCTTGCTGCCACAGCAGCTGGTCCTTTGAAGCTGATGCTTCTTTTGAAAAAAAAAAAAAAAGGTGACCATAAAGAGGGTCAGTAACCAGTAACAAGGCACTGAGTGGTTTGGGATACCAAGCAGCAAGGGATGGAAAGCTGCCTGTGCCTGCCTCCTGCATGCTCTGCAGTCCCTGCCCAGGGCCAGGCTGGACTGTCAAATTTGAATTATTTGGCCTTTCTTGCTGAAACTACACTCCAAAGGTCTAAGCTGTCTGAAAAACAGGACTTGAGACTACCTTCTACAACTTTTCCTCGTCAAGAGGGAAAATTAAACTCTTCAGTTTTATTTAGATGAAATAAATTGCTGTGGTTTGGGTTTTGGTTTGCACCTTAAGATTGTACATTCTACCATAGCCTATTTCTGCAAAATTAAATTAAAACGTACTAAAAAATCATAATTTGGAAAGAGGGAGATCCCTCAGCAATTTGGTTGGCTGCAAGTAGGGCACGGGAATTTTTGCCCCACAGTCTGTTTTTTTACCCATTCTAGTGTATTGGCAAAATTGAGGCTGAGCTGTCAGATGGCAAAGCAGCCCCATTACAATTTTCCAAACAAACCTAGTAGTTATCTGGGCAATGCAGGATTGCGTGACAAAGTATTTGTCTTCATATCTATTAGATGAGGCATAGGTACTCTTTGGCCCAGCCTGTAACCCTGCTTAAGCACTTAACTCCCGCTGATTTCAGTGGAAATAGTGTGACTAAGCATCCTTTGAATGCCAAGGCCTCAATCTTAGCTAACAGGATGCAGAAAGCCTTCGAGGGTGCAAGAAACTAATTATCTTCTCTGAAGAAGGATTACAGCCAAGGCATAGCTGGTGTACGCAATAGCACTTGTGACAGACTCTTAAATAGAAGACATGGTCAAGGCAAGAGTTTGTGCTGTCAGGACAGGTCAAGCTAATGAGACATCATCTAAATTGCAAAGGATGCTGCTGAAAGCATGATAAGAGTAAACAGCTTGATAGATTAAATGAGCTTAACATACTAAACAACAACAACAAAAAAACCCAAAACCTGTGAGAGGGTGAAATGTTGGTGAAAGATGGAATTTGGATGCTAAAATGCTGATTTATCCTGTTCTGCAAGTGATAGACATGAAACGTGAGGATACTGGAAATGCCACTGGCTGATCTCCAGTGGTGCTTCATGAGAATGTCAGCAGAGAGCATCACAACTCTCTAGGGCATAATCCTGGGAGGGTAACAACATTAGAGTAACACTCCAAGTTCATGTGAATTCAAGGGAATGCTGAAGCTATGGGAAACTGATTCTCTTTGGCAAGATGACCTCTCTGGTAGATGTGAAACTAGGTATGTTAATGGAGAAAGGATTCCAGTGTTTCAGCCAAAGTTATAGTTTCCTCTGCTAGTGGTTTTTTTTTAGAAGAGGCATAAAGAAGGGACTGACAGTTTAATTTGCAGATAAGAAATTCAATATTTGCATTGTTAGGAGGCAATATGCTCTCAAAGCAAGATACTTGCAACTATCACAGTTTTTGTTTACCTTGTTCATAGCATTTTGTTCCCATATTATATCAATCATGACCTGATATTGTTTTCAAGGCACCCAGTTGTTCAGCCAGGAGCTGAAATATCAAGTGGTCAATGAGTGCCTGTTCAGGAAGTTGCCTCCTCTTCAGCCAGGTAATGCAAATAATGTTAAAGTAAAGAGTGTAATTGAATGCAGTGTACAAATGTTAATGGAAAAAAAAGTTAATTTCTCAGTTGTTCGTTCGAGTGTTTGCATCTTTTCAGGTGAGGTACTAAACTGACTTGTCACTCTGAAGTCTTTATTTTTATGTCATGAAAAAATGCAATAAGTATAGAGCATATGAATTTAAAAGAACTCTTTTAAAAAATACATCAAAGCCAGAATTTAAAATATTTGATGTTGGAACAGGTTTATAGTTGTTAACGAGAGAAAATAAACTCAGTAGATTATTCTTTTCTTTTGTTTTCCTACCTTATGTGTGGCTGGAATACTGTGGGAAGGAGATTACTTATAAGGTTACAAGACCCCATGAAAACAGGAGTTTTGGAGGGTTTGTGATGCTTAGGGTATGCACTATACAATGCAACGGTAAGAATGTTCAGCATATAGGCGGAAGGGTTTACGGCACTGTTATGGCTGACTTCCCTCCAGACTGCTCTATCCCTGTTCAGGGCCTGATCCTCAGAAGGAGTTGCTACCTTGTAGTGCCTGAACATGACCTGTGTTCTCTTAGTTCCTAATATACAGTGCTCAAGACTTGAAAATCTCATTTTGGAGATTTTTAAAAATTCCCCCCCCTCCATGTGGTTCTTGTTCTCATAGCTTAATAATTTTCCTCTGCCTTGGCTTCCTGAAAGGAGCCCATCTGTTCTCTCGTGCTGGTTTCAGTCTGCACTAAAACCACAAAACTCAGATTAGGCTCTTCAAAAGCTTTACCAGGCTTCAGGAACTCCTGAAGCAAATCTGGGCCCGTTTTCATGCAAATCCAAATACCTTTTATGGTTTCGTTTCAACTTGACATTTTGATTTTGAGATTTTGAGTCGCTCAGACCCTACGGCTTTATGTGAAACCCAAAGGGCGTGAACTTACATGAACTGAAATGGAAAAATATTCAGATGAACCCACTGAAGACTGAAACTACATTCCCACAACTGTGCTTAATAAACCGCTCTGTTTTTCTCTTAATTGGAGAAGTGGCAGCTACTGTTCCACAGCTAGGAGCTGCAGCAAGGCAGACTTTCCAGTTAACATCTACTGCGTATATTAAATAGGGATCCTGGTAAATCACAGATGGTTTATACTTGTCCAACTGGGAAGTCAGTAGATATGACACCTTCTCCATCTCCATGTGACCTGAGCAATGAGAAAAATCAATGTTTTTCCCCTCCCAGGGTGTGCTGGCACAGGGGTGTTGCGGGTTTTTTTCACAGTATCTCATTCACTCTGTCATTTCCAGGGAAACTGTGGCACAGCTGGGAGCAGTGCCAGGTCAGTGCAGCCTCTATCGTGATGAGGAAGTCCTGGCATTCTTCTGACTAAACACCTCCAATGTCACGTCTGTTTCTTTCCAGCACACGGTGGCTGCGCTGACCAGCCATAGATGACCCAGTAGAGCTCACTCACCCTCTTACAAATTCCCTGCATGCCCAGGTCACCACTTACAGCCCCAACAGCCCTGGCACACATGTTGCTGATGACAAGTTGACATTCCTCATGTGTTGGTGCCACCCCTCTCCTCTGCACTCGCTGCCCATCTTGCCAGGAGTCGTTGAGGAGGTAAGGATGGGAGCAGGAGGAGAGAGGAGGATAGACTCCTCGACTCAGGTACAGGCAGGGCCACTGATGGGAGAGGGAGCAGTGTGTGCTCCAGACAGGAGTTAGCAAGAATTATCAGGGACCTGGCTTTCATGGTAGTAGCCAATTTGACCCAAACAGACTAAAATCTGGCTATTCCGTACAAAGAGCAATACCCTAGCAAAGCTTCCTTCTCACATGTGAGGACAGAGTACATATAGTGTTTCCAAATCTATTTGGGTCTTTCCAGGAGGACGAACTGGTGTTGCTTCCCAGCCTGAGCAGCTAAGCGCAGTGCTGGGGAGCTGTGCAAGATGCAACTTGGAGGGTTCTGGTAACCTGTGCTGTTATGGTTCCTTGTTGGACATCAGGAGCAGAGTCAGGATCTGTGATGCAAATTGCATGTCCTGTATTACTAGTCCTGTGACTCAAATATTGCAAAGTCCTAATACCACAAAAGATTTTGGAAATAAAGAGTGTTCATATGGTGTTCTTGTTGCTGAGTTTTTCTCTGCAACTCTGAATAACAGCAACTTTTTTCCACCTCCTTTTGGTTCAGATTGTCAGCCTGGTATATCCATTGAGGTCTGGAGACTGGCTCTCCAAGGAAGTCCCTATAGATGAGGGGAGCTGGAAGTTCTTGGCATCCCAGACTTCTGCCCTGTCTTTTTGACATACCCACTGTGGGACAATAAATTCTGCCCTGGGTGCTGTGGTGGACAGCACTCCTTCTCTACCCGCACTGAAAGATAGTGGGGGCTTTTGAAAGGTTTCTTAATGCTTGAAAAAAAGTTGTCTTGCTGTGATGAACCTCTTTTTCTCATTGTATCATTGGTCTGGACTGCTTTCCCTACCAGAAGGAGCAGAGCGAGGTGCTCCCTGCAGGAGCTACAGGTGCAGAGGAAAAGCTGTTGGGAGTGCCAGTGGAGCCTGAGTGTCTGTCCTCACTTCTGCGCTTGGTCCCGCTCAGGGACCCTATTCTGCTTCTGTCACTCATGTTTCAAGCACAAGAGGCTATGGCAGGCACCATTAAATGAAACATGAAGCAACTGGTAGTGGTGGACTATTACTTTTTTTTTTTTTTTAAATTTAAAAAATGCCTCATTGGCCCAGCTGTTCTCGAGCCACAACAGGGAAATCCCATAGCCTGTGACACTTCCATATACAGGCAGACGGTGGTATATAACCTTTTGGTATCATGTTCCCCTTGAGATGTTATTAACTAAAGAGTGTTGAAAAAAATGCTGTGAGGCTGTGGCTGTGGGCTCCTGTTTTTTGCTTTCCTAGGAAGTCGCGTGTGTGGAAGTGAAGGTCTGCCTCTTCAAAGGCTGGCTCTGATTTTCTGTGTCTGTGTCCGTGGGAGAAGTGAGCCAATTCACACATAGGAAAATGAAGCCTTTTGAAATGAAGCTTTCAAAATGATCAGTTAAGGCTTTTAATGTTAATGAAAAGATTAATATAATTGATTTAAAGAGCATGCACATTGCAGCAGCCTATCAGGGATATGCTATCTGCAGTTTACATATGATTTACTCACTGCAAATGCTATATGCCCAGGGATGCAGAGAAGGTGAGTTTAGTCATTGGTGGAGTGGAGAAAGTTGTCCTTGTTTAGATATCTTGTGGTAAAAAACATAACTACCTTATCTCCTTTAGGATTTTATTATGGGCTTGCTAATACTGGTAACTAGCTTCTTTTTGCATTTTCTTTCAATCCTCCCTCATCAACTTCTTTTGGACTAGATGGTTTTGGTTCTAAGAGTTACCTGATTTCCATAGTCATAATTTCTCCACACTAGATTATTTCTGGGACTTGCTGCATCAGAGCTCTTAGAGTTGGTAGTGGACAGAAGGACTAAGTGACTTTCCCAGGATAATAACAGAAACCAAGCTGGAAATTGAACCCAGGCATTTCCAGTTAAGACAGGGAGGGCTGTGCTTCTTTTGCTTCCTGGCAGACATATGAGAAAGAGTGAGCTTGCTTAAGAATATTTGCCAGTCTCTCACTTCTATTTCTATGTTCAATTCCTATGCTGAAAATGTTTTGCTCCAAGAATTATTTGTCTGTGAGAAAGCAAACGGAGAATTTATTGGATGATCATGTTTTTGGGTTTTTTTTTATTTTTCAAAATTTCCTCTAGAGAAGAGGGCAATTAACTTTGACTGCTCCTCCTTTTATAAATATCAACCTGCCCATCAAAGTTGTGCTGCCTCCTGGAAGCTCGGCAAAGCATTGAAGCTGCTCTGAACAGTCACGATAGAAACACGGCAAACAGCAGAAACTAGGTGGTTTTCAGACTTGCCTGCTTATGTAATGACACAGTCACTGCCTTTTGCCATGACCAAGCTGGCAACACTTTGGAAGTCACCAAGTGATTTCTGTCAGGAGAGTGTCTGTTGAGAATCAGCCCATCTGCCAAGTTCAATTTCAATAGGTCAGCAAATAGTTTGATTTTTTTTCCTTTGACCAGTACTTGCTGAGTTTCCTACAGGCTCCTCAGTTCAAATGTACTATGGTTTTGCCAGTGTAAAACATGTTGCTTGGTAGTTTCAGATGAGTCTCACACTTTCCTTTGGGTGACTGAACCTTACGTGGTCAAAACTTCTGAAATTAAAGCCACTCGTAATGTTTTCCAACTTCTCTTACCATCTAAATCACCTGTGTGCTTTTCTGTCTAGTTGTTTAAAAAAGACTAAAAAAAGTTGTTTAAAGTGCTGTGCATGTAAAACAACATCTGATTATTTTGCATTGTCATGAATGGTTGCAAAAAGGTAGAAACAGTGCAACACCAGTCTGTTCGGATTTTTTTTCTTTTTTTTTTTTTTATGAAGGTTTTTATCAACATTTGGCTGGAGTTTTGTATCTGCTTGATAATGACAGATAATGTATATAATGAGAAGTCTGCTGGACATCAGAGTGACAGATCAGGATGGATTTAATTGCCAAATGAAGTGAGTGACTCCCAGGAGAGTGACCAAAAGGGATGATTCCCTAGGGCTGTTTCAGGAGAGCTTGTAATGAGCTGATGAATGTGGCTCCAGTGTTTCTTTCTGGGAATTTAGAAATAATGATGAATAAATGTTGGAAAACAGAACCCATGCACTGTTCTTAAAACAGAATACACAATTTATACTCTTGTTTCATCATAACTTTGTTTTGAGAGGCAAGACCTGATTCTTTGAACGCCTTGGTCATGAAAAAGCAATGCTATACCTCCGTGGGATATTTTATCCCTGGAAGAGGGATTAGAAAGCTTAAGAGATGCTTAAATTTGAAATCAGGTCTTGCCGGCACATAGCAGACTGGTTTCTATTTAACATTTCATTATGATTTTGTTGCTTTTGTGTGCAACTTGAGGTTGGAGATGTCCATTTCTTGTGAAGATTTTACACATCCTGTGACAGTTTTTTATAGCTGGCCTATCTATATTTTCTGAGCAAATCAGAAGGTGCTGGAAAAATAACAAACCACCTCAACGTTTGTTAAGGTAAGAGATGGAAATATATAGTCTTTGAAAATGGAAAATGAAAACTTTCAGACAGCAGTGGAAAGCATGCATCAGCTGAAACAGAGAAGAACATTTGTCTTTACATCAGGTTGACAAAAACTGCTTACTTGAGATACCTACTGAGTCTAGTTTCTCATCCCTGCTCCCCAAGTACTTCAGTTTTCACTAATTGGCTGCTTGCAAAGGAATGGATCTCCCTTAGCTTTACATGGCAGATATCCAGGCCTCTTTACCTGCCAAGGACTGTTCTGTGTTGCCAGGGAACCCAGCCTTTTATTGCAAGGCAAATGTTAGCGCAGATTTGGAAAACCGTGTGGACAGTGTGGACTCACCATCGACATTAATTTTTCAGGAAAATTTTGGAGAGTGTTTTTTTTAAGGTTTGACACTGGATGCAATTTCTTTTGCCTGACTTATTTATACAAGTATCTCTGGCTCAAGCGTCCAGACATTGATTTTTTTTTTTAGGGGATGAATGTGGAGAAGACAGAAATTATATGGTTCTTGCAATAAGACTGCCATGCTGCAGCTGCTGGGCATGATGAGACATGGTATTACTCTGAGGTAGCATCTGACACTCAGCCATATTCCTTGCATGATCTGCAGCACCTATGCACCCCTCAACATCCTGGTAGTAGCAGTGTCCTGTTTAGAATTAATGTTCTTCAAGGAAAACTGATCTGAAAACGGATGTGTTCCATCAAAGTAGAAGGATCACCCATGGCTTCAGACCCTGCCCACAGATTTGATGTGCTCAGGAGCATGATCAGGTCCTCCTACAGCCTTGATTATGTCTTTGGCCCAACCTATTAGATAACTTTGCTCCCAGGTGTGGAAGTAGACTCATGTCAGTGTCCTACAGCAAGGACACTTGTGAGCCAGGTGGACAGAGAGGGATGGAGCCTCTGGTGACCCACTGGATAACCATATTGGGCTTGAGCAAAACCAAAATTTGTTCCACTGCTCCACAAAGCACCCAGATAAAGTTACGTAAAGAAGCCTCTAAAGCTTCCTCGCTGCCCAGCCCTCAGCATGCTTGTTTGCCCATATTACTTCCCAGGAATAATAGGTGGTGATCTTTAACCACCTTTCAATAGCAAAGCACCTGTGAGTGGAGTGATGGCAAGGCAGCACTGAAAAGTCAGTGCAGAATCAGCCTTGGCATCCCCATGTGCTGCTGCACTGCTGTGGTGTCAGTAGTGCTGCTGAGAAGGGGCAGGGGTGCAGAAGAGGCCAAGCTTATAGGGAAGGGGTAGTTGCTCAAGACAGGTCAGGTTTTGCTTGCCTGTATGTTCAGCAAGTTGTCTCTCATTCAGACAAATGCCTGGATTTGTGTGTGGCTGCAAGCATTTTTTTTCCATAGTCACAGAATGCTATTATTTATTGATCATTATTCATGTTCTTGCTTTCAGAATGCCTCAGTCAGAGATGACAGAAGTAGAAATAATGCTGGGATGACAAAACAATTTCAATGAATTATAAACAGTTGAACAAACTGTTTGCAGACAACTGTAGGGCTAAGAGCTGTTTTGATATCACTGTGGTCAAAGAAACTGAATGTGACAAGCATATTCTTGGAAATCAAGACTGTCCCACAAATTAACTACAGGCAGCCAAATATTTGCAAAATATTTTCTTTCATTCTTTGCAATAACTTATTTCAAAAGTCTCCAGTGCTTTGGTTTACACAGCAGCTGTGACCTGAACTCCATTAGCACTTGTAAAGGATTTTTTTTAAGAATGCAATTGGCTTGGGAACTTATGATATTAATTTAGCAAAAGAATCAAAAGGTATATTTCATGTGGTTTGGTCACTTAGCATGGATGCCTAGGGCTTGTGTAACAGTGCTTTTACCACCACAACAGCTCCTACAGTAGCTGTAGTATAACCGTATCAGTAAAGCTGATCCAGTGGTTACCTATAGCATAGGCTCGGCAGCACCAAGTGAAATTTGCTGCTGGAGGCAGGGAAATAGTTCAGCACAATGTTTTCAGCAAGGAAGCAGATCTGTGTGTCTTCATTTCCTTATTTCCAGAAAAATATCCAAAAGAATTGTCCTTGTTTTTCTGTCTCAGGAAACAGAATGTTCTAGTAGAATGAGATGATACATTCTGATAGAGAAAACACCTTCTTCTGTGTCCCAGGTTCATTCAACCTCCTCTGCATATTGTGGAGGGAGATGACTTACATGCTTTAATTCAAAGCTCTTTCTGAAAGACTTTGCCGAATGACCAGGCTGCACACGATGTTATCTTAACAAGCTTTTGTCTCCTGTTGGTGTCACTGGAAGTCCTGCCTGACACCATGTTTCAGCTACAAAACCACCACCAATGTACAAAGCACTGTCACCAGCTGCACCTTGCTGGTGATGGGTATGAAATGTGTGATTTTTATATGTAGAGAGTTATAAGTCATTTCACAATTCCTTGTCCAATAGCAAATGTTCCTTGACCCTTTTCTCTCTGGAAGGCAGTTGTGCAGGCTGTTGGGCTATATGACAAAGTCCACCTTGTCCAGCTCTCCCTGTCTTAATTAATGGAAGTAGGATTAGCATGGGATGGGACAGAGTAGGCTGGAACAAGGCTAGCAGCTTATTCTAAATGCAGGGTTTTTTTTCTTGTACACCAGGAAAGGGCTGAGGGAGCTGGGATAGCTAGCACTGCCTATCAGATATATCTTTGATGCACATGGAGAAGTATTAATCTAGCTGAGGATCAGACATGGGGGTCTTTCTTCAGTGGAACAATAATCTCATTAATTCATGCCACTGATGCCTATGTTGTGGGTTAATCTCACCTCTTGTGAGATACATGGTGCTATGAATATCTTGTGGTTCTTTTCCCCCCACCTCGTTACCTTTGACAGAAGATAATGGGATAGGTTAGATACCTTTGTATGAGATTGCCTGTGTGCACCATTAAGCCTGTGAGTGGCTGATTTGGGGTTTTTAACCTATCTATTTTAATTTCATAATATGAGAGCTCAAGTGGATGTTAGCTGGAGCATAGCAAGAAAAAATATTTGGATATTACTTAGGAAAATGAATGACATTGCAAAACTCCTGCAGTTATGACTGGAATGAAATATTTTCAGTTTTCACACCCCTGTTACCCTTTAGAAAAAAATAGCTCCAACAGCTCCCACTCACAGGTGTATCAAGGTGTATACACCTTATCTTAATACACTTGAGGTGTATCAAGAACAATGGGTGAATATGCTCCCCAGTGTAAAACCTGCAAATGCTTACCATGTTTTTCCACAGAGAGGAATAAAATCAGAAAGTTTGGGGAAGGCAGTTGGAAAAACCTCTAAGACCCTCTTTTTCCTTTTTTTCTGATAAGAATACAGACTATAAACCAAAAGTACTCTTTGCTCTCAGGCTAAATTAAAGTCCCCAAAGAGCAACTGGTTTTGGACCTTACAAGCATACACTCATCTTTATCACATCCTGATGGAAAGTACTGGTATAAAAGAAAAGAATACCTGAAACTGGAAAAAGTTTATTGGATGAGTATTTATTAAGACATTGTAATCCAGAAGCCACAATAGAAACACAGCCCAGGCAGCACCTCATCTTTGCCTCTGTCTGTCCATCTGCTCATCTGAAGGATGTTTGGTACCTGAGCTGTCTGGATCCCAGCACTACTTTTTGGTCCAGGCCCCTTCAGCATGTGCTGCTCTTGGTGACTGATGCAGCCTGGGGGAACTCATCCCATTTTGGGGAAAAGCTGGGTACTCTGGCAGAATTTCTGCCTAAGGCTGAGGGAAGGATGTGTCTTGTTCCGGGATGGATGTTTCCATGCCTCCAGCAATGAAGGGAGGAGCAGACACAATGGAAAGGCCGAACCATGCCATGTGCTCTCTTTGTTCATTGCAGAGGAGAGAAAGGCCTCTCAACTTGCAAAATAAACAAGCTGCTGTGGGCTGAATCACACAGCCTTGAGAAGAAACAAATAAGAAGCGAGGTTCTATTTTCAATGTGTGTTCATTTAATTTAACCCAACACATGCTAAATTTATCCTTTTTCCTGGAGAAATCCATGAGAAGTCATGAGAGGAAGTGGCATGAGGTCATGTTTCCTGCAAGTGTGGTGCCTGTCTGCCTGGCAGGGATGCATGGGCACGGCTGAAGGGCTTGCTGCTCACTCCCCCAACTTTGTGACATCCACCTGGAGACCAGGGAGAAGATGATCAGTTCAGCTGTGGCCAGGAATTTTTTGGGAGGAATGCCAGGCTGGGAAGTGGGGACTGAAAAGACTGTGAGGCTGCATGGAGTTGGTGGGGGTAGGTGTGCTTCTGGAGCATCTGATCTCACAGCAGTACTCCCAGCAGCTACCACGGTCATTGCCTCCACGTACGAACTTTCAGGCCTTCAAGTGTCTTTTGTTCCTGCTTTGCAGTTAGTGCCCAGCAGTAACAATGCCTTAGGTCCAGCATTCCTTTCACAGCAGCTGCTATTGTGACTAGATGAGCTGAAGGAAGAAAGAGGCTTGCATTTATTTATCATAGAATCATAGAACCATAGAATCATAGAACAACCAGGTTGGAAGAGACCCACCGGATCATCGAGTCCAACCATTCCTGTCAAACACTAAACCATGCCCCTTAGCACCTCGTCCACCCGTGCCTTAAACACCTCCAGGGAAGGTGACTCAACCACCTCCCTGGGCAGCCTGTTCCAGTGCCCAATGACCCTTTCTGTGAAGAATTTTTTCCTAATGTCCAGCCTAAACCTCCCCTGGCGGAGCTTGAGGACATTCCCTCTTGTCCTGTCCCCTGTCACTTGGGAAATCAATGAGATTTCCCTCTCTTATCAATGAGAGGGTGCCACAAGAATCACCATGCCACTAATCTGGGGGAAAAAAAAAGATAAATTTGATTACCAGGTGAGAGATTTTTCTGAATAAAGACATTCAAATGTTGATACATTTCTACAGGCATTTTTCAATGAAATATTTTATATAGTTTTAGTTACCCATGCTAAAGAAATATTAATTAGTTAAAAGAGAACAGGTGCTACTTGCATGAGATGAAAGTAGGTCTTCCTTTGGAAAAATCATTAAAAGAAGATGGCTTCTGGAACTAGAGACACTAATGATGGCAATTTTTAAGTACAGTTTTGGGAACAAAGAGAAGGCAAAAACTGCAGAGGGAAAAGAAGTGTTTAAGTTAAATGACACTACTGGCACAAACCAAATTGGATAGAAATTGGTCACAAGGGAGTTTGGGTTTGACATTAGTAAAATCATTCAAAAAGTGAAGCTCTGGGTCAGTCTCTCAGTGTAATGTGGGCAAGGACCTAAATCAGTTTTTAAGGTGGAAGGTACTAAGTTATTAAAGTGATTGTGCATCAGAGGAAGAAAATTCTTAGTAAGAAACAAGAGGTGCCCTCAGATAACCACGAACTAGTGTGTCCTCCAAAGGGACTGGAAAGGAGACTAGATCACTGTTCACATTGCTCTGTATTAAACCTGTGCTTGGGTGCCTCTGCAGCAGGAATGTAGGAGCCAGGGAGGAAACCCTTCCCTCTCCCCGCGATGGTACCCTGGAGGTTGGCTACAGACAGATAGTGGCAGGATATATGGCAAAATGAAAAAACGGTCCTGTTCAGCTCTGTGGTGTCCAGATGGCGCACCATGTTTTTTGTCTTGGGTTTAGTCTCTGGATTTAGAATTGAGAAGGAGATTTCCTACAAGCAGAGTGAGCAGTCTTTCGTTCCTGCCCTTGAGGCATGGGGGTAAGGGCACGGTCTACTTCCAAGGTCTGCGTAGGAGCTCATGCTTGTAGCCTCCTTCTGCCATAAGTAGAGAGCAAGATACATTTTTGGGGAGTTACTCCTCTGACCTATTTTATGTATTTTCATTGGGATGAGACAAAGAATGGCCCTATACTACACATCCCTTTTTGTCGCCCACACTGGGAGTTGACATGGGTAGTTAGAGGCCAGAAGAATCCTTTTGTCCTAAGGAGGGAGTATAGTGAGGAGAAGAAAGGAGTTTTTTTTCTCAGAATAGCTGCTCTGATGAGTTTGAAACATTTATTTAAGATGGGAGGAATCAAATTCTTCAAATCATCAGTTTCCTTGGCTATTCAAAACTTTTATTATTTCTCACCTCATCAGCCCTCGACATTGATGGATGTGACGGAGGACATTACCACCAACCTTTATGGAAGGAGAACTGAGCTAACATGAAAGTAGTTGGCTGTGTGTGTATGTCTGCATGTGGTTAGCATTGCAAAACAAGACAACAAGGCTTGAAGCTTTTCTGAGATATACTCATTTACATCATGATCTGCTGCCCAATTACTACAGGGTCCTTTTACAGCACTTTTCTTTTTAGATTGTGGTGGATCTTACACATGTCAATGTTTATTTGTGTGTACATGGCATACATGTGTAAGCCTTTACTGTGGTATGTTAAGAAGAAATGTATTTAGTTTGCCTATTTGAAGAGGAGAGTGGGTTTTTTTTCTCATAGGAAGTAATCTTGCTTTGTAAGCATATTTCTTGTAAGCATATATGCTGGAAATATTTATATTTCACTTCCAAAAAGTAAGCTACTAACACCCGTGTGACTGTAATACCTCTTGAACTGATGTATAAATTATTCTTAAAACATCTTTGTCTTCTGGTGCAATAATTTACTTTCTGAGGTACCTGAGAGAAGCAAGGCTATGTTCCAGCATTAGTGAGGTTTAAAAGGGACTGGAGTGGAAACGAGGAGATTATATTTCAGTTGCAGCACTGAGATAGAAATATGTCTTCAAGCAACCTGTGAACGTCCTGAGGTTCTTTCATTGCCTCTTTGTGTTAATCTCCTGTCTCTTCTGGAACAGCAGTAGGGTGCATTATTAGGAAGCTGGCAGAACATGGCCTCAGCCAGCCATTAGGTTAGATGTGAACTGGAGGGACAGACTGGCACACCACTCTCTTCTCTTTGGAGGCAAGGCAGCAAATGCAGAGAACTCTCCTGAGTGATACCGTGTATGGGCTCATACAGGCAAGTGAGGGGAATTGTGTCTCTGCCCAGCTGTAAAGGCTTTCTACCAGAAAAGAGTTCCTTATTTTGGTACACCTGTTCTGTTTTGTGTCATACAGGCTACCAGAGTAGGAAGGAGTAACCTGCCCTTCTAAGCAATCTGCATCTGTGAATGAACTCCATCCTTAAACTTTTGAGGTGCCAGTCATATTTTTTTCCAGAGAAAATGACAGCTCTTGTCTTTACTGAATGACAGATCCATCCACACTGTCTGACATATGCTGGAAAAGTAGCCCAGCAAACTGACAGCAATCCAGGAGATTCCTGAAGTGCATTGAAGTTAATTTCTTAGTCCAGCTGATAGAAGCACCCACCTAAGGAGATGCAATACTGGACCTGATGGTCACCAATACAAGTGAACTCATCAGTGACGTTAGGATTGGAGGCAGCCTGGGCTGCAGTGATCATGCACTGGTGGAGTTCAAGATCCAGAGGGATATGGGACAGGTGAGGAGTATAGTCAGGAGCCTAAATTTCAGGAAAGCAGACTTCCAGCTCTTCAAGGAATTACTCAGTAGGACCCCCTGGGGCGTAGTCCTTGGGGACAAGGGAGTGGAAAAGAGCTGGCAAATATTCAAAGATGTTTTCCATAAAGCGCAAGAGCACTCAGGCCCCATGAGTAGAAAATCTGGCAGGAAAGGGAAGAGACCAGTGTGGCTGAGTTGAGACCTGCTGGGTAAACTAAAGAAGAGGAGGGAACTACACAGGCAGTGCAAGCAGGGACGGGTAACCTGGGATGTGTATAGGGATGCTGCCCGGTTGTGTAGGGATTAGGTCAGGAAGGCCAAGGTGCAGCTGGAGCTAAACTTGGCAAGGGAAATAAAGACTAACAAGAAGGACTTCTACAGGTACATCAATCAAAAGAGGAAGGTTAAAGAGAATGCATCCCCACTGATATCTGGAAATGGTGATCTCATATCAACAGACGAGAAGAAGGCTGAGGTACTTAACAACTTTTTTGCCTCAGTCTTCACTGATAACCACTCTCCTCACCCCTCCTGGCTCATGGGACAGCAAGATGGTGACCAGGGAGGTAAACCCCCTCTCACAGTAGAGGAGGATCAGGTTCAGGAATTGGGCAATGTGGTTGCCAAGCCACTCTCCATGATATTTGAAAAGTCACGGCAATAAGAAGTCCCTGGTGACTGGAAGAAGGGTAGTGTTGCATCTATTTTTAAAAAGAGTAGAAAAGACGACCCTGGGAACTATCAACCTGTTAGCCTCATGTAGCAATTAAGGCATGGACCCCGTCCATGAGGTGACAATGACATCACTTTATTGAGTGGATGCAAACCTTATATAGTGTTTCTGTACCCAGTCAGCAGCTATCCCAGTGAATTCCCACCTATGAGAATCCTGCAGTTACAGTGATAGAGTGCAACCCCCGATTTACCACAGATGTGCCCCTTATCTTCATGTTTACCATCTAATGCATTCTTTTCTTACTAACTCATGGGTCTTAGTAAAGATTCCAAGGTCTCAACAAGCTGGCAAGCATGAGAACACCGGCCATTTGCTCTGTGCATGCTGCTGATATTGTGGGTATGCCAAGGCATTGGCCACTTGTTCCAGCATACGTGCGACAGTGGAACTTTTTATGCCCACATACTCACCTCTGTGCCTGGGAAGATCATGGAACAGATCCTCCTAGAAGCCATGCTAAAGCACACGGAGGACATGGAGGTGATTAATGGTTTCCTATGATGGGGTAACCGCAGCAGTGGACACGGGTAAACCAACAGATGTGATCTATCTAGACGTCTGTAAAGCCTTTGACATGGTCCCCCACAACATCCTTCTCTCTAAATTGAAGAGATACAGATTTGATGAGTGGACACTATGGTGGATAAGAAACTGGTTGGATGGTTGTATTCAGAGAGTAGTCGTCAATGGCTCAAAGTCTAGATTGAGATCAATGACAAGTGGTGTCCCTCAGGGGTCCATACTGGGACCAGTGCTGTTTAATATCTTCATCAGTGATATTGACAGTGAAATTGAGTGCACCCTCAGCAAGTTTGCAGATGACACCAAGCTGAGTGGTGTAGTTGACGCACTGGAAGGATGGGATGTTATCTAGAGGGACCTGGGCAGGCTGGAGAAGTGGGACTGTGAGAACCTCATGAAGTTCAACAAGGCCAAATGCAAGGTCCTACACCTGAGTTGGGGCAATCCCCAATTTCAGTACACTATGAGGGGTGACATGATTGAGATCAGCCCTGCAGAGAAGGACTTGGGGGTGCTGGTTGAGATGAGAAGCTCAACATGAGCCAGCAATGTGTACTCACAGCCTAGAAGGCCAACTGTATCCTGGGCTGCATCAAGAGAAGCATGGCCAGCAGGTTGTGGGAGGTGATTCAACCCCTCTATTCCTATCTTGTGAGACCTCATCTGGAGTATTGTGTCCAGTTCTGGAATCCTCAACATAAGAAGGATATGGAACTGTTGGAGCGGGTCCCGAGGAGGGCTACAAAGATGGTCAGAGGGCTGGGCAGTGTCACTAATTTTCCAGGCCTCCTGTCTAGGATATTTCCCCCCCAAAATGTCTACTTGCCTAAGGGAGGTCTGGGCTCCTGTTCAACTCTTCAGCAACACAGTAGCAGAAATGGAGGGACCTGGGCTTAAAACAGAGCTGACGGAGAGTTAGACAGAAACAGATTCTGAACATGTAGCAAGGTGGGATGCTGCTGCTCTTCAGGGCCGTGATTTTTGCCTGATGCCCCTCAGCTGCTCTGACCATCTAGACCTCTGTTGAGGTTCTTCTGCCTGGGATAAAGCCCTCGCATCAGGAAACTGCTTAACTTAAAGAAGAAAAAATAAATCTGCCTTTTCCTTGAATTAGGATTCAGGCTGAGAAAACACACTCCTTTCCTCTAGAGAGAACTTTAGTGAGGATTTATTGGTTTTGTTGTTTCAGTCTGTCTGTCTGCTCTCATAGTTGTCCCTGCTAAGGCAGCTTGTGATTCACTATTGGAATCCTCAGGAAAAACCCACTGATATCAGAATTAAGCTGCTTTTCACACTTACTGGAGTTTCACACTCTGATTTGGAAGTTAAATTGCAAAGTGAGTATTGCAGGAAGGTTATATAACACAGTGAATATTTCAGTTTGACATAGACCTGTCTCTGCTGTTCATTAAAGACCATCTAATCTTTCAACTTCCACTTATAATCGCATCAAATTTATTTCACTGTTTTGATTGTTTTTGAAACAACACAGCCATTGTGTAATAATCTGGGTGTGTATGAACTAACACTTGAGCTCTTGAATCAGGGAGCAGAAAAAGAGAAGGCATTTAGAAACTACTTCAGTGAAGCCTTCTGTGGTTTAACCAGCAAAGCTGCATGTGAAGAACAATGAAATGCTTTGTGAGAACTGGAAAGAGCAGTAAAACGCTGTTTAGCAAAGTGTTGTCACTGTCACTTTGTGCTCTGTGACCTCCTGTCCTGGTGGTTCAAGGGTGCATGAAAACAGAAGGGGTCCCTCCACCTGGGATGATTTTGGGCTGCCGGTCTTCCCGTGTGGGGAGGGTGGGTATGAGAGACCTGACTGCAGGTGTGCCCCACTCATAGGGTGCTCCTGAGGCTCAGGCAAAGGGCTGCTGCAGGAGATGGGAAGATGGGATCCCAACATGGCCTTCCAACCCCCTTGTAGGCTCTGTATAGGCTGCATTTAAACCAAATAAGCCAGCGTGCCCCTGTGCCCCGCCAGGGCTGGGCTGCCTTTGTGTTGGCAGCTAGCAGCTCTGCACTTAGCCATCTGGAGGAGGGCAAGTGAGTGAGCAACCATGTTCTGCTGCATTCAAAGGAGACTCTGGCACTGCTCTGGACAATCTGACCAGGTTGTGACCTGCTGGCACTTGATTTCAGTTAATTACAACTCCTAAAAACTTGTATCCTTCCTCTTTGCTTTCCACTGTTAATGGGAAACAAACGTCTATTTATAACTGGTTTTGTGCACTTCCTTGCCAAGGGCTTTATATGTTTATTGCAAACACAGACCGGGTAGTGGGTGTAAAAGTTACACTTGTTTTGCTGTGGTTTTAGCCATGGCTTCTCACCTTTCTTCCTACTGAGCCGTTGCACAACGTACATTTTGAGCTAACGTAAACATGGGCTGAGGAATTAATCAGCCCAGCCTCTCACCTCTGTTACCTTACATGCCAGTTAGGCAGAGATACAGGCTCTGCAATCTAGTTCAGTCAGAAAGATCTGCTTTAAAAAGAGACCCAAGTGTAACAAAAGTTCACCTGGACCATTCTGCTGCAGTGAATTAAGAAATGGCTCTCTGGGCTGTTGTGTCAGCAGGGTGGAGGGGACAGGCTTTTCTCTCATCTCAGCCATAGCTGGAGCAGCATGTTTCCTACTCTTTCTGTTAGCCCTGACAGCTGGCCTGTGGCAAACCTTGCTGCATGACATACACTGATGTAAGAGATAAGAAGTTGGTTCAGAGCTGTGTTCAAATGATCTCGTTGGCTCTGATGGTATCTAGTCACCTGACAAACTTCTTTTACATTCTCTCTTTTCAGAGGGAAAAGGGAGAGCTCTGCTTTTTCAGAGGCATGTTCAGTGGTAAATTTGCCAGCTGTGGGAAAGGCGGTGAGAAGAGAGAATGTGCTTCGTTAGGGAAAACCTGCCTGATGATGGGCCACAGGCTTCCTGAAGTACCATGCTCCCAGTTACTGTGCCGTTGGGGAGGGATTGGATCCAGTCTTTCCAAACGCATGCACGCCCCATCTCCTTGGCATCATGCCTCTGCCAGAGCACCCATGTTGCTTTGCATGAGACTTCCCCTAAAAAACTTGCCATATTTGGGGGTAACGTCAATGACGGCTCCTGTGAGAGAGTGAATAATGGCCACGTGCTGACAATCAGCAGCCCTGGTGCACTTTGGAAACCCTGCTTCCTGGGAGCCACGTATAACTTCAGACACTTCCCCGAGGTCTTTCAGCTTGCAGGGTAGATAATTTTCCTAATGGAGCTGCAGACCTTTACCTCAGCACCTGATGCTCAAACTGCCTTCATTAGCAGTCTGGGGCAGTGGCTATTTTCTGGATGATGGTGTCACTTTCCTTCAGCCTCAGCCTGGCACTCTGCAGGCAGGTACTCGCATGGGCCCTCTGAGATATGCGTTGCTGGCCTTGCAGGTTTTAGTGCCTCTGCAAAACTGGGTCAGCTCCCAAGTCTGTGCTTGAGCTCTGGCTTGAGAAACACCATTGTGTACTTGGACTTAGGACAGGCCAGCTCCTGTCCTAGACTCTGGGTTCAGGATGGATGCTGGTGATCATGACAGAGCACATATTCCCTACTGACTCCTAAAAGGAACCTCCTGCTACAGTGCAGTGGTTGGAGGTGCTGTTACAATGGACAGGATCATGTTGATTTGGTTTGTTTGCATTGTAGTTACTTTTTCAAAGTGTTTTCCACTTTGCAATAGTTGAGTGGATAGCATTTGTGGTTTCAACCAACAGAAAAAAACCCTTCATTGCACTCAGTCACAACAAGAGCTTACCCAGGGCGTGACCAGACCTGTCACTGTGAATAATCTAATTTATAATGTTATATACATATATAAGTTAGAGTGATAAACAAGGTGAACCAAAGACAACCGAAGTATCTGATAAACTAAATAAACAGAAGGTCTCAGCCAGAATCCAGATGGCATTGTTAAGTCCCAGAGAGTGTGTTCAGTCTAGGACCCTTTCCTCTTCTTTCCTTTTGCTGCCAACATGGTGTGAACATCTTCTAGGAAGGAAGACTTGTGCCCCCTCCCTTCATAGCCCTTTAACCACTCAGAGCCAGAAAATCATGATTTCTTCCATCTATCACTGCGTATGGGGAATGGTGACAGGAACAGGGCAGTGGCGATGCGGGGCAGGACGGGGTGAGGAGGCAGAGTGACTGTGGAGCCATGTCTCCTGGTGCCAGGGCCGGCTCTCAGAGGACTGGAGGCAAAGAGGGGAGCTAAAACCTGCTGCTTGCCCTCTTGCCAGGTCCCTCCTGGGTCTTGTGGAGAGTAAGGGGTGGAGGCCAGGGTGTCTACCTGCATGACTGCCCCCTTGCAAGCGTGGATACATGCCAGCACCACACATAACAGTGCACATTTCTGGCACAGCTCTGTTCACACTGATGCCTTACAAACCCCGTCAGCCTTGAATCTACTTGGCTGCTTTGTACCCAGGAACCACAGGTAGCCCAGTCTCAGTGCTCCTTGCCAGTTTCTTTCTACCTTAAACTCTTCTTTATCCTGTAGTAGGTGTATGGTTACCTTGCACTCCTGTTTCTCCTGGTCATTTCAGGCTTTGGTGCAATTTGACCCCTCTGCAAAGCATTTCAAAAAGCTGTGGGTGTGAAAGCACCTTCTGTTGTCCCCCAGCTACAGCCTCAGGTGCATTGACCATGTGCTTGGTGCAGCTGTTGTCCTTAAAATATAAATTGACTACCTGCAGGCAAACAACCATGCTGGCGTGTAGAAGATATTAGTGAGATCCTCACGTACTGCAGGATCCTCTTCCCTTCTTGTCGAGTTGTTTCCTTGCTTGTGCATATTTGGGTAACTGTCCTGTACCAGTGGTGGTGCCTCACAGCATTTTTACGAACACCTCCTATTCATGTGAGTGGCATTTGATCAGGAAATACAAGCAATACCAGGCAATTTTGATAGTCATGTCATGATGTGAATTGTTCGCATGCTATTAAGAAAAAGTTACAAGAGACCCTAATGTCTGTAAACATTTGTCACAATTATTATTATTACTTTGTATTTCTGAGCAATGATTATGCAGCAAGAAATTTGTCAATAAGATCAGCATAAGAAAAACGGAATAATATGCAAAATTTTCTAATAACAGATCGTGAAAATGTGTTTTCATCTGCAATGTGGTGATTAGTGGGGGCGCAGAGAATAGACATAAGATGGTGTTCTGTGGCTTGACCATAATATTTGGCAAATCCAGGACAAAAGCAGGGTAATGCACACTGTTCACATCTGAACACAAAGACCTTTAAGACTTAACCCAAGTTTCATTTGTCTTTAGATGAAAGCACTGCTATTCACAGTGTGCAAGATGATCTACTCAGATTTTTATATTTTGCTTAGTTTTAGGTAAACCTTTGATTTTGAAGCAGGTGGTAAATTGTCAGCATACACCCATAGTAAGGACCACAGTTCAGGCAGCACTACTGTGGAATAATCAGAGTCTTAAAATTTGTCTATGGCACTGGTTGATCCAAAAAAAAACTCCAGACTGACATAATTTTAATGTAGATGTCTTCAGAAATTAAAAGGAATGTGATTGAGGGTATTGGACCAAGAAGACTTTTTATTTTCTGCTACATTGTCACCTATGCCTCAATACAGCATTTATATTTGAGTTTCTGTTGTTGCTTATTGCTACCAGCAATGGAATGTACTTCCATCCACTTAATCCCCTTTACAAAAGAGATCCAGACCACAATGAAGTCATTTTGGTAACATGACACAGATGTTTATAAACAATCTGTTGTTATGCTGGTGGCTGTACCTATCTCCTGTCAGCAGTTTAACACTTGTAAAATATCAGAAACTACTTACTAGTCTGCTGTGAATGTATACACTGGAATCTACAGTATAATATCTGGCTTAGAATATTGTTTTTCTGAATTTACCAAAAGGGCGTGAAATTACAGCAAGGACAATGTCCTTAACTATGCATTGCACAGCCTGCTGGCATGTGGATTTTATCCACGATGTGTGAAGAAAACACACTGTCTCACATAGCAGCTGCAAGTGTTTTTTATTAGTTTGGACTGAGGGGGTGGGAGTGGAAAAAAAGGGTCTGAATCATAAAATCCCAAGCTTTCTCAAAAATTGGGTGTATTTAGAGGCAGTTTGGCAGTTTTCATCCCTATGATTATACATGAGACCGTAACATGCTTTCTTTATTTACTTCTGGTGAGAAGCTTGAAAAACATCAATATTTTGAACTCAGTTTCTCACAGGACAAGATAATAAAATCTTTTTTTTTTTTTTCATAAACTCTACCTTACTAGCACAATTCCTCTCCCTGGGCATTGTGCCTTTTGTTACTAAAACACTCAAAGAAAATAATTCTTCCACACCTCTCTCTCCCTTAGCCTGGTATTGCCCCTTTGGGATTTGTCAGGCTGTGTAATTAAGCCTGATGCTCACTGTAGAGGTTTGCTTGCAGCTGGTGTTGCATAAAACAGCTTGTGCTCTCCATGAGTGAGCGAGCTCTGGCTGGGAATGGTCCAAAATCCATCTCTGACCGACTTGGCAGGGCTGACCTGTGACACAGTAGAGTAGGGACTTGCCATCCTATCGATGGAGAATGCATGGGTGATGTTAAGCACCAGGGCTGGGGACCGCACATGCCATTGGTCCTTGGTTGCACAAGAGCCACCACTTCCCTGCACGAGGCCAGTTGCTGGGGGAGGTAGGATGGGTGGGTGGGAGGCACGGGTGCCTGCAGCTGGTGATTGCGGCTGGATTCTGTACGCCGTTTCCCGTCTGTGCTTGGCTGAGGAAAAGGCTCAGTGCTGTTGCCTTGCCAAGTATGTCATTATTCTGGAGGAGTCCAAGCTAGAGTCTTGGAAAACACCTTCCCATTTTGGCAGGGCTTCTCACTGCATTGAAACTTCTCAGCATTATGAGGGATTGAAATGAAAACAAACTTTAAGCCTAGGTCACTGCCATCCGAAATATACAGACATGTGGGTGAGACAATCCTGCTTGGTTTTTTTTTACTGCATCCCACCAGCTGTGGCTGGGAGGGATGAATTAACCCTGCTCATGCTGAGCTGCCCCAGCGACCCTGCCAGGCAGGAGACGGGCACTTTGCTGCCAGCATCCCCACCAGCTGTGGGCACGAGGAAAGGAGATGTCCCCTATGGCTGAGCTCCCGTGATGCCACCTTGCTATGTGAGGTCATGCCAGCTGGTGCTGTGGCTGATCTCTGCACTCTGTCCCTGACAAGGCATGTACTTAAAGGCCAGCAAAAGCAGAGCAAGCCCTGCATAAAATCTTGCTCTCATCCTGTCAAGGCAGTGTGGGGTCTTCTTCTCCTCTCTGTGCTGTAATCCATGCATGCCCTGTCTCTCCTTCATCCCTCACCTGAGATCCTGGGGTAGCACCCTGTGGGATGGCACTATGAATTTTGTGATTACAGTAATAGGGCCTACCAGTCGTATCAGGTAGAGATGTGTTGTTCCCACAGTGTGTCTTTGCTGTAGTCGCACTAAGGAGTGATGGTTGTCTTTGCTTTGAGTTAGTTGGGTGGTGGATCCAAACTGCCCCTTAAAGCCCTTCTCAACTGTGGTCCCCATCTGGAGCAAGAACAGGGCACATTGCTGTTGACTCCCCAAAATGTGTTAAGTTTGTGTGTCTCCCATGGGTACCCTGACATGTGGCAGTGCAGTGGGGGGAGGAGTTGTAGCTGCGCTGCTAGAGCCTCTGAGTGTCCCAAAATCCCAGAAGTGCCCACCTTGCCTGCACAGAGCAGCTCTGACTGAGACACCTGGGATACTGACCAGTGCTACTGCTGAGGCCTCCCAGGCAGAAATATGACTGTTCTGCATTTCCAACAGTACTTTATAATTTCTTTTTTTGGCAAAGGTTACTATTCAAAACATAATGGGTTTAAGTGTACCATTATCTGTTGTTCTGGTTTGGTTTTTTTTTTTTTTGTCGTTATTCCATTTCCTCTGGTCCAGATAACTAAAAGCTACTGATGACAGCAGCTCCATGCATTGACATAGATGGATAGAGCTCAGGGGTGCTTGGGAGCCTAGAAGATTATATACAAAGCCAGGTAACACCCATCACCCTCAAAGTAACACCCTCAAAGTTTTAGTTTAAGAAGGTGTCTACTAAAGTCATGGTTGATTGGAAATGATAACCATTGTGAAGGAAATGAGTGTGCAACTGAGAATAATGATATATTTTAAGGAAATCTTAGAGTATGAGGCAGCTGCAAGGAGCCTGGAGAGCAAAGTCCTGGGAGAAGATCTCCATTTCATATGGATTTTCACAGAAGACTACAGACTAAATTAGCAGTGCCATTTTGGGATTGCATGTTGATTGATTCTCCTTGCAAGTTTATTTAAAATAAATAAATAATGTAAATAAATAAATATCTGAGAGCCATACACAAATATTAGATGGGCAACGCTCCCCACTGAGCAGGCTTCCTTGAGAGTGGACAAGATGATCCAAGAGCGAGTTTCTGCTTCTGTGCTTTTAACGACTATGTTGGTGTTGGAGCTGAACTGAAGAAATTCATACTGGAAGCAAAATCAAAGCATCCTTGGCTCTTTGTCAACCACCACTGTGCGAGTTTACTTTGCTGTTCCCTGAGTTTCAGGGTTCAGTGGACAGACTGTGCGAGTGGAGGTGTCTTTGGAGCTTCGTGGTCAGGTTGTGATGTGGGGTGGGGGTGTGCAGCGAACAACCTGGCCATGTGGCATGCAGGACATCTGGCAGTGGCTGTGGAGACTTCGGCTTTCACACCACTAGTGATTCATGCTGTAGAGAGGGAAGAGGCAGTGTGGGCAGATGTCCTGCTCCTGCTAACTGCATGGCTGAGGATTTGGAAAAGTGAATGGACCTTATGTGATGAGGATTACTGAAAAATGCTTGCAGACAGTGGCTTTTTACAGTTAGTATAAGAGCTTTTTAGTATCAGGGTAAGCATAAGCACTTAGTAGCTTCAAACAAGATTAAAGAGCGGATTTAGCTTATATACTGATTAATATCAGTTTTCATGCTGGCTGACTTGTGGCTCCAAAACAATCAGTACATTGTGGGCTTGATAATCTTTTCCTAGTATTCCTCTACCTACACATAAGTTGTCCAAGCAGTAGTGCGGGAGCACCTCTGGCTTCTCATTATTATGTTCCTTGGGACAGTGTTCTTGCAATTGGGCAATTCTTATGGGCTAGAAAAATGAACTCCATATTTGTAATGATTTTAGGCCTTGGTGTCTGACAGGGCCCTTTCTCATCATGTCTGTGTTTAGCTCTGGGCTTTGTAAGTGATGAGGGTGTATCCAACAATGCTATCATAACCCAGCACACACACAAATTAGCAGCTGAGTTTCTAAAACTTTGAGACTGATTTGAACATAAATGTTTTTACACACTCAGGTTTCAGTTGCATTTCATTTTGATCCTTAGAACATACCTGCTTTGAAGCACTTCTGGGCTCCTGGAACTTAATTTTGTTTTAATGAGAGTCCAGATTGTCTTAATTGCATGATACTTGGCAGTGCTAAGAAAAATAGTAAAAATCAGGAGACCTTTGATACTTGCCAGAGATGTACCAGAGCCCGTGGGTAATTTTTTATGTATCTTACTTTCCAGCGCAGTTTTTAGGTGTGGCTGACTATTAATGTTTTCCAGTAAGTGGACATGAAATTTAGTCACGAGGACCTTTGTTTTCTACATCTGATATTACATGCAGTGTGTGAAAGCTCTGTTTATTTTTTCAGAAAGCTATGAAAAACTGTTTTATCATGGCTGTTTGTCTTGGTATTTATCACTATGATAAGCCCTGTCAGTACATTTAATGTATACGCATGAGTACGTGTGTTTGTAGGTACACAGCACTGCTAGCAGATTTCTCTTTCCCAAGCCACGATAATTACTTTGACCATTAATTCAAAGTTCTAGAGATGGGAGAAGGCAGAAATGATAGTTAATTATGGACTGGAGAGTTTGTGCTGTTTGGATTATAACAGTATGTGTCAAGAAACAGGATAGTTTTTGAGCTGGATTCTGTGTCCGCTGGAGTCAAGGGACTTGGTTTTGTTGTCTCCAGCAAAAGAGGATAGAGCTTTTGGAGGATGACCCACCTCCAGCTCAGACAAAGTAGCATCATCTGTAATAGCATGAGATTTTTCTGAGGGGCTGAACCTTTCATCCCATTTGCTAGTAGGTCACCAGTAAGTTTTGCTCCTTCTTTGAATGAAGCAGGGTGAACAATGCCAAGTGCATCAGGTGGGCTTCATCAGGACTGGGAGGCAGCAGTGCAGCTGTGGCATTTGGGAAAGCTTGTGGATATTTACACGAATGTGCTGCAGAAGGGAGACTCACCTGTGAAGAAGAGTTAATTGGGTTCTGATGTGCCTCTTTTAGTCTATAAAAGGCCTGGAAACAGGTTGTCTTATTTTTGCTTTCTTGTCTTGAAGGGCAGGACAGAGGAGGAAAGCTGTGATGTGTCCCGTATGGCTGTGGTCAAGAATGTGCTTGTATGTTGATCCTTGCTGGCTCTGAGAGGAGGTGGTAACAAAAGCAATGTAACCAAAAGGTAAGGATGTTCCACATTTCTGAAGGTGTTCTTCAGGAAGCAGGTGCCTTGTATTCTGCTGGTGCTGTGCTTGCTGATGTGTGCAATAATTCAGTAAAGTTTTGTTTGATTTTTTTTTCTGAGTTTTGTGAATCATTTGAGTAAAATGAACTGCGGTCTCTTTAGTGCTCTTGTATTTTCTAAGCCATCCATGAAGAGGTAAATTAATTTATATCAGTGCAGCTTCTAAAGGAATATTTGCTGACTAATTTGAGTCACCTGTACTGTTTGCTTGTGCCCACTGAACTGGTAGTAGCTATGAACAGAGATAACTACTGTCACTGGGCAATATTGGTTTTATTTCCTTCTGACAAAAAGTCCTGGCTTAAAAGGTATTTGGAGCCTGGGCTTTTTTTTTGTTATAATAAAAGGGGCACTCTTAATACTCCTTAGTTAACACTGAGTAGAAACCTACGTGACACCAAGCATTTTTTGTAGCTGTGATTCAAAATAGTAAGCGGAGCTAGTCAGCCTGTTAACTTATGGACAGGAGCACAAACGGGACTGACTCCCCAGATCAATTGATCTGCAGTTTTGTTAGGTCCATGGCTCTGCAATAAATCTTTCAGGTTTAGGAACTGAATATTTGTGATAAACCTGTTTGGGTGCTGCTCAGCTACAGTTACAAGGAAGTTCTGTGCCTCTGTAGTGAAGAAAAGAGGATTGATTTGGCTTTCTGTTGCCCTGTCTTTTATCAAACACGTGTAACCCTGATATACAAGACTTGCTGCAGCTTAAGGAAATGATATTGATACCTCTGCTTGCAAAGGTGACTGTTCCTTCCTCCTCCTAGGTGATCTTCCTCCCTTCTCCAGTGTAAACTCTCCTATTGCTCTTTGCATATCCTATGAATATTTTCTCAGCCTGAAATCCAAACCAAGATATACACAACAGCAAGCAGCAGAACTGTTTGGGTCTTTTTGCCTGTGTTTTCTGCTTCTGGAGAAATCACTTTTGTATTTAGCATCTTGTTTAAATTGCTGAGGTTTTCCTGTGCCTTTCAAGGGTTACTTTACCCTTGTCTGTGGTATGCTGCTCCTAATCACTTCAATTTTTTGCTGACACATAACTTGGCTCGTTTTACCTGTCTGTGATCTGGAGATGGGGGCATGAGAAGAAAGCGCCTTGCTTTCTTAACTTGGGATGGCAGGTAGCAGTGCAGAACCTCGACTGACTTGGGCAGTGACCTGACAGGGTGGGATAACACTGTGAAAGGAGGGAAGAGGCAGGTTAATAACCACAGAAGGGTCTGGATATGCATGTAGGCTGCTGCCTACCGGGAGGGACAGGATGGATGCTTTAATATAAGGTGTATTGGTGCCCTGTGACAGCACTGGAAGAGAGGTTTCCCCTCTGCCAGGCTACTGATGGAAGTGCCAACATGAGTATGGTGGCTGCACTTCTCTGGAAGCCCTTTGGTTCCTGTTCTTTTTCCCTCCTGCTCTTTGTGGAGCCTAGACTGGAAGTTGGTTGCACCACTTCTGACCGATACTCGTGAAAGAGTTGCTGTGCTGTGTACAGGAGCTGTTTGGGAGTGAGGGAAAGCCTGGGGGACTGAAATGAGTATGCGTGTTGTTGCAACACCTGGGCATCTCTGGTTTCAGTACTTGTGCTCCTCCCCTCCTTTCTGATGAATGCTGTAGGAATGCACCGCGCTGAAGTCTCTGGGTTTCTGTTTAAATTTTCACTTTTCTTGACTCTTTGAATAAAAGAAGCTAAAAATAGATGCAAAATGTTCTGGGCTCAAAAATAACGTGATGCTGGAGCATTTTTAACCCATGGACTTTGTTTTTCCTAGGAGTCAGCTTAGAGGGACCTCCCTCTCAGAGAGCAGAAACGTGGCTCCTAGAACGTGTCCCTCTAAGGTACACTCAGGGGAGAATGAAATAATTTGCTGCTCCCAAAATCTTGGCTTAAGAATTTAAGATATACTGTGTCAGAGGATGGGAAAATTGAAAAGACAACTATATTGTGGCTCATGATGAGGTCTGCTAGAAATACAAACAACGTGTTAGGGGAACCTCTCTTGAAAAAAACAAGCACAATTCATATGCCGTGCTCATCTTTCTGGTGATATCTTCCAAAATTATTCCGGTAGTAGCCTGATTTTTTAATAAGATTTCAAAGCAATGATATGAAATGCTACTGTTGGTTTTCTTCCCGTCCTACAACTGGCTGATCAGTGACTTTAAAGTCAAGTGAAGGCTGGGATTTCAAAATCTGAAAGGTATTTTTGTGCTTGGGATTGTCTTCAGCCATCCCTTCTAACTTAAATACTTCTTTTCTATAACTTGGCTGTTGTTTTCTTGCCTCAGTCAACACCATCATTGAAGTAATGATGTAAAATTAGTCATGATCCTGTAACTTGCAGCAGGTTTTGCTCCCAAATGGGATGCTGTCTCTGCACAGCACATTGAGTACTGTGGGTTGCAGGGCTGGAGCCTTCTCACTCACTTTCATTTTAATTTTCTAAAATCAATAGCACAAAGTGAGATGCTTTCTAAACCTAACAAAAATAGAGAAAACAAACATGATTTTTTTTTTTTTTAGGGTTCCAGCTCAAGGGGTGAAGGTCAAAAACCTGCAATTGAGCAAAGTTATTAATTAACAACTACTTACCGGATTCTTCCCAATTTATGACTTCATGTATCATAACACTTTCGGTAAAACATCCTTGCTGGTTATAAACATGCCCACTGAGTAATCATCCAGTATGTACAGCCAAAAAAAAAAAAAAAAAAATGCTGGGAACTCAGAATCTAGAAATCAATAGACTCTGTTCCTGGCTTGAGCAGATCAGAAAAGATATCCAGGAAAATAGTTTGTTGAAAAAAACACTTGTCGGTTTTAATAAAAATATATATAATATAGAGGAAGCCTCCTTTGTGCTGGAGAGGATTCAACTCTGCTGAAGTGCACTCCCCATGCTCGGGCTGGTTACAGTGCTGGGGGATGAAGAGCAGCCCAGCATCTGGGTCAGAAATCAGCTGCATCCCTAGGGAGACTTCTTGCCTCTCCATGAGAAGCAGTGTCCTCTGTGACTGAGCTCTTAGGTTTGGGTGAGGGCTGTGGTGCAATAGTTGTGCTGAACTAACTGTGAAATACTCCGAAGGGCCAAGGAACTGCTGAGTAAGGTGGGAACCCTCATGGGAGACTCCCAGGAGACTTGCAATGATGGCTACTTCTCTGTCCTTTTTTTTTTTTTTTTTTTGTAAGAGTAGTGTGCACTTTGAATAAAAGATTAAACCTGAAAATTATTTGGAGAACATCTACTTCCCTACTAGGATTCAGACTTCAATATTTAACCACTCTTTATAACCAGGACATTATGGATGTTTGCATTTATTCTAGCTGGAGAGGGAATGGAGAGGGAGAGAGGAAGGGAAGAAAAGTGTGTGTGATCAGGAAGGTGAAGACCAAATAGATGAGTGAGGCCTTTTCTCTCCCCTGCTGCTGGGGAACTCTTTTGTGTAGGGAGGAACGCTGAGACCATCTTATTCTGATTTAACCGTATTTCCACAATAAATGCCATTTCAGTATAAGATACTGAAACATCACTAGAAATCAGTGCTAATTAGACAGTCATCGTTTTACTTGTGAGAGGTTTGATTTCAGACAGAATCCCCAGGGGTATGAGATCCTGCAGGAGGTGAATCTCATCAATGTTTATACATATCTCTAGGGCCAGTGTCAAGAGGATGGGACCAGACTCCTTTCAGTGATGCCCAGTGACAGGATAAGGAGCAACGGGCACAAACTGGAACATAAGAAGTTCTGAACACTAGGAAAAGTTTCCTTACTATGATGGTGACAGAGTCGTAGAACAGGCTGCCGAGGGGTGTTGTGGAATCTCCTTCTCTGAAGATATTCAAACTCTGTCTGGGTGTGTTCCTGTGCAGACTGATGTAGGTGAAGCTGCTTTAGCAAGGGGGTAAACTGGGTGATCTCCAGAGGTCCTTTCCAACCCCCGCCATTCTGTGATTCTGTGGATCTCTCCATCTCCTTGGTCACTTCTCTGCCTTCTATCCTCATGCCTATGTGCAGTCACCAATAACCTGCCATAAGGCATTATCTTTGCCTTATGAATTAGAAGCTAGAGTACAGCACACACTAAACAGCTTGCCTAGGGTCCCATGGGAAGTGTCTGAGCCAGGGACTTCAAACTTGAGTTTTTCTGAACTGTGACTTTGACATCTCTGTCCTAGGGTTGATTTGGTTAAGGTTGGGTCCCTGGGCAGAAGAGAAGTGTTAAAAGAAACAAACCCAGACCTCATGTTGACTTTCTTTAGTGAGAAATAGTGCTTTGAACTCAAGTATTTCTCTCTTGCTCTGATTCTTCATACTTTCTCAGCTGTCAATTACTCTAAGAAGGTTTCCTGGTGTGTTTACTCTATCACATTCCCCATGAATGGGCCTTCAGGGTCACAAAACCACTCTACTTGCTGCCTTGTGGGTTTTTCTTTATTTTTTTTCCTTTTTGTGGCGTTTTTTTTTCTTCTTCTTGTGTTGTTGGAAGGCAGGTGAAGGGAGGAACCTCACAGGCAGGCAGCCAGCCAAGGGTGTGAGCAGTGCAGTGTTAAGTAATGGATGTGCTGACAGCAATTCCCGTAACTGCTGCCTACTCCTACCCTGCCAGGAACAGCCCATCAGGCGGCAAGTTTTGAAAAAGTCAAAATCGTCCAGGCCAGTCATCAATTGACCTGTACAGGGCTGCAGGAGAAACCCCATTCATATGCTTATTCTCTGAGGGAACTTATTAATTAAATGTAATAATATTTAATTATCTAAGTAATAAGTGGCTGGAAGCTACAGGAGTCTAATGAAGCACACACAAGAGGCTGAGGAGGCTGGTGTGCAGAGTGCAAGAGTCAGAGAGGACCCCACAAAGTGAACTCTGGGGGCCTGCAAGGGAGCTGCTGGTAGAACTGCTTGGGGGCGGGATGTTGGTGATCCCTGGTAAGCACTTCTTCACTCCTGTCATAACTGCTTAGTAAAGGGCATAATTTTGCCCTAACTTTTTTGTCTACATCTGTTTTTATTTATTCCAGTCCAGCAGAGATGGACTGTGGGGGCTAAATTGTGGATTACTTGTAATGCTGAAGAAAATCCCCTCTGTCATCTGGACCTCTGAAGTAAATTGAATAGGCTGAATACAACACTTTCTGATGTTCACAGGATCAGAAATGTTCTCTGACTTTCAGTAATAGCTTGAGAAATGGATGCCTATAAATTTTCTTCGTTAAGCCCTGTCTCACAGTCTGTGTGTTTAACTGGTCAGTGAAGCAAACTCTGAGACCTCATTTCTCCACTGGTTATTTCCTGCCCACTTTGAGTGGGCAGGAGTTCGTGTCTTTTCCTTGTCATAATGCCAAAGAAACAGTTTAAAGCCCAGTGTTCTGAAAGTGAGTGTTCAAAGTAACAGCTTGATGGACATACTTCTACTGAAAACCCACATTAGGCTCTCAAGAATGCCCTCTTTGTCAGAGGACGCGTTGTTTTACCTCAAGTGTTATAGCTGTGTGGTGCTTCATCTTGTTCAAAAGGAGCTGTTGTCCTGGAAGTCTGCTAACAGGTGCTAGAGATATGAAATGTCAGTGGAGTGGCTGAGGGGTGATGTGAAAGGCAAGTGCATGTTATCCAGAATCACAACAGAGTAAAGGTCTGTCTGACCTATGTCAGATTATCAATCTTCTGCAACCAGGCTGTAAACCAATAACTTTTATTAGATCTTCAGAAGGTAAAGAGTTTTTAACCTTTTTCCTGCAGCAAAGCTTAGAGTTGTCTTGACTGTACTTGTTGACTGGAATCCAAATGCTCTCCTGCTAACATTTCTCATTAAACAGATTGTGACGTATTTATTGATGTTTAACTCTTGACACAAGTTGCTATAAAGGTATAGTACTAGTGATTTGTTCCATGGTGTGGGTTTGGGAACAGTAGCCTAAATGGGCTCTTTCTTCAACAGCATGTATTTTTAAAAACAAAATTAATGCCCTTCTGTCTTGTATTACTTAAAAGATCTGGATGCCAATATTCTGTTATGGAAAGATTTTGAATAAAAGTAAAAGCTTTTTCATGGATTTATTTATGAATTATTAGATCTGTTGTGATTTGTAGCATTTTTATTTGTGATAGAGTTGTAGTGATTGTACTCCTTGACTGGGATTATTTCAGAGGCTATAACATTCGGTGTGTTTGTGCAGATTTTTGCATGTCTTTAGGTAACTTGTTCTCTCAGCTTTTGGGCCATAAAATGTGGCCACTTTAATAGGGCTTATGTGAAGAGTGGGTGATTGCTTGTCAAGTGCTCTTGACCTGTTTTGCTACAGCATGAGCCTTTGCACAAAATCCAGAGCAGGACTTGAGGAAGAGGAGACAGAGGTGGAGGTGGTGCTCTGTGAGAGTCCTGGAGCTCCTTCCTCTGCTGGGGCTGACATGAATAGCTGTAGTTCTTCTGGGTCTTTGGTATTTTAGCTAGTCATGCTGTTGACACATGGGTAAAGTAACCTGCTTTGCTTAACAGCCCTGTTTAAGGGAACACTTCACGTTGTGGAGAATCTCTGAAAAGAGACCATGGTTTTAAATGTCTGTTTTTCCTTTGTGTGAGCTGAGTGCATAAGCACATTGTCTTTTACTCTTTGGTCTGAAAGAGTGTGAAAGCTTGCCAGAATCCAGCCTTCTACAGATACCAAACACAGTCAGTATGTAGCACTTGCAGAGAGTATCACAAATCTGCATTTTTGCAAGCTGATGTCAGCAAGCTCATACCAGTAAAATCAGAAAGAATTGATTGTTGTTCTTGAGAACTGTTATTTAATCCATTTTAAAAAGCTAAAAATGAAGACTTGGATATTTCTCATAAGAGATAATAGAATGGGAAGGGGCAATATAAATATTTGGCACAAAAGGAGGCGGTACTCTTGGTTCAAACACCAGCTGGTGTTTACTTTGGCTTTAGTTATGTAGAAAGAGCTCCACTCACTGGCGGAGCAAATTTCTAGACTCTTAATTATGACTTGGTCCTGGGCTATGAAGATGTTGACTGGAGCAGCTATTCCAAAAGATAAGGTGACTGTTCCACTGGGAAATTCTGTGTTCAGTGCAGAACCACTTGTTTACTCACTTAGTAAACTCAAAAATATTTAATTGTTTATTAATTTCATACACAGAAGCTAGTTAGAGAAAGTTTATTTTAATGTGAATTGATTAGGTCTAGAAGGTCTTCTGAAGAATTTGCTGTCTGGCTTGCAACATGTGGGTGGCTGATATGGCTGATGCATACAGCATGCTTTGTTTCCACTATGATTAAAAACACAAATTCCAGCTTTAACCAATCAGTGACCAACACCTTTTTTTTGTTTTTGTTTTTCCTTTCCTGAGTCAGCACTTCTGCTTCCTCCTTTGCTGTCTATGAGGAGAAGGCCCCTCTGCAAATGTCATAGAATCATAAAACGGTTTGTATTGGAAGGGACCTTAAAGATAATCTAGTTCCAACCCCCCCCGCCATGGGCAAGGACACTTTCCACTAGATCTAGTTGCTCAAAGCCTCATCCAACCTAGCCTTGAATGTTTCCAGAGAGGGGCCATCTGCAATATCCCTAAGCAACCTGTTCCAGTGTCTCACTGTTTTCCCAGTGAAGAATTTCTTCCTAATATGTAATCTAAACCTTTTCAATCTCTTTCCATTTAAAACTGCTACTCCTCATCCTATCACTATGCTCCCTGATAAATAGCCTATCCCCAACTTTTCTTTAGACAACCTGTATGTACAGGAAACCTGCTATAAATTCTCCCTGGAGCCTTGCTGTCTCTAGGCTAAACAATCCCAACTCTCTAAGCCTGTGCTGATAGGGGAGGTGCTCCAGTCCCCTGATTGTTGTTGTGGCCCTCCTCTAGACCTTCTTGAGCAGGTCTTTGTCTTTATTATGTTGGGGCCTCAGAGCTGGATGCAGTATTCTCATGAGAACTGAGTAGAGGCGCAACCTCCCTCAACCTGCTAGCCACAATTGTGATGCAGCCCAGGGTATGGTCAGCTTTCTGGGCTGCAAGCACACATTGCTGGCTTTTGTCTAGTTTTTCATCCACCTGGTGGTGTGCTGTGTAGCTGCCTGTCTGCTGGCTGCTTAGTGGGTGGCTTGGAGTTTGCTGTCCCAACAGACACCACTTAACTTTTTAACAAAAGGCTTGTGAATGATGGTTTGGAGGCCCTAATGACAATTAAATATTGTAGATTTATTAATGACCATGTTCTATGGAGACAGATCATAGTTCATGAATTGCTGTCATACATCTAATGCAGGACAAGGCTTGCCTAGTTACAGGCATGATGGGGTCACATGTGCAGTGATGTCTTGACTGGCTTTGCATAAGTTGGTGTTGGCCCTAGAGGCATTGTTGTATCAGCAAGGCAGTGCTAGAGTGTGGGTCTACATGTGAGGCTTTCAGAACCCAGCCAGGCATAAGCCATGTGGATGCCTGGGGCTGTCTTGGCTCAGGGGTCTCTTTGGGCTGCTCCTAACCAAGCAGCAGCAGCATTGTTTTCTAGAAACAAGAAATACTTTGTGCTCATGTAAAAATGTTACAGCTTGATGGGTCATCCTTGGTGCATCAACTGGGTTTCTGTACTGTGTCACAGTTTCCTCCTCCCTCCAGCAAGGTCAGCAGCTAAGCATTGGAAGCTGTGGTCATGATCCCCCATCCCCCAAGGAAAGCAAAATGAGCCCTCAATTTGCAATGGGGCAGTGTTTTACCACAGAAAGCAAAACACAAAGTGGAATTAGCACAGAAGGCCCAACTCTTGAATATTACATGAAATCAAGTTTTACTTAACTTATTAAAGCAAGAAAGGTAACAAATGATTAGTAGTGATTAACAACAAGTTAACAATAACAGCTTTAAAGGCAATGCATCTAATCATTACTACAAGAGAATAAGTACAGTAATTAAGAAAGATACATCACCAGCTGCCCTATTATCATCATCCAGATCTGCAGTTGCTGGGGAGCCCCTGTTGCAGTAAGGATTTTGGAGAGTCTGTCCCTGACAATTGGGAGATCCTGCACAGCACCTCCACTCACACATGAGGACACCAAAGTCACTGCAATGTGAGAGGGTCCAGCTTTTATATTGTTAAGTAAGCAGCTTACATCATTCTACAAATGCAGAATCTCTGGTTTTAGCTGCCCTCCTGGAGCCTGGCCAGATCCCAGGAAAGGAGATCAAGGGAATCTCTTATCTTTAAACTAAGGGGGCTGTTGAGGTGCAGCATTTCTGCATAGTTTTTTCTCTTTTCACAGTGATAATGCTTGTGCTGATCGGTCAGCCAAAGTGCTGGTGGCCAATCTGAATGGTGATCATGTGCTGGCCATGAGCTCAGGAACAACTGCTTTTTGCTTCTTATGTCCTGTGCACACTGAAGAAGCCACAACTAAAGTGGCACAGCTCAGTTCTACTAATAATGCGACTATGATGCATTTTCTCACGCTCTATGCTTTACAAAAGTAGCACAGCACAATTCTACAGGTTAATAGCAATGCAAGAAGTTTTAATTAAACAGCATACATAGCAATGCAATACATATAATCCATGGGTCACCTATTTTGTTTTAGGCCTGTTGATCAGGCTCTGTCCTTTTAGATAGTTATAGTTTCTTGGGATTATTTAATTTCCAGTTTTACCTAGTTGTTAACTTCAGTGCATTGGGCTGCATGCCAGGCCAGAGTGGCTAAATCGTGACATGCTGCCATTGACTGAACAAAGCCCTTCGTGGCTGTCTCATTCTCCAAGGTTGGCCAGCTTGCCTGCTGTCTGGCTAGTGCGTAAGAGGATGTATGAGTGAATAGTAAGCATATATAATGCTGTGTTCGTATAACCCAGTTTATTTTACTCCTTTTTGGGGTAGTTCAGACAGCAACTCTGACTACACGGCCATAGCAGCCAGCAGAGCCACCAAAATGGTAGAGATACATCTTGTAAAGAATAGAAACAAATTCTATCTGAATCTGAAATAACTGGCTTGTACTTCCAGGTTTTCAAGTCATGAATGGAAACTAATTGGGTTTACTGCCACTCAAAAGAATTGATTCTGGCAGGAACAATCAATACTGCCTCTTAATTGTCCTAAACAGCGTCAATACATTTATGCCTGAACAGACGCATTCCTGATGTTAGTGCATGGTGTGCAAAATACTTCAGTGCTGAATGAAGATGTTGAGGGACCTAAAAAGACATGCTTGCTCAACCATGTTTAGAATATCACCCGATTATAATTCTAGAGTGAAAAAATCACCTTCCTCAGTGACAGAGGAGCTTATCAGTCCAGGTAGCTCTAGGTAGAGCAGGAGATATGCTGTGTGTAGGGCTGTGTTATCTAGCATGTGGTGAAGGGGAGAAATTGTGGTAGATGTATTTGGGAGATATGGATCCCTTTTAATGTGGGGCTGCATGTAACTGTACTTATGTCTGTTTAAACCTGCCCTATCTGTGGATTGTATGTAAGTTGTCATGAAGGTCAGGATTGAAAATTCTTCTGGGCAAATGTCTCCATTAATGCCACAATGAGCATACTTGAACAGCTGTACTGGCTTGTCTGGCCCCTGCCCTGTCACCAAGAGTGGCCATCTAAATGGGGACCCTGGTGGAAGGAAGAGCAAGGCAAGTATGCATGCTACTACTCCCCAATATTCTTGTAAGAGGTTGTCTACAAAAAAAAAAAAATCCAGAAATTTCTGTTATGCACTTATTAAGGGTTTTTATGATCTTATGGTCATGTGGGTTTACTGTCTTGTCTGTATTCACAGGGAACTCCCTATGAGTCAAGGTTTTAAACCTACTTTCCTTCTCCTTGCTTTTGTGATCCCAAACTCTTAGATCTGGGCTGGCTGTGACAGAAAGCTCAGCTCCTGAGTGTGCTACAGGGTGGCCACCAGGTGCAGAAGTGTCTCAGTAAAGCCCATTGTTGCTTTGCAGATGGTGCATAGTGCTCCCCAGATGAGCTCTGGGCAGGGCAAAGTGAAAACTGCTCTTTGATATTGCTACTGCTCTGCCCCATGGATCTGGGCCCCACTGTGCTAAGTGGTGTACAAACAAAACATAGTCCCAGCTTCTGGTACTCTGTAAGCTAAATGATTGCTGACATGAACTCACACTGGAATCTAAGCAGATGTATCTACATTCCTCTGGTTTTGCTAGCAAAGATTTGCCAAGTAATTTATGAGAGCAAATTAGTTTCCAGAAACTCTCCCAAAGCTGCTTTAGTAGATGATATTTTATCAGACATCTTTGCCAAGAAACTGAAGCAATACCATGATATGGAAAAGGACATTTAACTCTCTTCCAGTGCCAACATAGTCATGTTTTATGAACAAATAGCCAGCTGACGCATAGCTGTATAAAACCATACACATTTAATATGTTCTTGTGTGCAATAGATGCCTGTCATAACCTTATGTATAACAAGGTGTAGCTATCTGGACCAGAATGATTTAGAAGAGCACTTCAGTTCCATTTCATGTGTTCTCTCTTTCAATACATTTGAAAACCAAGTGTAGTCAAGATATGAAAACTTGAAATAATTGTTTTACAGATGGGAAAAATTTTAATTGTAAACTGAAACTTCATTTATTTGCCTCAATCTTTTCTTGAAGTAAGAGTGAAACCCTTAGTACTGAAGATAAGCATTTCTTCAGCTTGTGCAGTTTTATCTAGCATACAGTGAAAACTGGAAATTTTGCTTTTACCTCCTTTTTCAAGGAGTAGATTGGTGAGCTAGAAGACAATCAGAGGTGCAGAGCTACACCTGCTTCAACAGTTGGAGTTAGTAAGTATGATGAAAAAAAAAATTGCATGAGATTTCTTGCCCCCTACTTTGCATTTCTGGGATTTTTAGAATAACCAAAGATTCATATTGTCAGGTGTAATTGAATTTCAGTTCCTGCAAAGAATGAGTGTTCTGACTTTTTTATATTGTTACTTTCAATCAAATGTCATTGTTTCTCTCAAAAGCATAAAAGTTTTAAAAGACATTCACATTAAGAGATCTCTGCTCTCTTCTTCATTACCTGAATAAAAAGCAGAAACTTACAGTTGTGTACTGTGATCTATACACTGATGCAACTTCTAATACAAACCCTCTTTCTTTCCCTACTTAACTGGCAACTTTCTTTATGTGGTTGCGAGTGCTAGACAATAAGTGATTGCAATACTCTTCAGACACTTCAATTATGTCCATTTTTCAGATATCTTATGTGGAACAGGATCATCTAGCCTGCTTATATATCCATCCACCTCCTTCTGACAACATTTTAAAAGTTATGTTGAAAGATGAAGTTGTTTCAAACACTATAAAGCTTGAAACAAAAATGTCTGGGTAAATCAAATGGAGGAAGTTCATTAGTTGTAGTGAAGTGCATAAAGTTGTGATGGATGCTTGTACTGTGAACAAACTGGTGGTCTTCCCACCATCTCCTAGAAGTGCTCTGATTTCACAGCTTACACCTCTGGAGCAGAAGGTATTTAGCATGTTAAAGTTGAATGTTGTATTTTTAACTTTAAAAAATGTTTGAGGAAGAGCTGATGGGTGTATCTGGTATGAAGGAATGATGAGCAGCAGCCAAGGAACACGGAGGTCGTTTGGCTTTGCTGTGTGGTTCTCTGGCATAATTGTATATCGGGGCTCTCCAGGAGGTGTGGGATCTGCCTTCAGGGCAGAAGCAGCTCATATATAGGAAAGCACACTTGCTTGTTGCAGCATGGTGGAAATTAGGCATGCTAACTTTTTTATTTTTTTAGATATGATGGGGCTGGAGGGAAACAATGAGGCTTACCAACACACTCAGTAAAGCTCACTGAGGGCCTCCAAGGATTGTGATTCAGTCCTTGCTGCAAGCTGGTGCCTGTGGGGCAATGGTCAGGTCATGGACACCATTCCTGCTCTAATTAGTTTGGCTGATACAGGTAGGAGCATCTGTGCTGCTATACACTACCAGTGCCAGTGGGATGGCTACAGAAGACCCTGGTGATGAGCAGTACCGAGGCTTGGCCTTCTACTGCCTCAGGTCACTTAACCTAGCTCTTCTACCTTATCGTATACTCATCTTGTGGAGTGGACTTTGCTCAAACAGCTCTGACTATATGTAAAGGCCCTATCTGAATTAATATTGATCATGTTGCCCCAATATGGGCAACTGTGTAGAAAGAATAGACATTTTTAATTGAAGAAATTGAAAACAATGTGGCATCTGTGCTTTCAAAGATGTAGCAAATGTAGATTGTGTTATTATGGCAATCTGTTTTGCAACTGGTCGTTATTGGTGGCAGCACTGAATGAGAACTGGGAACCCCCTAGTTTGAGGATCTGCCTTTTCCACCAAGACAGGTGTCTTTTTCACTTGCATAATGAGCTAACAGATTGGGAATGTCAGTTGTCTGGACAGTTTGTTTTATGTCAATGATCTGCACAAGGGGGTCAGGTGCGCCCTCAATAAATTTGCAGACAATGCCGAATTAGGTGGGAGTGTTGGTCTGTTTGAGGGAAGAAAGGCTCTACAGAAGGATCTGGACAGGCTGGATCAACGGGCTGAAATCAGTTGCATGAGGTTCAACAAGGCCAAGTTTTGTGTCCTGCGCTTGGATCACAACAACTCCATGAAGTGCTACAGGCTTGGGGAAGAGTGACTGGAAAGATGCCCAGTGGGAAAAGGATGTCAGGGTGTTTGTCAACAGCGGCTGACTATGAGCCAATAGTGTACCCAGGTGGTCAAAAAGGCCAACAGCATCCTGGCTTCTATCAGAAATAGTGTGATCAGCAGGGCCAGGGAAATGATCTTGTCTCTGTACTTGACACTGGTGAAGCTACACCTTGAATACTGTGTTTGGATTTTTCCCCCCTCGTTAGAAGGACATTGAGATGCTGGAGTGTGTGCAAAGAAGGGCAACAAAGCTGGTGAAGGGTCTGGAGAACAAGTCTTCTGAGGAATGACTGAGAGAACTGGGGCTGTTTATTCTGGAGAAAAGGAGACTGAAGGGAGACCTGATTGTTTTCTACAACTACTTGAAATTTGTATGTTGTCTTGAGGCAGATGTTGGTCTCTTCTCCCAAGTAATGGGTAGTAGAACAAGAAGAAATGGCCACAGCTTGTGCCAGGGAAGCTTTAGACTGGATATTAGGAAAATATTCTTCACTCAAGCACTAGAAGAGGCTACCCAGGGAGGTGATTGAGTCACCATCCCTGGAGGTGTTTAGAAGAGGTGTAGATGTAGCACTTAAGGACATGGTTTATTGGTGGACTTGGCAGTGTTATGTTTACAGTTGGACTTGATGACCTTAAACAACTTTTCCATCCTAAACAATTCTATGATTCTACTCTCTTGCTCCTTCTGAATGTTTTCAACATTGAAGGGAAAACTATGGAAGTGTTTGTGTATCTTGGAGATGAAAATAAGATCTCAGGGAAGGGAATAAGAATATATTTTGGATGTTCCTGCAAAGATAGTTTTGAAATGAAAAATTCAGTGGTGGGGAGGGGCTCTATATTTTGGAGGAATACATATTTTTATTCTCTTCCTTCCTGCAATCCAGATCAAAATTTGTAATAGCTTGCAGTAACATACTGAACATACATTCAGACTTATGCTAAAAGCAAGCTCAAGCAATGAGGTGGCAATGCATTATTCTACGGCATTTGTTTGTATATTAAAGCAGAAAGTTTGAGTTGATGCCTGTTACATAAAGCAGAAAGTAGAAACAAGCTGTAGTGTGTGTGGGAGATGTAATATGGCTAAGCATAGGCTCACTGAGACTCTAGTACTTGACGAGTAAAAAGGTGGGCTTCACGGTCTTCTTAGGGTGGATTAAGCAGGCTGTAAAAAAGATGAATGAAAAGGTTGCAGCGAAATGAGAAGTGTGAGTGTGTGCACACGAAATAAAATATATATTAAAAAAAAGCTGACCATAATGAAAAACCAATGCAGACACGCTTCGATTTGGACTGGAGTCTTTTTGCATTTCACAGACAATGCTGGCATCATGTGGCCACTTTATTTAGCTTGCTGTGTACTAAAATATTTCTGAAAAATCTTTGCCCTTTCTCACCATGTTCCTGATTTGATTCACCCAAAAAGATCACAGACGTCACTAAACTCATCTGCTCCACTTGCCTGGATGTCCTGGGAGACTATACTTGTTTTGTAAGAGACATGAGGAGTCTTAATTTGTTGTTTGGGGTCTTCTGCTTTCTGATCACTGATCATATTTTTCAGATGATCAGACTGCCTATTATAACATACAAGAGACTTTTTGGCTATGCTGTGCTTTTGAATCTAAATGAGGTGAGGAAATTGCCACCTGCATAGCATGCTGTGGTGGGAGTATTTTCCCACTATGGGATGTGTTTATAAGGAAAGGGAGCAATGTTAGAGGACAGTGGGTTTGAAGAGAGGAAAAGGAAACTAAGGAAGCAATTCTTCCTATAAAGGAAGAGCATGGGCTGTGAGACGAGAAGTAAATCATAGAATCATAGAATAACCAGGTTTGAAGAGACCCACTGGATCGAGTCCAACCATTCCTATCAAACATTAAACCATGCCCCTTAGCACCTCGTCCACCTGTGCCTTAAACACCTCCAGGGAAGGTGAATCAACCACCTCCCTGGGTAGCCTGTTCCAGTGCCCAATGACCCTTTCTGCGAAAAATTTTTTCCTAATGTCCAGCCTAAACCTCCCCTGGTGGAGCTTGAGGCCATTCCCTCTTGTCCTGTCCCCTGTCACTTGGGAGAAGAGGCCAGCTCCCTCATCTCTACAACCTCCTTTCAGGTAGTTGTAGAGAGCAATGAGGTCTCCTCTTCTCCAGGCTAAACAACCCCAGCTCTCTCAGCTGTTCCTCATAAGGCCTGTTCTCCAGCCCCTTCACCAGCTTCGTTGCTTCTCTGGACTCGTTTTGAGAAGACCTGGGGATGGAGAGATCTTGCAGTGGCCAGGAGATACCCACACAAGTAAAAGGAGTGGGTAAAAAGAGGGCAGGGAGCTGTAGTGATGCTTTTCGGGGGGTACCCTGCAAAGGAGCAGCAAGCATCCTGTTAAATCACTTGGAGAGTTCAGTGACTGTTGGGCTATGTAGAAGAAGACTGTGCATATAATTCTTAGTTTAGCTGATTAGTTTAATAAACCAGACTATAGAAAATAAGGGTATTTATACAGCAATACTACTGGTAGAGACTGGCAGAACCACAGTGCCTGTCTATTCATTGTGTGGGTCCAGAGTAGAAGGGAAAGCAGATGCTGGGGCTTGGGCTGCATGCTTTCTGGTAGTCCTGGCTGCCTTGCTACAGGCACAAGTCTGGCCTTACCAGGTGGATCTGGTCTGTGGGACTGGAGGATGAAGTAGAAGCTTGCAGGGCTGCTTTGAAAAATGTAAATACATACCTAACTGAGGAAAAGAGCGTGGGAACTATGCATTAGTGGAAAGGCTTGAGAGCAAGTGAAAACAGGTAATACCACAAAGGGTAACAGGTGTCTTATGGATCCTGGCTATGGACTGAATTAGTGCTGTTGGAAAGCAATCGGAAGAGCTTAGGATTTAAAAACCTGGTTTGCTGATGGAGTTATACAGGACTCTGTCTGCTTAAGACAACCTTCCTCCTCTTTCTCCAACCACTGGCTGTGTTTCTATCTCATTCCCACCAGTTTTTTTACTGCCTTTAACATGTTAGATGAGGGGCTATTTTGATGACAAGTGCTCTTTTGAGAAAGCCACCATGAGCTTTGCAGGCCATATTCCTTGTTCCCATCACAATTTCTCTGCTGCAATGTGACTTGTGGCACTGAATTTGAATTTGCTGCTGCTGTTTCCTTCCACCAAATATTTATCATAAGGTATATCAAGGAGATAATTGGCTTTTAAAACTTAGAAGGTGGAATGAGTAATTATGTAAAATGAAAGCATGAGACAGGGAACTCTTTTGGCTGCCCTAAAAATGTCTGAAAATGTAGCATCTCTAACATTTTCATAGTGTGCTTGAGTTCTCTCTAATTTATAGATTAATCAATTCAATGCCTCAAACATTTTAAATGAGAAAACTACCCATAATCTATAGCAGTATCTTCGATATAGTGTATCTTGCCCTGGTAATAAAAGCATGCTACAAGATTTTAATCTAGCATTGCGGAATACTCCTGGGTACTTTTTTTAAATTAACATAAGGGCTGAGTGCTGGAAGATACTCCATGAAAACAAATTATATTATTAATCAAATGAAAACACAGAATTCTTCACACAGTGGTTTTAAAATGCCCAAGATAGTGTTTAATTGAAATGTTTCAGAAAACAGCAGAATGAGAAACTGTACTTGGTGCTTAATTAACATTACAATGTATGTTCAGCAGCTTATATTAGATAGTGGGACCAAAATGCAACTATGTGATGTAAGATGTTGCCAACAATCTGAGTCCATTTATCTCTTGTCTAATGACAAATTTCAACTTAGGTTAATGAGCACATTCTTAATTAAGCAGTGCCATTCCTTGTTGAATGCTGAAATGGCTGATGCTAAATGCCATTTTCATATATCGCCTTCTTTTTTAATTTCACTTGCCTATCCTTATGAAGATCATTTATTGTGCAAAGAAACCAGGGCGTAACAATATTTTTTTCTATCAGCACCTGTCATATAGTTGATTGTTGCATTATTTTTCCTGTTCTTTAATCTAAATCCAGGCTGTGTTTTAGCCTTCTGTGGCTAAAAAGGATGTAGGAGATCTAAAGCACTTAATATTTTGTAGAGAAGACCTAGTAGTGGTGGTCTTTCGCATGGTTTCTGTTTTCTCCCTGGGCCAGGCAAGAAGATGACTCTGTGTCCCTGGAGGTAGGCACCAGCATGAGTCTTGTCCACTTTGTGGTTTTGCTCTGGGGCCTGCTCAAAATAGCTAGAGGGAGACACATAGATTTTGACAAAAGTTCCAGCTAGTCATGCAGGAGTGATGGACAGTGAATGACTGGAGAGGAGTACAAGGACAGGACAAACATATGATGATGCATTCCTGGTATATTCTTCCTGAGCCAGATTGCTGTGATTTTGTGCAAGCTATGTATCTTCATGCTACCAAAAGCTCCTTCTGTAGCTGGTCAGTGCTTGGGCCACCAGGATTTTCCCCTGTGCTCACTGTCCTCTCAGGTGAGCAGATGTGCTCTCCTCCACCAGCACAGCAGCTCTAACCTTGCAGAGATCCTGCTCTGCCCTGACACTGCTATCTCTGGTCTTGTTCTCACCACCTTAGCACTTGCTGGTGAAGTACCTGGCTATGGCTAGTGTGGTGGGGCTACAAGATCAGTCAAGTATAAGTAGTTTCTCTACAACTGACAAGAGACTCATCCTTCTCTAACTTTATAGCAGGTAATATGGAATTGATTGTAGTGTAGTGCTGGCACCTCTTTAAATATCCTAGCAATATGCTCGTCTTGAGTATACTACCAAAAGAGCAGTGAAGACGGTGGTAGTGTTGGTCCTATTAAGTACCTTTTGATGTCAGAAACAAGAAAAGCTGGTCCCTCCTGCTTTATTGGAGGATGGCTCCCTTCTCAAAGAAAGAGTCTTACCTGCAGAATTCAGGTCAGAACTCTCCCAGAACACCAGATATGGGCAGTGGGTGGCTGGGGTGAGGACAGGATACCTGTGGGGTTTGCTGAGCTGGAGGAAGTTGAGTGACATCAGGGTGCTGGGGTAGGCTAGGACCTGGAGTGAGATGGTAGCAATGAGAGCAAGCAAAGTTTTTCCTCTTTACTCAGCTGAGTTTTCAGCCACCTGACCCAGGTGAGTGTCAGTGATATCATAAAATCCACAGGTTGGAAAAGGACCTCTGGGATCATTGAGTCCAACCATTCCTATCTGCCACGAAACCATGTCCCTCAGCACCTCATCCACCTGTCTTTTAAATACCTCCAGGGATGGTGACTCAACCACCTCTCTGGGCAGCCTGTTCCAGTGCCTGATTACCCTTCCTGTGAAAAATTTTTTTCTGATATCTAGTCTGACCCTCCCTCTGGTGCAGCTTGAGGCCATTCCCCCTTGTCCTACCACCTGTCATGTGGGAGAGGAGGCCAACTCCCTCCTCTCCACAACCTCCTTTCAGGTAGTTATAGAGAGCAATAAGGTCTCCCCTCAGCCTCCTCTTCTCCAGGCTAAAAAAACCCAGCTCCCTCAGCTGCTCCTCATAAGACTTGTTCTCCAGCCCCTTCACTAGCTTCGTTGCTTCATGCTCCAGAGCCTCAATATCCTTCTTGTACCAAGGGGTCCAGAACTGAACACAGTATCTTGTAATATCCAGAGCTACCTCTGCTTTGTGTCTTCTACTTGTTAATAAATCCTGCCTCTTAGTGGAAGGGCCTTGTTTCCAAGTTGGTGCAAAGATGAGCTGACTATGGCCTCTAGTGGCCTGTTAATATCAGACACTGAGAGTCAGGGCTTGCTGGGCTGCAAATCCGCTAGGATCCTTGATGCTCCTGGTTAAATAAGACCTGCAAATTTGTGAAAGAAATAAAAGAAAATTACCCCCAGAGAGCTGGGATAACTAGGTTTCTTACTATCAAGCACCTCATCAGGTGAGATCAAACAGCTCTGTGGGCACCTGTATTGTGCTAGAAGAGCTGTCACTCTTTAAACTTCTTAAACTGGCACCAAAATTGTATCTCACTGACAAAGCATTCATTAAATATACAGTAGAAGGTTTTAGTAAACTAAAAGCTCTAATAAATGAGGACAGAGTATTAGATCACACTAGCTTTGATTTATTAATGTTTGGTTCTCTAATTTGCAAATCTCTGTTGTAGGGTCTCTGCCCCTCTGTGTATCTGAGATGTTCTTTGGTAATCTGAGCTGTAGTTTCTTCGCAGCAGCACAGCTGAGTGTCAGAGTACATAATTTCAAAAGCTCCAGCCCACTTCTCTTGGGTTATAGCAGGATCTACTGTCCTCCATAAGAGAACTATGAAAGCAAAACTGCTCATCCTGAGCATGTCGGGTATGAAAGCAAGCTCTAGACCAGCAGAGCCTGTGTACCATGATTATGTGACAAGCAATAACAGTGCTAACAATCAGCTTATCCATTTACCTGATACCTTTCAACGTAGTTCCAAGAAGTACAAACATCTAGCAGGCAAGGTGGAACAAAAGTGGCATTTTTGTCTTGCTTTTAGCTTATGAAGAATGTGTATGGGGAACATTGCTTCTCATCTTCCATAGCATCCTGTGGTTTCTTGCAGCTCTGAGGTACTTCTATACTTCGATGTCATTGAAGGAAGTTATTACTAGTGCTCAGTGAGTGCAAAACATTCCTTGCAATATAAAACTTTCATAATTCTGTACTACTTATGCCCAGTGCTGACTCATAAACATGAGTAAATTGTAAAATTGCACTGGTGCCTGGCATTCCTTCCATGGCCACAGATTCTGCTGCTGACTCAGAGGTTATTTCCCTCCAAGGTGTATCTGGCCCTGCTTCAGGAGTGACTCAACTGTTTGTGGCACTGAACTTAGCAAATGACAGCCTGGCATGCTGAGGAAAGCTGAAACTGGCACTGATTATATGTTAATATGCTGCAGCTAAAGAGCTACTTAATGAGCATCTGAGTCATGCCTGCAGCTGGCCCAGAAAAGTCTCAGGTGATCTGGAATAAGGCCTGCTGCAATTCATGTTATTCCTTTCTCCAGCCAGAGCTCTGTAGCTAGGCAGCTAGGGAGAGCAGTCTCCCTTCTTCTGGGAGAGAGAGAAAGCTGGGAAACAAAATAGAGATTGACACCCCTTCTTGCTCTGCCTGTTGTCTGCCATGGCAACTTAGCCTCCGGCATGAGTGAAGCTCCTATTCTTCTGCTTGCAGTGGTATCTCTCATGTAATCCCACACATGTCTGCAAGAGTGCTGTGAGGATCAGTTAGGGCACACTCAGGTTTTCAGAAGTGTATAAAGCACACTCCATAACAGTTGGTCTTTATAAAAATCGCATCTTGAGTATCTGTCCCCCAAGGCTCTTTCCCAGGTCATTTGAACTTTTTCTTCATAAAACACAGTTGAATTTTTTTAATCAGTTTTTAGTCCTTATCTAGAATGGGCATGGATGCTTTCTGTGGTGAGGTTAGTGACCCTTGGAGAAAGGTGATGTGAGAATGCTGTGATGGTAGAGAAGATGACAAAGCATGCTTGTTGCTCCTTTGTTCTTCCTTGCTGTTTAAGGGCACAGGAAAGACTTCAACAGCTGCTTTTTCTTATGACTGAAGCATTCTCATCCTTGCTTTCAAAGTTGTGCTGGGATTAGTGATGAAAAAAAGGAGAGCTTTTTTTTTTTTGCCTGCACTGTACAGCAGAAACTATTCCAACATTAACATCTGCAGACAGTTATTTTGGTTTGTAATGAGACTGGCAAATGATGATGTCTAAGATGCCTCTGAAAAGCTATGGCTGGCAAAGGTGGCTTGAGTGAAATCACTAAGCTGTATTTTAGCCACAATAATATTCCCTAGCTGATTCCTAGAGAGTTTAGGATGTTGCCTGGAAAGAAGCAGGTTGTCTTTATATGTAGAAAAAGAAACAGCATTTGTAACAATAAAGTATTCAAATGGCAGACTGAGAAGTGATGGTAACTGACACACAGAGAAAACTGTCTCTCTCTCTGGACTTTTTGATAGAGGACTCATGGCAGCTGCTTTTCCTGGTGAATAGACAATATGCTCTCACTGCCTTTAGTGTGCAGGTGGATGCTCAGGAAGGGCAGGATGGAGTCAGCTTTGCTGGTGTACGTGCATGATAATGCCTATCAGTCTGGAGCTAGGAAAAGGATCTGTGCAAGGGAAAGGATAGGGAAATGAGGCATAAGATATGAGAGCAGACCCTTGTCTGAGTAGTGTTTTCTTGCCTATCTGTTCTCCACAGGTATAAACTTGATATCCAGCAAGAACCTAGTACCTTTAAAGTCTTTTGACTGAACAAAGATTTGTTGTACTCGCCTTTTCTCTTCTAGTTCGGATATTATCATTTTTTTTGTTCCCATCTAGTATTCCAATTTCTGTATAAGATGGTGCTTCAGGGATAGGAAAAGAAACAAAATGAGCACCTTAAAACGTAATAAATCTGTACAAAGTGTGGAGAGCTATGTGTGAGAAATGCTTCTTTGTCTGCAAGGGTGATCTTCCTGTGCAATGAAGCATGAAATTTGATTATTATCTTATTCTAACCTTTATTGTAGCTTGTGGAGCTGAAAACATTATTAATATAAATAAAATGATTCAACCTTTCCTAGGTAATGTAGTCCTCCTTTAATTTTCAGAGGCAGTGACTCCCACACCTTGGTTCTGTGCAGTCCAAGCTGGAGGTTGCTGTTTGCCCCACAACTTCCTTCTGCTGTAGCTGTGGGATGAGACTCACAGAAAGTCTTTGTTTTCTGACTCAATGCAATGTAAAACTGAACACTGCAAAGACTCAGATCTGTCTTGTGTGCTGCCGTTTTTTAAAAACAACATCCCTTGCGTTTCAGGTCTGAAGTGTCCTTGTTACCAAGGTGGGTCAGGAGCATGTGATGTGACTGTTGGCATATTTTGGTGTATGACTCGAATCCAAGCTAGCATTTAATCTGGGTTGGTTCTGCTGGGTGTCAGGAGGAATGAGTGAAATCTGAGAGCTGGAGCCGAGGCAGGCCCTGCAGATGGCAGCAGAACAGCATCAAAGGCAGAGCACAGATCACCCGGTGCAGTAGCATCCCCAGCTCTACCTCATCTGGAAAGCTGCGGACATTTTCCATTGAACCCTTCTGTGAGGTTGAAGGGCAAGAGCAGTGAATTCAGATATTCAAACCGTGTACAAAGGTCCCGTGTTGGGTTTCAATACTTTGCATTCAGGCATGGCAGAAAATAAGGCTTTGGAAGAAAGTGAACCGTAAAGCAGGGGGAAGGGGGAGAAGCCTCAAGCGCAGAGTGAATAGTAATAGTGTATTATAAGATGATGTCCTCTCAGTGTGTCTTGTTACTGCTCTACTGTATAAATGTTAGTGAAGGAACTTAAATTAGGGTGGTGTTTCTCATGAGGAGATCTTAATTACAGTTATGATGAATGGTCTTGTTCTCAGCCTCAGCTGAGGGATGCTTTCTCCAAAGCAAAACAGGTTCACTGATAGAGACTGGAAGAAACCTACTTCCAAAATAGCTCTAACTCGCAGTTAGCATTTTCTTCCTTGAGGCATAAGTTAAGGAGCCCTCAGACAGGAAAGGAGTTGCAGTAACATAATGAGTAGTCCTTCGACTGTTGAGTAGTGGAGGCTGTTGCTGCTGGGGCTGAAGGATGAACTGCAAAAACTGTAGGGCTCTCAGAGTACCTTATCCTGATCACTGTCCTCCTACATATATTATAAAGTGGGAGGTAGACCTCAGTCCTGAATTTCCATCACTTCCAGAGTACTTGTTTTATTCTAGCAAAATCTTCAGTCAGCTGCTGAAGGTAGTTATAAGCTTGTTTTGCAAGGTTAGCTTATGTGCCAGGATCTAGCTCTGGGTGTCTGTTATGATTATTTATTATTGTGGGTAAATGTAATCATTATAGCAGGCTAAAGAGGCCATTTACTGTATATAATAATAGCTAATTTTATTTGTTGGCATATTGTACTGTTAATAAAAGCCCCTACAGCAATGGATCTGGTGTTCTTACATCAATCAAAATAAGACTGCTATGAGAAAAGGCTTTCGCCCAAGTAAAACATCTCTTCTTCAGCAGTATTTTTATTATATATTTTTAAATACACATGCAGGTAGCAGTACATAACCTCTGGAAGATGTGCAATTAAACAGTGTACTTACACTCCTTTCAGAACTCATGCCAGTATACCAATTTATGTCTGTAGTCATGTTTCTGCTAGTGGTTTCTCACAATTGCCATAAAAATTAAACAAAAGGCAATGTTCTATATAATGTGGTTTATTAGGCATATTGAGCAGTAATACACAGATCAGTGAGCTTGGGTGTAGCCAAATATCTCTAAGTTACGGCAGCAGTGCTTGCTGGCTTGAAAATGAGCTCAAAATTGTGTTTGCTTTTAACATAAGGGTCCGCAGTATGAGTGCTGTGCTTTATACAGAATCACACAGAATCACAGAATAACCAGGTTGGAAGAGACCCACCGGATCATCGAGTCCAACCGTTCCCATCAAACACTAAAACACATCAAACACCATAGCTCATATGAAGCTTCCCAAAAAATCTTTCCATTAATATAAATGAACTCTAGTTTAACAGAATCTATCAGAAATAGGAATATATGCTGCAGGTTAGTATATCACAGTTGTTTAACCTCTAATATTTAAAAAGTAAGGCTAGCCTCATCAGCTATAAAAAGCCTTTGTAAGAGTTAGAGCAGTAGGTTTCATTAGGTCTGGATATCTCTGCTCGAGGCAGGGGAGAAAAAAGCACAGCCCAAGCACGTGAACGATGTTAGCTAATAAGCAAAACGTATTATTTGGTCAAGTTCACCCACTGTAACTCAGAGGGCTATATTAACAAAAAGAGAAAAAAACATAATCTAATTTAAGGCAATGACACACATTATCTACACAAGTAGTACAATACCCACAGACTAGAACTTCTGAAAAATTTGCACAGAAAAAAATGCAGTAAAAAGAATCACTTTTGTAAGAAAAAAACCCCACAGTACAGAACACACTGCTCCATACTTAAAAAATACTAGTGTTAAATCTTTAAGCTACAGATATTTCTTGTAAAACAAAATATAAACATTCCAGTATTAATATATTTGCATATTACAATCAGACTTAACTTGTCCCAAATTTTCCAACATAACATTTAAGACAACTTAATTTGATATGCAGGTTACACAGCCTGTCAGGATTATATCCAATGGATGGAAAATTAAACAGTTCCACATGTACAGGCTTGCCCTCTTTTGGAATTGGAATCCCTGTAGTCATTAACAAAACATGATACACCTTAAAGCTCACACTCCAATGAAGAATTCAAGTTTTCAATGAAGAATTCAGGAGAGGTCATATTTTGATGTGCACACCTGATCTTCCTAAGGATTAGCATCAGGGAAACTAATGAATACTTACTGACCCCTCTGAACTCTAGAGTACTAGACAGCCAGCTGGATGTGTTTCCCCCATTTATTTGCATGAAAGAACAAAAAGCTTCATCTGGCTCCTAATATTTTGCCATACTGTTAAGTCAAAATAGTCAAGCAGTTTTAGCCAAATGAAAAATGATGAATTTCAGAAGTGCCATAGTGTTATCAACTTCCTGACCCAAGTTGGCTTGATACTTAAGGCTGTCACAGTGCTGGGGTGTAGAAGGAAAAGGAATGGAGCATAACCCGAAACTTCAGCTGCAATATGAGAAGTGCAGAATTTAAACGTCTAGGTTTGATGTGGGTAAAGACTGGAAGAAAGAACTCAGTCTTGGAAGAGTACCTCTTGGTTGAAGGATTTTGCAAGTTCATGCAGTTGGTTTTCATCTCTTAAAATACTCATGAATTTGAGAGAATGACTGCCTTCAGCAGTGACAGCACTTCTTAGCACAAGAAATTTCTAGATTTGAATCTTGCTTCTGATAAACGATACCAAAATTTTTTCCTTAAGGAAACAGGTCAGCAGAAAAGACAGAATGCAGGTCCTAGTTTGCACTATACATTAGTAGACAGCTAGGCACTTCTCCTGGAAGATGATCCAGTCATGAGGATCCTTCTGCATAGGAAGCTTGGCTGTTTCACATCCAGTGATAGTTCTAAGGACTGGGCCATCCTAGGCTATGCAAGTGGAATTATATTGGAACTGTTATTCAGTCACAAAAATGTCACAAAAGTCTTGAGATTTTAATTCTTTGAGCTCAGCCTTTTGACTCTGTTAAAAGTGACCCTTAATGGGGAAGCAGATGACTTGCTATGGATTGAATGGGGCATTGAGTTTTAAATGACCAAGCTCTGAGAGGTTGTTTTGAAAGCATTTCTGAAACCATATTCCCATCTTTCTTCCCCTTATTTTAGTCTTGAAATGCACTCCTTGATTGCTGCAAGAAGTTTAGCTGATTTTCATATTGGAGCCCTGATGCTCGTGGAAACTGTTCAGATTCTGCCCATGTGGTCAGCTGTGTGTCTGTTTTGTTCATGTGCGGCATTAGCTTGACTCAAACTGCTTCTCATCCAGAAACCATTTTCCATATTGGCTAATATGGCACCTTGCAAAGATGTAGGTGATGCCAAGTGTGCCATAGTGCACATATAATGTAGACGTTATCCCTGCAGCTTGGCACGCAGTGCAAGAATCCTGGCTTATGTGGGGTTTTGGTTGCATAGTGGTCTGTCACGTGCATCTGTAAGTTCAGGGATTGGCAACCAGAAAAAATACTGACAATTTCTAGTAAAGTATGGCCCACTAGAAGAGGCTGGTAGTGAGGCAAGAAGAAAGGAAAAGGAACATTGATGTTATTGCCATTAACATTTTTTTAAGACAATGGGACTTTCCTGAGTATTATCTTACCAGAAGACCTCAGGGTAACTTGTATCACCCCTCCCTGAACAGCATTTTTCTATAGGACCATTGTAGAACTGTAGATTGTGCAAGGTGCAGAATGACCTCAAAAAGATCACGTAGACCATATCTGAGTCCATACAATCAACTCTGAGACAGAAAAGTGTGTGTTAGATGAAGACAGCAACACAACAGGTGCAGAGAGAGACAGAAACAGAATTCAGAGTATTTGTCAGTGATATACCGCCAAAATGGAGGACTTCTGGTGAGTGTGTTCTGGAGCCTGTACTTCTAAGAAGATAGATAAGATGGTTGTTAAATCTACTGCTGCTGGATGTTTAATTTCCTGAGCTCAAAAGAACTGGTGATAGGTTAGAAAAGAGAAATAGCTTGAGAAATCAGGAAAATCATTGTGTGTAATAGAAAGAAATAGTATAGGTTTGAAGGAAAGAGGCAATACACAACTCAGCAGAACAAGTGTGAGGTACTTCACTTGAGCAGGAGCAATGAATTGTACAGAAGCAGGATGGGAGGGCAACTTAGCGGGTATAACTCAGGGATGGGAATAACTCTAGTCTCTTCTACAAGAGAGGATATAGAGGATGGTAATGTATCACAGGTGCTGTATGAGCCAGCAGTGCCATGCCACTAGGAAGAGAGGCATATATATTATGAGAGTGTAGAGTAGAAGGGATAACAGTCCATCAGACATGTGAAGCAGTATGTCTGCTCAGCATCGCTCTGTCTCGGTGTTGCTAGAGTGCTGTGAGCTGCCCTGAATGAAGCATTCCAGGAAAGATGTGCTATCTTGGGGAGAGCTCAGCAGAGAGCACCAAGGAAGGCTCAGACATCTGGAAAACACAACCTGTGACAGAACGGAGTAAACTGATGGTGTTTAGTTTAGAAAACAACAGTGCTCTGTAGAGTCAGGACATGTCTTTAAATCTGTTGTAGAGGAGGGCAAGGATCTGTTCTCTGTCTTTGTGGTGGGTAAGTTGAGACCTGATGGGCCTGAATTGCTGCAGCATAGATTTAGGTAAGATGTGAGGAGAAATCCGCCATGATTAAGATGGAAAGGATGGGAAGGGAGGGCGCTCTGTTCTCACTGAGAAATTGCCCTTCTCTGCAATTGGAGGTCTTTAAGAATAGACTAAATACCTGTCAAGAGTGACACCAGAAACCTATGATCCTCCTGTTACAGCATTTCTGTGGGCTGCCTCTGTCACTTAATTTGAGCGCTATCTCCATCCTTCCTCGTTTTCGAACCTTGTGGGATTTTTTTCCTCCTTCTATTCGCAAGTACACCTTCGCTCTAGCGCGATCCATCCTCACCTGCCAGGGTTTCCCACACAGCCTCCTAGCACTGCTCGCTGAATTTCCTCAGCCTGGGAATGCTCCTGTAAAGGACTCCTTGCTTGCTTTGCTACTCGGGGTGGTCTGCTGCCCTTCCTCCCCACAACCCTATTGAGAATAAACGTGGGGGCGTCTAGATCTTGCTGCGGGTCGTTGGATGTCGGGGGATCCCGTCGAATCGGATTCCTGGGGTGCGTTCCGCAGCCTCCCCCGCTCCGGATGAAATGATACAGGAGATGAGAACCAGCCCACCTGCGGAGGGGTGTGAGGGGCCGGCGGGGAGGGAGAGGCCGACGCCATCCCGAGGCAGCGCTGTCAGCGCCGGGGGGGAGCGCTTGGGGCCGGGCGGCAGAGGGCGCTGCCCGCCAAGGAACGCGGGGCCCCGGCGCCCTCCGAGCCCGCTCGGGGTGTGGGGAGCCCGGCGGTGGGACAGGCAGCCAAAGGGGCGGCTGGAGGGCGCTGTATCAGCAGGCATCTGCGATAAGAGAAGCATAGAATCACAGAGTAGTTTGGGTTGGAAGGGACCTTAAAGATAATCCAGCTCCAACCCCCCTGCCGTGGGCAGGGACACCTCCCACCAGACCAGGCTGCTCAAAGCCCCATCCAATCTGAGCCTGAGCACCTCCAGGGATGGGGCAGCCACAGCTTCCCTGGGCAACCTGTGCCAGCACCTCACCACCCTCTTGGTGAAGAAATTCTTCCTTCTGTCTAGTCTAAATCTGCCCAACTCCAGTTTATAGCCCTTCCCCCTCATCCTGTCACTTCATGCCCTTGTAAACAGTCCCTCCCCAGCTTTCCTGTAGGCCCTTCAGGTACTGGAAGGTCGTTATAAGGCCTTGTCAGAGCCTTCGCTTCACCAGGCTGAACAACCCCAACTCTCTCAGCTCATCCTCGTATGGAAGGAGCTCCAGCCCTCTGTTCATCCTTGTAGCCCTTTTCTGGTCCTGTTCCAACAGCTTCATATCCTTCTTACGTTGAGGATTCCAGAACTGGACACAGTACTCCAGATGAGGTCTCACAAGATAGGAATAAAGGGTCAGAATCCCCTCGCTCTGCTGGCCACGCTTCTTTTGATGCAGCCCAGGACTTGGTTGGCCTTCTGGGCTGTGAGCGCACATTGCCAGCTCATGTCGAGCTTCTCATCAACCAGCACCCCCAAGTCCTTCTCTTCAGTGCTGCTCTCAATCACATCATCCCCCATCTGGTATTGAAATTGTGGATTGCCCCTGACCCAGGTGCAGGACCTTGCACTTGGACTTGTTGAACCTCATGAGGTTCTCATAGGCCTGCTTCTCCAGCCTGTCTAGGTCCCTCTGGATGACATCCCACCCTTCCACTGTGGCAACTGGACCACTCAGCTTGATGTCATCTGCAAACTTGCCGAGGTTGCAATTTATCTTGCTGTCAATATCATTGATGAAGACATTTAACAGCACTGGTCTCAGTACAGGCCAGAAGAGAAGATTTGCTGATTTTTGTGCACAGCAACTGCTCACTCTGTCTCTGAAACGAGGTAGACTGAACGATCTCCTGGTGCTCCCTTCCAGCCCTCTTTTGTTTTTTTCCCTCTCTTCTATTGGACATTCGAAAGTCCTTACAAGTGCTAGTCCTAGTTTTCTAATTAGCTGTCCAGACTTCTGAGGAGCTTGTTACATAGGTGTTACTCTGGGTACTTGCATAATTTTAGAGTTACAGAATGTCCTGAGTTGGAAGACACCCACGGGTATCATTGACTCCAACTCCTGTCCCTGCACAGGACAACACCAACATTCACGCCGTGTGTCTGAGTGCGTTGTCCAAATGCTTCTAGGTTATTGTCAGGCTTGGTGCCATGGCTGCTTCCTTGGGGAGTTGTTCTAGTGCTCCACCACCCTCTGGGTGAAGAATCTTTTCCCAATATCCAACTTAAACCTCCCCTGACACATCTTCCTACTATTCCCCCTGGTCCTATCATACAAAGAAGAGATCAGCACCTGCTTCTCCTTCTTACCTTGGGAGGAAGCAGTAAACTGCAATGAGGCCTCCCCTTTGTCTTCTCTTCTCCAGGATGAACAGACCAAGTGACTTCAGCTGCTCCTAATACAGCTTCCCCTCTAAACTCTTCACCAATGTTGTGACCCTCCTCTGGATGCTCTCCAGTAGTTTGATATCCTTTTTATACTGTAGTACCCAAAACTGCACACAGTACTCAAGGTAGAGCCGCACCAGTGCCTTTAGGTTTAGACACTCTATCCTCTTTGGAATGAGGTTTAGAGCATCTCTTAGATGAATTTGAAAACTCCGTCTTTGACAAGAGTAAATCTGTCCTTGTTACCCACCGCCTCTGCTGCAGATTCTTACTGCTGAGCCCTTATAGTAGGTTCGTGTGTGACAATCTTAAGTGCAATGTGATATGGTTAACTGTCGTTCAATTTTAAGAGAAGATATAATCTTTTCTACTATGAGCCCTCCCAAGTATTGTCACCTTCTCAAGGGTTGGGAGAAAAGCCTCAAGCTTTTTGGTTTTTTGCTTTGTTAGGTTGTTTTGTTTTAGGAAAAAAATATTTGGGATATACTGTGTGTCTCTTGGAGCAGGATTCTGCAGGGCTGTAAGACCTTTTGATTTGCTTGCAAACTGGTCTGAAAATGCAAACTTATCTGCAAACATTGTGTCGTCTCTTGTTCCCTGGAGATGAAAGCATTTTGCTATTAATGCATTTACATCTATACTTAATATGAATAAAAATGATCTCATAAGGGGCTGACAGACCTGTCTGTTTTAGAAATTTTATTTTAACATGGGGTGATTTGAATTTCCATAGATAAATTCTTAGCCTCGAGTAAGTACAAATTTGTAGATAATTAAAATCGGGATTAGTGAGACAAGAGGTGAAGAATGGGGATTAGGTGCAAACCACCATGGGTCAGGCACCATTAATTTTGCTCTTGCATTTTTGTGCTGTTTGGAACAAATTTTTTTTTATTCTGCTGGTTAGGACAAGATTTCTTATAGTTTGGTGTACCAAGCCACTCATTTGTAAGCACAGCCTAATCTCAGTGACAGTGATAAATTCTCTCACTTAACTAAAAGGTTTAAATATATACTTAGTGTCCTGATAACTTTATGGGAATCTTCCACAGACATCTAAAGTAAGGACGAGGGATTCAATGTTTAGAGAACTTATTCTTTGTGTTTTGTTGTAAGGGGGTATATTATTCTAAATTTCGGGGGGATTATCTTACAGATAGTCATTTAAGTATTATTTTTATGTCTGTTTCTTCTCTCCTGCCCATTGCCTATCTAATCTTCTGGCAGCCATTTTGTATGGGTGATAAAAAGAGAATTCAGCTTAACGTGGTTTGAAATGGAACTGTTATTCTTGGAATAAAGTAAAATGCTTGAGGAAACATGCAAAATTCATGCAGCTTCATTGTTCAAGGAATGAGATAATTTTATGAGAATTCCAGGACTTAAAAGTTGTTTCAGCCTCTGGCAGATTGCAGTGGTCCCCAACTTGAGACCTTTCTGTTATATAGTCAAGGGTAAATGCCAGAAAATGTAAACTTGCACATTTCTGGTTTGAGCAATAAAGAGTTTTATTTCTCACTGCTGGCGTGAAACACCGTTCACACAAGTTTATCCCTTTTTAATGCACCGTTATAGTGCTACTGCCAGCCTAATGGCTTTAGAATTCTGAACAGATCTAATGCTTCTTACAGATAATTTTCTGGTTAAATAAAAAACTATGCAACTTGTAAGTGGTTCAGCAGGAGCTATTTAGTACTCTGCAGAAGTGGTAGGATATGCACACTGAGATCTGGTGTAGTGACTCTCTTGAGGTTCAAGCAAGGGGGTTTGGGGCTAGCCATGAGAACTTACCAGAAACACGTCTTTTGTTTTGTGTAAAGTAATTTCTAAGCAATGCAGAAATTGTGCTAAATGTTGTACCACTCCTAGCTGCTGGATTGAAAACAGTGTAACCTGGTGTTATGATCAGAATAAGGGAAAATTAGTGGGGTCATGTTAACTCTTCTAGTCTCTCACACCCAGCAAGTAGCCTTATAACAGAGACAGTAATGAAAATGCTCGAGGCCAGATATCAAGGTTTCCCGGAAGGAAAATGGAGAGTCTGATGACAAGAGATTTAATTGTGTTCTCTAGGTAGGAGTGAGGAATACCTTTATTCTTTGGTGATTCCCATGGACTAACACGTGATTCAGCCTTTATGGTCAGATTATATATATTGCTTTGAGAACTTGGCTCTTAGCCAACTTGATACTCTTTTTTTTGGTCCCGGTAATAATAGCATCCCTATCCTGCCAGTGACTTTTCTGGTAACAGAAGACCAGTGAAATGAAAAGCCATCTTGGGTGTTTCCCTTTTCTTCAGCTGTCCCAGAGGTGCAGAAAGTTGTTTATTGTAAAAGACACAGCATGATCTTGTGCCACTGCGGAGCTCAGGAATGCTGCTGGAATGTAGCTTTTCTGTGAGGTTTCTTTGTTCATTTTTAGAAACAGTACATCTGTCTCGCTATGTGCTGAGGCTTCACCCTGTATCTTGAACAGAGGAGGAAGCACATTAGGGTACAGCAGGATTCATGAACGCTCAGGGGACTAAAAAAATGAAACTACTATTTTTCTTCTTTTCTGATATCTACAGTTCTTGTGGAAAAGCTCATTTCAGTTCTGTTTTAAGAAGCTAAAAATTTCCTCTAGTTGATAGAATAACAGCAACAACAACAATAAAATACAGTTCAAAAATGCTCCACAACAACTAAAACCACAAAAATGGAGATGCATTTTTTCCACTATGGTAACTTGCAGTAGGTTGAAGATAATTGAGGAAGAGAGGAAAAACTGCAATGCTTCTTCCAGCTATTTGAAGTTCTTTGATTTTTACAGCACGAAGTGAAAAGTCTCCCAGATAAGGTATAGAAGAGGTATGTGAAAGTCATCTCTCTGCTGCACGTTTCCCAGGTGTATCAATAGACTGATTATCACCTCCTGTATTATTTCACAGCCTCGTGGTAGGTATTTTCTCTGAATCTCTTTCAGTTCCTAGTCCATCAAGGTAGTGTCTACTGTAGCTATCAAATTTCTTCCCTGATCTGTCATCATTATTTGGCTATTCAGAAGGGGAAAGCTCTTGAGTATTACTGGGTGACAGTTGTGCAAACATGAGCTGAATTCCCCTTCTTCTCCAAAAACCTGGAGCAGAAGCCAGCAAGTAGTGGGCTTCTGCTGAGGAACCTGGAGCTTGTGAGAATTCCTTGTGAGAAGCATCTTGTCAGGGTAGAGCAAGACAAGCATGTGAAAGTGGGCACTTGCCATTACTGAGCACTGTGTTTGTGAGTGTAACAGGTTTCATCATCTTGTTTCTCTGAGAATGAGAAGGCTACAGGGATGACGGAAAAGAGTGAAAGAACTGTTGTTATGGGCAGGTTGCTTCAAAGAGGACAGTTTTTTTAGAAGGTACACCAATTCCCTCTAGTTTGACAGGTTTTTAAGTCTTCCTCCCAATGATGCTTTGTAGACATATTCTGCAGAAGCTGGATTCGTTCTGGATTAATTGTGCATTTATGCTTTTGACTTCTGTATTTATATATTTGGTGAAAAACAAGTAATTATGATTAGCTGCTTTGTGTATTTAGAGTTATTGGACATCATATGTGGATATGGCCTATATATTAGGATATTAATGGCCTCAAGCTCTGCCAGGGGAGATTTAGGCTGGACATTAGGAAAAATTTTTCACAGAAAGGGTCATTGGGCACTGGAACAGGCTACCCAGGGAGGTGGTTGATTCACCTTCCCTGGAGGTGTTTAAGGCACAGGTGGCTGAGGTGCTAGGGGGGATGGTTTAGTGTTTGATAGGAATGGTTGGACTCGATCTGGTGGGTCTCTTCAAACCTGGTTATTCTATGATTGTATGATTCTATGATATTGGCCTTTTTGGATGTAGCTATAATGAAGCCAGAGTATAAAAGCAGTAAAGTAGGACAGTTATTTTTCATAGCTTGTCGACAGTTTCCACATGTTGTGCTGTTTTACAGAAGTGTGTGCTTACGACTTATCAGAAAATGACAGTTAGAAACCAAAGATATTTCTCTGTGGTGATATAGTTTGCAATAATTCTCACATAGCCAAAGTTCCCTGCAAATAAAGGAGAGGCTGAGTCCTACGAATTTAGTTCTTTTATACTGCAATTGTTGTAAGTGCTTGGGAAGCTAGCTTAGAACATTATTAAAAACTTTTCCCTTGGGGCATGTCTTTTATAGTATTACCAGTGGGGATGAGGTGGTTGGGGAGGAAAGCATTTATACCGTAAGACCATGGTTGGAAAATACTTTTTTAAAGTAATACACTAATGAATGTGTGACCCAATGTCCCTTCACTGTCACAGGAAAAGAATGACATTCTGCCTAGCGAAGGATTTCTTTAAGTGCCCTCTCACCTCTCTTATTTGTGCAGTGGCAGTATTTTTTGCCTTTAATAATTCTTAAGGCATTAGGCATAATAGAGTCTCCAACTGAACCTATTCAAACATGGCAAGTATTTATGGAAGTCCTGGTGAACTGGGATGTACTTTCTGGCTTTTCAGCATTCTCTCTTTTGGCAATTTATTGTCACACAGCACCTACAGAGAACATTCTTCATGTCACTGACAGTCCGTACAAAACAGACTTTTCTTTCTCTTAGTTTTTAACTGCCACAAAGTGAGCTCCCAGCAGCAGTCCAGCTGTGAAAGTCTCTAATAAGCTGTAGGACTGAAGAGGGAAAGTGTAGGCTGGAGGGAGGAAAGGAGGAAGAAGATGCCAAGACCTGTCCTGTGGGTCTCTATGGTTCCTTAACCAAGGCTTACAACTTACAGTCCTACAACTGTTTTGGACTGTTGACATTATGTTAAATTTACTCAAGAGGTTATTACAATCCTGCGGAGCTAACACCGTTGCTTGCCCATGTTCATGGAGATCTGCCTTCTGACCCCAAGGGTTTTCTTTCAGGTGCCAATAAAAAGCCTTTTATAGCCGATGTGCTGTCTTGTGGTGGCCAGTGATCCTCATTTCTCATTTTCCAGCAGAGCAGTGCTATCCAAGAAGGAAACCTGTCCAGCTCCCCTATTTTGATTTAAATGTATTTCCTTGATTTCTCTATAGTTTTCTTCCATGAGGGCTGGAAGTTCTGTTTAAAGAAATGTTTGATTACTTTGCTCATTTAGTTTACTAAATTTGCAGCCCTAGTCTAGGTGTTGCACAGAAAGAGGTATGCTCTTGTCAGGTTGTTTCGAATCTTCAGTCTGTGAGGAAGTGTATTTGCAAGCCCTTTTCCTTGGAAAGGTGACCTTCCTTAAACTGAGATGGCAAACTGGACAGCACTCCAGAAATCTCAAAATAGATGCAGACTAGTGGGGATAGCTATAGGGTTTTTCTTCATTTTCCTTAGTGAAAATGTTTGCCAGTTTTAATTACGAGTCCTGGATGTGCATCTTGAGATTTGCAGCATCTGGAGCACAGTGCAATGACTTCTATTTTGTGTGAGGCATGCAAATAAGTAGCAGCTTCAACTTGCTCCCTGTTCTTAATGGTACCTCTGTCTCTCCCACATGCACGCTGCCTCATCAACCCATACAAATATGTGCCTCCTTGCCTCAGTGTGACATACACGTTTTCAGACTCTCTTAGCTTTTAAGGCAGAGGGATGAATTCTCTTGGGGCAAACCTTACATGGTTTCTGTGACTCACTTCTTGAATCAAATCAATATGTCTAATTGGATAAACCCAGGTGAGTCAAGCAGCTATGTGTGATAGGTGAGAGAAGATTGGAGTTAAAATGGTTTATTTATTGCTACTATCCATGGATGATATTTTTCATAGTACCAAGTTTTCACTTCTCCATCCTGTCCATCACTTCATATATTGCTAAAGATAGCCTTCTAAACGGAACAGTTGTGCCATCTGCCTCCAATATTATTTCAGTCCTCACTGTTTTGGAATAAATTTCATAAAGTGCATTGCACATACAAATATTTAATTGAACAAATGGGAAGCCTCTCCAGTTAAGAAAGCTTTGCAAATGACAAGTAGTGTCAAATTTCCATTCTAATGGTTACTCCGGGGCTTTAAAATATGTGTGAATTCATCTAGTAGGGGCTGATGGTATATTTGAGGCAGATGGCTTGGTTTTGCAAAGAAGAAATGTAAGTGGCTTTTACTATAAATCTTATTTTTTTTGGCAAAGGATTGACATAATAAAGATGTGAGTATTACTGAGAATGTTCTTTAATAATTATACCACCTTATGTTTTCCCTCAAGAATATGGTTAACTGACTAGAAAAATCTATTCTGAATTTTTATGCTTAACTATAACAAACAATTTAGAAAACACCCTTTTCTTCCTCTAGTAAAAAGACTGAGGAGTGAGCAGGTTATTAAGTAAAAAGACAAACATTAGTATTTAGAGAAACATTGCAGCCTCTATAAGGGTATTGCACCTTTTGAGAAATGCAGCTCAGTCACACAAAATGTCCTTGCCTATCTGAAGACCTTAACACTAAGCGTAGACTTAACCTCCCCCATAAAATCTCAGATTTTTAAGGTGGTTAGGAAGTGGCAATTGGAAGATATTTGAAATGTTTCTCTTAAAGCTATGATGGTGACTTGCTTAAAGCTTCAGTGGCTTATACATCTTAATGCTCATGAAAGCTTAACTGTGAGGCCGAGTATTTCTCAGTCATGTGGCTGAAAGCAGTTAACACAAACGGTGGACAAAGAGTCAACTGTTCCTGAGTGCACCAGAGATGAACATGGTTACGGGATGAGTAAGGTTGGAAAGTCTTAAGGATTTTGATAGTGCTTGTCTGAATTTTGATTCAACCAATGCTTGGAAGTAGGATGTCTAATGTAGGCTTAGCTATACTACTTGGAGATATGGATATCTTAGTAGTGGAATAAAACAGAATCATAGGATGGATTGTGTCAGAAGGGACATTAAAGATCATCTAGTTCCATATAAATTTGTCAGTGAGCTTTATCTGCTAAATAAGGACAGATCTTGCTAGCAGGAGCAAAAGATGGACGTCCAAGATCTGTATAACTAAGAATGCCTGCTTATTTGCCACAAATTGGGTCAAGGATGCATGCTTGTTGCACCTGTCTTTTCAGGGTTTACTGATCTATAGTCCTTCCTTGCTGCTTTCCATCCACAATACAGTCTTACAGATTTGTTTCCACCTACTTGAGTATTTGGATGTATGGATGGATTTTGTGGATTCTGTTGTTCTTGGCATTGTAAAGATGGTACATAGCTAGTCTTGTGGGCTCTCTAATTGGAAACTTGTGAAAAATTGAGCTCTGGAGTTCATTTTTAAATCTATCGCAAAAAGAAAATGAAGTAGGAACAGAAGACTAAGTATACTGCCTAAATAGGGGAGCAGCTCTTGATGTTAAATGCAATTGCTTGAATTAAGTCCTAAGAGTCACAGTAACTATTAAAAACCACAAAAATTCTGCTCTGCCCTCCCTCCCCTAAAATATTAGAATAATCTTATATAAAGTCTGGCCTCATGCACTTTGACTGTATGTACTTCTGAATACTTGCATATTTCTTATGTTTTAAAATATACTTGTCAGAACTCGTTTTATAAGAACAGACTTGATTATTGAGTCTTCAAATGGCCTTTTTCTGCTGTTACCTGGGCAAGTTTAGTGAGAAAAAAGACGGACATGATGGAAACCTTGACAGATTCCTTAACTGTGGTATAGTTGGCAGACACCAACCTAGTGTTCATAACCTTTCTCGGTAATTCTTGTTCTAACTGTAATAAGCACATATTGACTTCTGTTGTATTCAGCATCAAGATTCATTGACCTGAGAGGTAAATATTGGTGAGAACAAAGCCAGGGTCAATAAAACCCTCAAGGGACTGTTAATTGTCAGTAGACTCAAAAATAAATCAATATTGGTATTATTACACGGTTTCAGTGTAAGATTATCCGTTATATGCACACAAAAAGGAAAAGCGAAAAAAGCTACTGAGAATGTAATGTAGATATTTTACTGGGTCCCATGTATAGTGTTCAAGTAATAAAAGTTGATTATTTCAATAAAAATATTTGGAAAGTAATTTTTTTTTTATGATGCAGCCTGGGTTTGACTCAAAAAGCAAAGGAAGGCTGTTAAGATCTGGGGTGTGGGAAATGATACTCCCCAATAATTGTTTTTCCACCTGGTGGGCATAACTCTACCACGTGCTAAATGTCTTGTTCTTAATGCAGCAGAGTGTGGGAGTTGCTGTAGTTGCTTGCATCAGAATAACTAAGCATTCTCCGCTTCACAGGCTCAAGGGCTTCAGTGCTCGCAGGAAGGCAGGATTCTGCCTTAAATATATCTGGTAAACTGATCTGTGCAGTGTCTCCTGGTCAGTCCTCCTAATCAGTTCCCTGAATTTTGATTGAATTTGAGCAGTGAATATTCTTTGTGTCACCTTGCCCCCCGCTTGTCCTTCCCAAGGCCTTTACTCAGTTCTTCTGCTCTGATTGCTCTCTATCTCAACTTGTAGAAATCTTAGAAACTAGCTTACTCTATGAATATTTCATAGTTCTGAATGCAATGCCTTGTGAAAACAGTGAGGAGAATGTGATGTACTTATTTTGGATTGCCTCTTCTGATTCATGATTTTTACAGTACAGCTATAATACAGCACAAGAGCACCATGTGGTTAGGGTGATGCCAAATAACTGCTTAATGAACGTATGAAAAGTATGTAGTCTTGCCATTGCAATAAAGAGGTCATTGGTCTGGAAGGTGCTTCTGAGCTTCAGAAATTAAAGAAAAGCCATTTTGAGAGCCTTGTGTGTCATTGTTCCTGATGTGTGCGTCTGGAATGGGATTTGCCTTTTGGCGAAGCATACTGCTAGTGCCAGTGCTGTTGTTAGTGAGTTTGGCCACACTCCTTGATGTGTTTTCTGAGGGAATAGTCAGCTCCTGAACAGCTAGTCAAAGATTGCTTTTCACTAGGAAACGAAATTGGCTTTCCCTGGTACATGATTTGTTATTCCTCTTGTATGGATATAGCAGCTTACAGTTTCACTCATTCTCTTAGGGAGTAGAAATAATGTTATGTGACTTGGGAACCTACTTAAACGTATTGGATAGCAGGTAGGGAACAGTAAAAGCAAACAAGCTCACAGACAAACCCTTAGGGTGAATTTCCTTCATGTAAATTATTCAGTGAATAATTTGCAAACACATAGGGAATGAATGGGTTTGGTTAGTGAATGACTCACAAAGAAAAAAAAAACATTTGAAATCACCAGACCATTTACTCACAAAAAGTAATTGGACTGACTCTTGTGATCCCTTAGGATAATCTGTAACTTTAAAAATTCACATGCTTTAGAGATGCATAAAAATCCACTTTTTACAGTCGGTATCATCTACTTCTTTACCCATCACATGCTCTGTGATTGCTATTTACATAAGAAATATTAATTCAACTCTTAAAATAGGAACGTAAAACTTAATGTGGATATTGATAGTTTACAGGTGCTGGTATTCATTGAGGTCATTGTGTAAAACACAGTTTTAAAAGTGCCTTTTGATAATAAAAAAGGAAATAATCTCTTTTCCACTGTTAAACATCTTTGCTGTTAATCTTTGAATAGACTTTTTATAGGCATAGCATCCTAGAAAGCAATGCTTTGCAAAGTTAAATTAGCATCAAATTTGGATCTTATTTGGTATTATTTCATGTTTGTCACGGTACAGCAATGGAATTGGGTAAATATAAAACTAGTTTAATATGGTAGTACTGTGGTTCTAGCCACTGTAAGCTTTGGTAGCTCCTCTTGTGCCTATTATCCCACCCCATTCTGTGTCTCTAGCTATATAATTTTTCAAGAGAGAACTTTTACCTAGAAAAACTTGTTCTATTGTCTCTATAAGCGTTAAACCAATATTTGTGTGCAATACCTTGCAAATCCTCTGTATTACATTCCACAAATTTGAATCAGATTACCAAGAAGCAGTCTTCTAGGATTGCCTACAAAATTATTTCCTTACTTGAATGTTCAGCTCCAGACTTCAGGGTACTTTACCTATGTAGAAGATTATTTTTAACCCAGTGCTTTTACCAGGAGTTGGTCAGAGCTCAGGAAGACAAACGTGCTGGTTTGCCTCTTTAATGCTGTTCCAAAACCAGAGAGCTTCCTAGAATGAAATGTTGCATTCAACATTGAGGAGTGCAGAGAGGGTGCTATTATTTGTTTAGATGTATGCTAACTGCAATGATAGATGGTTAGAAAACAAGAAACACTTGAACATTTTCTGTCTGTAAGTACTAGAGCTGAAAAATAGATGCTACATAATTGTGGCCAACTTTATTAAACTTTATTCAACAAGTCAGTGTTCTGTGGAAATTTTGGTAGAGGAATGATGCTTCTGTGGAAATACTCTCATGTTGAGGGTTTTGGAGAAGGGATTCCTTGTTTTCATATAACTCTTTCAAGTATTTTTCTGACACTCTGTAATAATAGGGTTATGCCCAAAAATGGGAAAAAAAAAGAAAGTGGATATGCATTGTTTCTATTATTGTGACAGAGTTTCTACTGACATCCCTATTTAAGAGTAATAACAATAAACTCAGTTACAATTTTTTGCAGGTTGGGATGATTCCTCTTTTCTGAGATAAAATTATTTATATTTTAGGGAAGGAAAACTTGAGCCTAATGGTGATCTGCTGAAACATCCACTTTTAGATCAATCCTGCATTAAGGAGGTAGGCATATTAGTGACAAGAAAATATTTTAAAAGGCTTTTGTACAAAAGCTTCCTAGGCAGGAAACTGTATCCCAAGTGTTTATTGCTTTTTATGCATTTGCACGTGTCTTTCAGTGCTATAAATTTTGAAATGTATGCCCCGTTAATCTGTCATGAGAATATCAATTTGTCAGAAATTGATCTGCAGCCCATTATGGATTCATGCATTTACCTTTCACTGTGAAATGGTAGCACAGTTTTGCTTGAAAGATTGTTGCACAATCCATGTTTCTTTCTTTCTTAAATAAAAATAAGACTGAGATACGAATAACCTGGTAAAAAGGGAAGAAGTACTTTTTCTAAAAGCCCAATATTTCAGTGCAAAGTATTCATTTGTCCCAGGAGCTTCTGCTGGAAATATTATTGCTGTTAGCGCTAAATGGATGTTCAATTTCCAGGCTCATAGCTATGGAGCTAAAGAATGTGGCACCAGTATAACAGTGTGATTCAGACATGCAGCACCGGACTAACAAATTCATGTGCTGAGCTCAATGTTAATCAGCCTCCACCCTGTGAATTCCTGAAATTTGCTGTTAATGTATGTACCATCCATTTGTATAAAGAGTAGATGTGCATTTCAAGCACATGGTGTAATCAGAAAAGTTCAGAAGACAGTAGAGCAGACATTGTCCATATTTTATTAAGGTTTGCAGCATATTGATAGCACATTTAGCAGCTCTCTCCGCTGTTGTCTTGGAATGCACTGTCTCTTTTCTTGCACGTCACAGTGAGCTATCTTGGTTACATTTTGCTTTTATTTGTCAGTGACTGTTCCTTTCAGGTTTTACCTTATTGTGTTCTTTATGACACTAATTCAGAAACTGTAGATATCTCCATGCCTGTCTCAAGTCCCTCGTTTTAACTTTTGAAACAATGTAAGGCCCTTCTCTTTTCTTGTATGAAAGCCAGAAACAGCACTATTCTGTTAAGGTTGCTTGGAAGGATGGACTTTCCTTACTGTTGAGTATGTTTAGGGACTTAGGGCAGGCTAAGGGTATTGTCAGTCTCGTTAGAGCCCTGCTGTGTGAATTCAGTTTACTCATGCTTTGGTGACAGCAGTCAGTACTGAAGTAGGTAAGAAATTTTACTCGTGGTAGGCTGTGTTTATAGTATGTGTTAAACCTAGATCTGTTTTCTTTGGCCACATAAAGCCTCTTGTTCTGCCTACAGAAGCCGCAATCTCAGGCTAAAATGTTATCCAAGCCTTTATTTTTTTTCTTTCGGTCATTGCCAGCAGCCAGAGCAGAGCTTATCAGAGTGGTTTCAGACTGCAAAGAAGATGAACTGAGTTCCAGATGCATTGTGTCACTCACTAGATCTTGAGCTTGGAACAGAAAGTAGAAGGTGGAATTTCCTTTTCCTTCCTCGCGATGCACAGGTCCAGTGTTGGCTTGGAAGGGATGCAGGGGATAAAAGCATCTGCAGCCTTTGAGGGCTATTCATGCAGTGGGTAATTTTTTTTTTTTTTTCAAATACTTGTGCTTTGGCCAGTTGTCTGAGTGCTACATCTGCTGGTAGAGATGGGTCTGCTAGCTCTGAGCAGCCTGATTAAAGACACATAGCTGATAAAAGTACCAGTAGCCAAGATGGTTCTGCTATTGGTACTCTACCCGTGTGTTTTGAGATCAAGGTTTTGCGTTTTGGTGCTTCCATGGAGGATGAGCAAAGAATGATACCTTATCCTCTTGCTGTCATGAATGTCTGTCTGTTGGCATCTGTGCTGGAAGGAGATTGCTTACCCTTGCTTAACCTTGCTCTGATGCCTTTTTCTGTGTTCCTCAGATGTGGAGCTATGAACAGAAAGTGTGTGAGCTAGGTTTTGCTTTAATTTGCTTAATGTTTTCAGAAATCCCAAGAATCTGCACTACTGACTTGAAAATCAGCATTGCCATTAATCATAAGGCAGTGAGCTTCATGAGTTATGCAACATGCATTTGTAGGCCTTGAATAAGCAGAGCTTTTCTTTGGCTTGAAAACTATTGGGTGCTACTGTGCTTGTCAGAGTAGCGGTGTCAGCCAAAGGAGTGAGAAAGGAAATGAGATAGGCTATGGCGAGATAACTTTCTTCTCTGAATGACAAGAGTGGAATACTATATTAGCATCAATCTAAGGTGATGTGACTTTGCAGGAAGTCTGTGTTGAATCTTGGCACATACATTATCTTTCCACAATTCTTCCAGAAGACTTGATATAGCTTCTTTCAACACATCAGAGGTTGACTGGGTTTTTGCCCTTTGCATGCTGTATTTGCGGCTTCCTGTTGTGCACTGTCTGCCCTGAAAGTGGAGAAAAGCAGGATAAGTTTGTGTGTGTCCTGAGACAACATTTACCTGGGTACTGCTTACTTCTGATCCAAGATGTCCTCATTAGGACTCTGGGGTTGGAAAAATTTTCATTGCAGAATTTTCTCATTGTTCAATAAAAAGGAATGGCCAGAAGTCCATGAAAGCTTATTTAAGGTTGAAAAGTCGTCCTTATTTATGTAGCAATTTGATTATTCCTTGTACCTGTTGTTCTGGGATACTAAGTACTCCAAATATTGTTGGCAAATGATGTAACTTCTAATGCTGTCTGACCAGAAATCTTCGGAATAATGAGCCAGTAACACATGGAAACACAGCCTCACATTTGGATATTGCCAAATGATGTGGTTAAATGGCAGCTGCATGCAGAGCTGTTTCCTCATCAAAAAGCTATGGACAGAGTTCCCAGAGGAGAATAGTTTCCCAGTGTTTGAGAACACCTTTATGACTTCCACTTGGAAAGTGGATCTGATTGGGCTTCTCTGCCCCTCTTCAACTTTGTTCCCATTTGCCTCTGTGTGTTAAGCTGAGGGAATGAGGGAATTGAATTATTATGACTTACTGCTCTATTGATGTGACTGTAGGAAGTAAAGGAGATAAGACCATCTGCAAAGCTGCTTCTGCAATGTATTTTACGCTACTGTCCATGCTATGTGTGCTTCGGGTCTTGCAAGCAGCTAACTACTTGACTGATGAACAACTAGAAGAGTAACCCATGGGCAAATGCTGGTCACTGAACTCCTGCCCTAAACTTCTGCTTGTACAAGATTGGAAAGGGAGGAGTAAGGGCAGAGACTCTGTGCTTCCTCTCCCTATGCTGTGCGTTTCTCTGAAATACTCAAAATGGAATTCTAGGGCCTTGTCTGAAACTTGTTTTCCCTCCTTTCTATCACCCAGGTATTGCTATTGCATATGTATCAGTTTCCGTCTCTTTCTTTTTTCGTAAACAGTCTTCTATGACAGGACATTTCTGCCTATCTCATCTTATAGATGTGTGGTGGGAACCAACTGGCCTTTTGTTCTCTGCAGATGGAAGGAATATGACACCAATGTACTATTCTGTTTCTTTTTTTTTTTTTTACCAAAATTAACATATTTCCATCTCTGTGCCTCTCCCCCAGTGTCAGCAGAGTGATGGGAGTGCTTTGCCTTGGTTCTTTAACTCTGCAGCAGGAGGCATCAGGGAGAAGTATACAACTTGATGTTCTGCAGTGGCACAAAGCTGAGAGTAAAGCTTCAAGGGTAATGTTCTGTCCTTAATCTAATAATGTTCCTTGTTCAGTATCAGTAGAAAATGACTCTATCTGCATTCCTTCAGATTGCTATATAATAAACAACAGCATAATACTGAAAATATGAAGTAATTTAATAAGTTCAGACTTTGTTACGGGTAATGGATAACTATGCACAGGAGTATAGTAAATCTTGAATGACAGTTTTATTTGATTACTGAGCCTGAATGCAATGTTCCGCAGCACTGCTTTACCATAATGCTGTGTCATGCTGTTGGAAGTCTGATTACCCTCAGATCCAATTGAGCAGCTCTACTTCTGTGGCCTCCTATCTCATCAAATCTGTCTGTCTGTGCTTGGTCAATGCCTGGGTAGAAAACCTCCAGGGAAGATTTATGTCTGGTAGGAAGAAGTCCTGGTGACTCAAACCCATCATTACCTACCTAGTGCAAACTGAACCAAAATCTCTGAGGTAGTGCTAAGTATGTTAAGATCTGACGCAGTTTCCACCTTCAGAGGTGATGTACTGCTGAGACTCAGGCCAAATACTGAGCCTATAAAACAGATTCTGTAGTTTTCCTGAAGTAAAGTTTTCATCAGGTATTATCATGTTGGTCTATGGCTGCATTTTAATCATCAGTGCAATGTATTCTAATGGAGATGGAAAAGAGTTTTGCTGTAGTATATATATTATATTTTGCTGTTAGCAAATTACAATGATCAAAGGAAAAAGATCAATTTTATAAGACACTGCCAGTCAGATGGAATGTTTCTTCCTTCCCCTGTACTAATTTTTTCATTCAGCCTCTTACTACCATGCTACTTTGGCAGGGTGACTTTGAGGAAAACAAGAGAAGACATTTGCCAGTTTTCTAACGGAGCACTGACACTGTCCTTTAATACTGCCCTGAGAGAAGTCATGGTATTTTGCTCTTGCTTGATAGAAGGCAGCCAAATGTTATGACATTTTGTGATGTGCAGGAGCTGGAATGAGGTTTTGTCCTTAGGCACTGAATTAGTTAACTGTTAGATTTGTTTCTTACCCCCAAAAATTCACTCCTGGGTTACTGCGCACCCAAGCCTCATGCTTCTAGTTTATTTCTCACAGGCACAACCTATGGGTGTGGAAGGGCTTGCACGTCAGGCAGTTGGCAGTTTTCTTTCTGAAAAATGTGGAGGTTGCAAATTTTAATGAAGATTGCTTGTTGTTACTCTGTTGGATTTGTGCACTATTTGCTGATTTCAGTTTTTGGAGGTTTTGGTGAACTGGTTTTGCGATTCCTACATTTCCATGTAACATTAAAGGAGTATAATATTAAAATGGGTTTTGAATAATATTTTTTTCCTTGTACCTCTTTGACAGAGATCCTGAGACAGGAGGAATTCTCAGTTAAAAGATAAATTGCTGGTATGTATTAAGCTAAAGACTGGAGAGAGACTTAACGAGATATGCTCTTATGCCAAAAAGGACAAAGAGCTTGCACGGGAGATAGTTTTGAGGTTCTGGAGCTCACTTGGATATGCTTATAATACTACTGTTAAGACGAGAGACTACAGTAAACAGTATTACATTACATTTTAAAGTGTGCTGTAAGTGATCAGAATATGAACTTCTCTATGTTCCAAGCAGTGGCAATAATTTATTTTGACTTTTTAAAGGATTTTGTAATACACATTCATAAAAGACTGCTGAGGATTCTTGGATAAAGAGTAAGAGGGGCAGCCCTTTGAGTGAGCGAACAAAGGATGACAATAAATAGCTAATTCTCAGTGTGGAGGGAGGTTAATAGTGGGGCAGGCCAGTGAAGAACTTGAAAAGAGTGCTGGTAGAGTGAGGGAGATCAGAAAAGCTGTTTTAAAGACTGAATCACCTACCCTTTTAACATCTCATTCACCACTGAAGCTAACTTAAGCATCTAAAGAAACTTCTTTTGTCTCCTTAATCAAGATTGAATCTAAAAGCAGCCGAAACTTCTGCAGCTAATTCGAGGTCAAGTAAAGCAGTACTGAGATGTTAAGCTCCTGTGAAGGGTATAGAGATAGTGTGATGAGGGCACTTGTAAAACAGATCTCCCACCTTCTCTTAACACTTGTAAAGAGAATGTAGGTTCTCAGGATAAGATTCCATGTTATACAATCCTAGACAAGGCACTTGAACAGGGCAAAATCGGCCAAACTTTTTATTTCTCTTTAAAACAGGTATTTGTTTTGTTAGGCCTAGTAAAGTCTCTTGATGGAGACCAGCAGCTTCATACAGCCACTGTTGCTAAACGTTACATGATGTGTTTTACAGGGTGATTTACCTAGATCACATCTGTGCATGAAGCAGCTGGTAAGGGGACCAGTAATATGGAGCCTGTGGATGCATGACTAGAATGTGATCATTGCTCTAAGGAGCTGTAAGCCAATGTGAAAAAAAGACGAGTGTCACCTTTTCCATTCACTTCTGTGCATTTCTCTAATGTGGCTTTTTTTCTGCATGATGAGGCTCATTTTTGCAGAATGCCTTAATATTTGGATTGTGTGTGTTGTGCATATGGGGAAAGGAGATAAGGACTGGAATGATGTAAGGAATGGAATTTGATTTACTTCTGGTCCCATTAGATATGAGTGATACTTCCTTATTAAGTTAAGTGTTTGGCCCCAATTCACCTGGCAGAATGAGCCCTTTATACTAAGGCTCTGTGCTGTATATACCTCAGTGACCTTATTTGCAACCAGCTACTACAGTACTAACGCAGAATAAATAATGCACAATCAATATTTATCCTGCAAAAGGAATCTTATTTTTCTGCTTGTGGAAAATCCATGAGCAACTCTTGATTTCTTGTAGTGGTTAATCATTTTATAGTAATAAACTGAACATAAACCTAGTTCTGTTGGCATTTGTGCTGTATGAATTTGGAAGATGAGCTGTGTTTGGGGGAAGTCATTCGGTATTGTTTTTATGTGCATGGATGTGCATGAAGCTTAAATAATTTTGTACAAGAACTGTATTTAAGTGTAACACTTGTTTTTAGTGTATGAGCAACATAAATTCTTTCTTTCAAGCATTTCTTCTGGTGGAACTCAGAGGCATAAACATACTGGAAAGTAAAAGCTAAAGAGGTATATGTGGTCAAAAGAGTAATTCTTCTGCATATTTTCAGGCTTAAAGACACATATATTTATGTTTATATATATAATAGTCAGATTGTAACTCAGCTTTCTTTTACTCGAGGGAGTTGCAAAATTATTGTACGTCTGCAAGGTGCTTGGTAGTATGCTGCCTCAATTAAAACATACTTTTGGAATGGTATGTTTTTATCAAACTCACATATTTTGGGTCAGAAACTGTATCCACAATATAGCCAATGAGAGTCAGCACTGGTGATGTAATGGTTTTCCTATAAAGTGCCATTGGTTGCCTGGGGAGAAAGTGACTGGAGGTGACAGAGCACTGCAGATAGTCCTCTCGCATACATTTCATCATGTCTTTTAATCCACTTTCTCTCTTCCCCTTTCCACACAGCATCAAACTGGTTTTGGAAGGAGGTGTTAAGCCAGCAAAACAGAACCATTCTTCATTTTTGAGAGGGGCAGTGAGCACAGACATCATAATCTGTGCAAGTGCAGGTAGAATTTCTCTGATGAAGCCATATTTATCTATAAATAGTCAATGATGTGAGGAGAGTAGGTCATGGCTAAGTCTTGCTCATTTCACTTCAAGTGATTGAATTTTGCCCACTGAAACAAACTGCTTCACTTCCCCAAATAAGGCAGGATGTGGCCCTGAGTGATGGCAGATATTACGCATGATGAGAATATCAGCCAGAGAGATACTAGAGATAGAAGTGTTGATTTTTACAGCAGGATCTAAAGAGTTAAGTCCTGTGTCTGGGAGCTGTGTAGTCCTTCGTGTGTTGGGTGTGTAAGGTGGATGTGTAGTACACACAAACAGAACATAGTATGTGCAGAGGTAAAGATGGCTCGCTTTTAGTCATAGAAGTCCATCCTTATGCAAGTGGGTGACATTCCATTTTGAGAAAACGTATGAGATATTCAGCCGATACTGTATTTACAATTAAGCAACAGGCTGTGTTTTAGCTTAATTTTTAAATTTCCTAATGACCATAGCTTCAAGTCAACTCTCTTATGTTATTTTCCCTTATTTTTCTTGTATGGTTGCGTATAGATAGATAGATACAGTATCTTATCCTAGAACGACTGAGGTGAGACTAATAAGACCATCTGATCTGTAGTATAGAAAGCTGACATGCATCAGAATGATAAGTTGCGTCTTTTTTTGGTGCCAGTAATCTACACAACCAAACAGCTTGCAACTGCATTAAATTGCTATCATTTTTGACAGAAGAGACCTTGTTTGCATAAATCCTCTGAATACCGATGGGAGTGTGATTGCAGCTTTAACAAAGCAAGAGGTTGAATACAAATTTGGGAGGGCCAGAAAGTGTTTAGTACCTCTTATTGTTTTCATCAGAATTCTAAATCTTATTCATGCAGATTACTCTGATCTTTATATCAATGCACAAAAAGAAAAGAACAGAGCAGCAAAAAGACTTTTCTCTTTTGACTGAAACACTGATTTTGTTATCATGTTACCAATGAGGGTCCATTTGGGATATTATTCAAGCACAGAGATCAGTGCTGGCCTTTCACATGAGCCCTAAAATGCTTGGAATGCTTTTGCCCTTAAGGGGAGTAATCTACTGCAGAAAAGTTAAATTCGGATCAGGAGATAGAGAAGGTAGGATTGTACTTAGTTCATTGATGCCTGCTGGGAGAGCAATTCTGCCTTAAGTTTAATACCACTTTTGTTCTTTTGTAACCCTCTATACTTAATAGCTGGATACTGTTTTCTGTGTCAGTTTTTGTTCATGAAACAAATTGGCAATTAGCCACTGGCAGAGGGAACAAAAGGTATTTGTTTGGAATAAATGCAGTGATCATGATGTGTCTCGCTATTTGATTTCCTTTGAGATCAAAAAATACAAGGTACATGTTTTTTGAACCAAATAACTTAAGAAGACTGTTTATTATGCATAGAATAGGCATTCAATTTTATTTTACTTTCTATTGTGGTGACCCCATAATATTGCTTTCTTAAAGGGTGAAAGTTTTAAACTGTGAATGGGTGGTTTAAGTAGGCTTCTGTGTGGACTCACAGGGCAGAGAAAAACGATGAGCTTTTTTCTTGTCTTGTGCCTCATGTCAACTTGGCCAGTCTTCCACTTAGGAGCACAGTTGCTCTTCCTTGGTAGCATACTGGACATCTGCTTTCTGAAAGGAAGCACTGTGTTTGAGCCAGGGCTGGAAAACACACCAGTATTTCTGAGGCTGGGGGATTCTAATCTATGTATAGAAATGCCTGAAGAAATGGTGCAAAGAAGACAGAGCAGGCTCACTTTATTGGTTCCCAGTGACAGGGCAAGATGTGATGGGCATAAACAGAAACACAGGAGGTTCCCTCTGAACATCAGGAAGCCCTTTTTTCCCCCCCTGCTCTGAGGGTGATGGAGACTGGGAATGAGTCAAAGCTGGAATGAGCAGAGCAATTCTGACTGAATTCAAGACTCAGATTCAGGCCTGCAATGATATGGCCCCTGATTTCATATTTTGTTGAATGTATCCGTTTCTTGCAATTGTGAATATCATGCTAGTTCAGGACTGCTTTGATTTTAAGCTTATGCCTGAATGGGTCTTCTGGCAGACATGAATGGAACTGAGAGAAAGGCTGCGTGCTGAGCTTGGTGTTGGGAGACAGCCTAAACCTTGGGTATCATGTGGCAAGGTTATACTTTCATATGGCAAGTTAAGTGAATCTGTGTATTTTTTGTGGATGAGGATTTCAAAACTAGGCCAAGAGGCTCTAACAAAGTCCATCCTCACTGCAGTATTCTGCTCCTGGTGCCTAGTGCCTGGAAGACTTTAATCTAGCATCTGGTATAAGTTAAATTTGTGAAATTTTTTAGACTTTTTAGAAAGTTGTAACCTGAAGTCTTGTCTTCCTACTGAACTTTAATGGCAGAACTGCACTGGTGTAATGTCACTACAGCTGCATGAATATAGGTTTTCCCATATAGATACAGGATTTAGACACCCCTTTCTATTGCTGATAATTTTTTTGTTTAAAGTTTAAGAACTGCTCTGATTACTAGAGGTGATCTGAATCCAAAATTACTCTCCACATAGGCAATATATTGGTATTCTTAATCATATATTGTTCTGACATAGTTTTTTTCCCATGGACTTCCACAAATGGGCCAGGTCTGTTTCTGTCTTTTTTTTTCCTGCCTATCTTCCTTCCCCAGCTTTCCAAGCTGTAACAACTGCCAAAATTTGAACATTTCTCCTTACAGGAATAAGACCAGAATAATTCAAATAATCTTTTTAAACAGTAGCATGCATCATTAAATAGCATTGTAGAGAAAATCCACTCTAAATAGTATTATTGTTTTATGCTTTTATCAATACATAATGCCTCAGAAGTGAGCACTTTGTCATCAGTTTTGACCATCCCAAAGAAACCTGCTAAATGAATGTTCCGCATTAACAATGTAGAGTTTTTGGGGTACCTATTTATTTTAGTAATGTGGGGGTTTTTTGTGGGTTTTTTTTGTGGTTTTTTTTTGTTTTTTTTGTTTTTTTTTTGCGGAGTGGTTAGATCACTATATTTCTGTCTTCATAGAATCACAGAATGGTTTGGATTCAAAGGGACCTTACAGATATCTAGTTCCAGCACCCTTGCCATGGACAGTGACACCTTCCACTAGATTAGGTTGCCCGAAGTCTTACCTGACCTGGCCTTGTACAACTTCAGGGATTGGGCATCCACAATTTTTCTGATCAACATGTTCCAATGCCTTTCCACTCTCACAGTATAATTTTTTTTCCTAATATGTAATCTAAATATATCCTCTTTCACCTTAAATCCCCTATCCCACATCCTGCCCCCCTCCAGTTTATAGCCATTCCCCCTCATCCTATCACTCCATGCCCTTGTAAATAGTCCCTCTCCAGCTTTCCTGTAGGCCCCCTTCAGGTATTGGAAGGTCGCTATAAGTTCTCCTCAGAGCCTTCTATTCTCCAGGATGAACAAGCCCAACTCTCTCAGCCTGTCCTCATATGGGAGGTGCTCCAGTTCTCTGATCATCTTTGTAGCCCATCTCTGGACCTGTTCCAGCATTTTCTTCTTATGTTGAGGATTCCAGAACTGGACTCCAGATGAGGTCTCACAAGAGAGGAATAGAAGGGCAGAATCGCCTGCCTCGACCTGCTGGCCACGCTTCTTTTGATGCAGCCCAGGCTATGCTTGGCCTTCTGGGCTGCGAGTGCACATTGCAAGCTCATGTCAACCTTCTCAGCACCCTCAGGTCCTTCTCTTCAGGGCTGCTCTCAATCATATCATCCCCCATCGTGTACTGAAACTGCAGAATGCCCTGCCCCAGGTGTAGGATCTTGCACTTGGCCTTGTTGAACCTCATGAGGCTCACATCCCCATCTTGTCCAGATCCCTCTGGATGACTTCAGGCCCACTTCTGCAGCTTGTCCAGATCCCTCTGGGTGACATCCCATCCTTTCAGTGTGGCAACTGCACTGCTCAGCTTGGTGTCATCTGCAAACTTGCTGAGGGTGCACTCAATCTTGCTGTCAATATCATTTATGAAGATATTAAACTTGGCAACCATTGGCCAATTCCCTCAGGACTCTGGGATACATCTCAGCTGAGGTTCATTCTGATTCCCAGTAGAACATTTGCATCCTGATATACTGTCATTTATTTCATATCTTGGATCTTGTCTGGGGCTCTCTAAGCAATTAAAAAAGAACTATTTAAAGGAAGTCTGTGAGAAATTGCCATTGTCCTTTAATGTCATATAGGTAGGCTTAAGTAGCACTTGTTTGTGAAGGGAATTCTCCTCCCCTTTATTATATTTGATATCTTTTCATAGGAATCATATGCCATCTATAGCATGTGAAGCCTACATACTAGAGCAAAGAGAGAAATTAAGACTCTCTGGCCAATGTTCATTCTTCTTTCACCTTTTTCCTTCTTCATAGTTGGACTCATTACACCTTCTACGCATCTGGTTGATACTTTGATTTTGGAAGCTGAGGGATTTCGCAGATCTTCCTGGCTTCTAAAATATCAGCCTGTAGTGTGTGAGTTTTGTTTTGTTTTTATTATTTTTCCTTAGCAAAATAGACTGAAAGACCAATCTTAAAACTTATTCTTTTTAAATCAGTTATGCAGCTTGAATTTTTGAATGTGTTGGCTTTGCTTTTCTGTAAGTGAAACTATTTGGTCTTTAGTACTATGGTTTCCTATAGACCTTGCTGGTGCAGTAGCACTCATCCTGTTCTGACATTAGGTAAAGCTTAAGTCTGCTGAAGCCTAAGTAGTACAGCTCTCAGAGTTTAGCAGAGGCATGCCTAGGTACTCAAGGGTGGAATTTAGCTCTTAATTAGCTTGCTCTGGCTTTTTTTCAGCTCTTTACCCAGCAGAATTAGTTCAGAGCAAATGAAGCATCTAGAAATTCTGAAGCATCTATAAATTCCAAAGCATTTCTCTCAGTAGGACAAAGTGATGAGCATCAATATTTAGCTTGCCAGGGAAAACTGATATTGTCTGCAGGGGGAATGTGATCAGTGATTACTGTATTTTTCTTGCACTGAGAGACGGGGACTGCCTGAACATATGGAGGGGAATTACAGGAGATGTTCAAATCTAGGCTAGACAAAGAATAGCGTATAATCATCATTACTGGTGAGGGAATGGATGAGACAAATGATGTGCTGGATTCTGTTAAAGTCAGAATGCTTGATTATTAAATTTGATGATATATATGTTTCACCTTGTAACTAGGTTATATGAAGTAATACTTTTAATAGGGAATAAAAATATAGCAGACATCCTAGAACCTGAATTTTTGCAGTTCTGCTTTAGAATGTTGCTTGTGTAAGACCCTCCTTGTAGGCATGAAGGCAGATATTTGTGGATTTGGTGTTGGTGTTTTTCAAATGTTTGCTGAAATCAGTGGACCTGAGGAATGTGCCTCAGGCTGAAGCTTGACCATCACATCTTAGCCAATTGCCAAACATGTTTGTGGCTTGAAAGTCAGCAGTGGAATGAAAACATGGCAGGGGTTTGCCTGCAAGATCTTTACTGCATTAATCTTAGAGATACAATATTGTTCATTTGTTTGCTCTTCATATTACTTGTGAAAGCTTGCATGGGAGCCCATCTCTTCCCACATAACAAGTGCCAGAATGAGAGGATGTGGCCTCAAGTTGTGCCAGTGGAGGTTTAGATTGAGTATTAGGAAAAATCTCTTCATCAAAAGGATTATCGAGTGCTCAAACATGTTGCCCAGGGGAGTGGTTGGTGGTTGCTCATCATCCCTGGAGACATTTTAAAGACATGTAGGTATGGTGTTTAGGGACCTGGTTTAGTGGTGAACTTGGCAGTGCTAGGTTTATGGTTGGAGATTATTACCTTAAAGGTCTTTTCCAACCAAAATGGTTCTATGATTCCATTATCTTGTTAGCTTACTTCTTGACAGGGTTTTGCAGGGAGCCTGTGTTGATTGAAGATCAGCATGTGGCCTTCGGTTAGCTAATGGGGAAACTAGACACTGCTGTGGGTCTCCACCCTGATAATTTGAGGCCTGAGTGCCTGTCTGAGGGGGGTGAACTGTGAGCCCAACAGTTGCCTTCCCAGCTGTGATTCTCTGTGGAGCTAGGGTCTTCCCATGAAAACAACATATTGCCTCCATCTGCTTTGGCTTGCTCTCAACTTGCAGTGAGACCAGCAGGGAGAGTGAGATAGCTGTGAAAACCTACTTGTGGTGAAGCACTGTGAGGTAAAAATTGTCCTCTTTTTGCAAGCATCTTTTGCAGAAAACAAAGCCCCAAGACCATTGGGAAAGAGTAGGAAAAAGGAGAGGAAGGAAGCTGTTCATCTCTCTGACTGTTGGAGGAGAAATGCGACCTATAAACAGTGAAACACTGAATGCCCAGGTGAGGTTACGTTGAGACCTTTGTCTATCTTGCAGAAAGACAGCATTGTTTTTGGTTTTGCTCTTAAGGGAGCAAGATGGGGGCGGGGGGAAGGAGGAACCTAGCAGTGCAAATACAATAGTAGCAGCCTTCACACCTTGCTGCAGGTAGTTTTGGCTGCAGGCATTTCAGATTACAAAAAGGCTGTATGATTGCTTGCTGGCATGTGGCACAGCTGTCACTTCACTGCTTGGATAGGGCTGTCTCAACAATCTCAATGCCTGTGCTGTTTGTTCAGGCTGGGAGAAAGGTACTGTAATAATAATAACAATCATAATAATAAAGGCTGTTAGAAGAGTACAATAGAACCTCCTGCTGAGAATGCATTGTTAGGATATTGACGTATGGAAATGTAGTTCAGTCTATTTAGTGCTTTGTCCTTGAACGCATTTTGATGATATAGGATTGTCATGTTTTGTGGGGGTGAGCGATTGCTTTAGGTTTTGTTCCATAGCTATGTGCTGTAATAAAAAAATAGGAATGGAATTTCAAGTTGAATCTCAACTGGGATATGAATCTTCTGCTCAGTGCAGCTACTTGTTTTCACAGCACCACCAAACAACTCCAGTAAAAAAAAAAAAAGTTAAGGTTGTGAAGTAAATATGGAGAAGCAGAGATGAAGAGTGAACCTCCAGCCTGGTGGTGCGGGAGTTGGAGTAATGTCAGACTACTGAACCACACTCTATTCTGCTACTCAGCCCAAGTTTAATATTTGGTTTTACATTTCTTTGCCTGTTTTACTACCTGAATAATAGTATCCCTGTCTGCTGAAGTCCTATGTCAGCTGACGCTGTCAGTCTGGTACTTCTCTGGATATCAGGTACTTTTTTTTATTCATTAAAATAACTGAAAGCAACACCCATAGGAAATGGCAACTATGTGGGAGCAATGGTTGCTATGCATGAGGAACCATGAAGTGTATGAAATTTATTCATATCAATTTTTACTTGATATGTATTTAAACTTTGTAATCGTATGCAACTAACCAGCTTCTGTAATTATCTATTTGCAGCTATATTATTGTAAGTTTTATCATAAAACTTGTTGCTGACCACAATTTGATTATTTTTTTCAATCAAGTATATTGTGTAAGGAACCTGCATGTGTAGGACTTGGCCTTCGGAATATCTCAGCTGCTTGAAAATGTGGTTGATTTCGAGGAATTTAAAGTTAAAATAATAGCACCTTTCTAGTTAGTGCTGCTGTTAGAATTCTGTCCAGTGTTGGTGCTGTTTGTGGCACATGGTATTGTGTGTGCAACCAATGCTGTTTGGAAGATCCTCTGTTACCATCATCTTCCAACAGTCCTGGAAGACTGGGGAAGTCCCACTGGACTGGAGGCTGGCTGATGTTGTGCCCATCTACAAAAAGGGCCGCAGGGAGGACCCAGGAAACTACAGGCCTGTCAGTCTGACCTCAGTGCCAGGGAAAGTCATGGAGCAGGTGATCTTGAGTGCTATTATGAAGCACATGCAAGAGAACTGGGTGATCAGGCCCAGTCAACAGGGGTTCACAAAAGACAGGGGTTCACAAAAGGCAGGTCTTGCCAGACTAACCTGATCGCCTTCTATGACAAAGTGACTCGGCTGCTGGATGAGGGAAAGGCTGTGGATGTGGTCTTCCTGGACTTCAGCAAAGCCTTTGACACAGTTTCTCACAGCGTTCTGCTTGAGAAACTGTCAGCCTCTGGCCTGGACAGGCGCACACTCTCCTGGGTGGAAAACTGGTTGGATGGCCGGGCCCAGAGAGTGGTGGGAAATGGTGTGAAATCCAGCTGGAGGCCAGTGACAAGTGGGGTTCCCCAGGGCTCAGTGCTGGGTCCAGCCCTGTTCAATGTCTTCATCAATGACCTGGATGAAGGCATCGAGTACACCCTGAGCAAGTTTGCGGACGACACTAAGCTGGGTGGAAGTGTCGATCTGCTGGAGGGTCGGGAGGCTCTGCAAAGGGATCTGAACAGGCTGGACCGCTGGGCAGAGTCCAATGGCATGAGGTTTAACAAGGCCAAATGCCGGGTCCTGCACTTGGGGCACAACAACCCTGTGCAGTGCTACAGACTAGGGGAAGTCTGTCTAGAAAGCTGCCTGGAGGAGAGGGACCTGGGGGTGTTGGTTGACAACCGACTGAATATGAGCCAGCAGTGTGCCCAGGTGGCCAAGAAGGCTAATGGCATCTTGGCTTGTATCAGAAACGGCGTGACCAGCAGGTCCAGGGAGGTTATCCTCCCTCTGTACTTGGCACTGGTGAGACCGCTCCTCGAATCCTGTGTTCAGTTCTGGGCCCCTCACCACAAGAAGGATGTTGAGGCTCTGGAGAGAGTCCAGAGAAGAGCAACAAAGCTGGTGAAAGGGCTGGAGAACAGGCCTTATGAGGAGCGGCTGAGAGAGCTGGGGTTGTTTAGCCTGGAGAAGAGGAGGCTGAGGGGAGACCTCATTGCTCTCTACAACTACCTGAAAGGACGTTGTGGAGAGGAGGGTGCTGGCCTCTTCTCCCAAGTGACAGGGGACAGGACAAGAGGGAATGGCCTCAAGCTCCGACAGGGGAGGTTTAGGCTAGACGTTAGGAAAAAATTCTTTACAGAAAGGGTCATTGGGCACTGGAACAGGCTGCCCAGGGAGGTGGTTGAGTCACCTTCCCTGGAGGTGTTTAAGGCACGGGTGGATGAGGTGCTGAGGCATATGATTTAGTGTTTGATGGGAACGGTTGGACTCGATGATCCGGTGGGTCTCTTCCAACCTGGTTATTCTGTGATTCTGTGAAAACTAGATTAAGTATCTGCCCTCTCTTGAGAGGTTACGATTCTAAAATGCTGTGTTTCTATCATGTGGAAGTCTTTTAAACCTAATTTTATAAATGGAAAAATGGTATATCATTGTAAGTCAGTCATGTTTCTACAACTCCTTTTTGGGTTTACAGAATTAATTTTGAGGCTTGGAAAGTCTTTGCTTTGTATTTTCTGAATGTATACTTTTTGTGTAGTCTGCCCGGTTGAGAGCACAATTGTTCCTAGAAGTTAATGGAGTTTAAACAGGAACAGAAATATTTTCTTGTTCATTTTTCAAATCCTATTCAGAGACAAAAGAAAGCGTATCAAAATTCTGGATGTTTGTTCATAATGTATTTAGGTTGTCTGAGCCTAATGAAATAGAAGTTTTTTTGGTTCTTAAATCAGATTTCTTTACCTTATCTCTCTGATCTTTTATATTTGCTTTCCTTTTGTATTTATTTCCTTTCTTTTTGTGTCTGAACTCTTATCTCTTCCATAGAGCTGAAGTGTTTAATAGCTAGTGCCTGAAAAAAAATTGGAATAAGTGGGAGCTGCTAGTAACAACAGATGATGTTTGGTCCCTGTTTTATTACTGTATTGACCAATTAATTTTGTAATCAGTTCTTCGGCTGCTCAAATTTTGATACTGTGTCTTTCAGAGTAACTTTAAATGAAAGACGTACATTAAATATTTCTACAATATTTCTGAATTTGTCACAGATTTTAAGGACAGAAACAAAAACTGCAGGGAGATATTCCTGCTTAAGCTTCTCCCTTTCTCAAAGGAAAACTGGTTAAAACATAACATGATGCTTTTTGGAGTGGTACTTATTTCTAAAGTCTGAGCTTTGTTGCACTAACTTTTGTCTTGAAATGAAAAAAAAAATCTCTTGCTGCTTCACATTGTATCATGCTATTTCCTTTCTATGGGATGCTGTCTAATTTTATTTATTTTTGACCAGCATTATGTTCAGCCCCTCCAAAATATAGATTTCCTGTTATCAAATGTTCTGTGTTCTACCACTTCTGTATCTTCTGTTACTCTCAGCATCTCTGCTGTTTTGTTACTTGTGCTAGAGATGTGCTTAGTATGACTAAGCATTGTGCCTTACACCACTAGTACTGTATTACTAAGCATTGTGCGTTTGTCAATGTTAATCTAATTACAAATTCTACATTATTCATTGGAGTATTTGTATCAACATTGTGCTGATTGGGGTAGCTGTTTTAGGAGACTGTAGTTCTCAAAGCAGATTGTATGAATGTAAAGACATTTGTATCCATACACATGCCATACATGTAATGTGAATGAATTCCCAAATGCTAAAGGGAATGCATAGATTAAAGCTGCTTTTGGTCATTGATGCAGGATTCTGATTACTGATTTCATTTTATTTTTAGATCAGCATTAAAATTACTGTTTGAAAACAACCTAAGAGTCCTAAGGAAATATTTTTTTCCTTCTTTCAACCTGCCTTTTATATACACTATATCTTCCAACCACAGAGTACATTTTTGTCTATATTTTTTATTTTTATTCTATTCTATATTATTTTACTACCTAGAGTTGACAATATTCAAGCCTGCTCACAGCTGATTGATCAGAGTAAGAAACAGCATCATTTATTGCTTCTAAATCAAGCTCAATATGATCTAAAATAAAAAAAAAAAAGAAAAAAGAAACACCAACAAAATGAACGACTTATCAAGCAATAGTTACAGCCTGATATCAAAAGATTTTTGGAGGTTTTCTGGTCTATGTTGTACAGAGCGTCAGGTTAGAACATTAAGAAATCCCTTCTGGCCTTCAACATTGATTTGAAGTTACAAGTAAGATTTATGCTGTTCTGAGGCTGGATTGCAGCCTGGAGTGGAAATGTATGTTTCTGATTGTGGTGGTGATCCTGGTAATTGAATTCATGCTATGGATCATGATACAGAGTACTTTGTTTCTGGCTTTTGTAAAAATTGATGGTGGTAATTTTTCTCTCTACAACTATCTTGCCAATTCTGCCCTTTGATACTTTGTAGGGTTTTAAGCTATACCTTTTCTTTCATCTAAGAAACATTTAATATTTACTTTTTCCTCTCTCCCAGGGCCTTGGCATCACCAGTGTTGACTGTCTTTCCCAGAGGTGTTTAGTGACTGCTACAGGAAAGATTTGTCTTGACAGGAACACTTGACACAGGCACAACACAATATTTCTGTTTAAATGGTCCCTGTGAGTGTTTCCATGGCCCTGGCACAGGTACCTTGCAACTGGAGATGAGTGGATGATGGGCTAGAGAACTGAAGGCCAGTAACTAGTGCAATTAATCAGCAAGACAAGTGTTCACTGGTATTGCCATGGTTATATCTGTCTGGCATAAAATAATGACAAGTAGGGATATTATTGATGATTCAGTAATCAGCCTTAAAGAAATCAAAATAAGTTAAAAGTAGCTAATTCTTAAACTGGACTTTTGGATAATTACTGAAACCAAATGCTAGTCACAATCTCAGAGTGGTGCACTTCTATGTTCTTAGCTGTGCTCAGTTCACTGTGTGGTGTGTTCATTCCCATGTGGGAGCGGCAGGCCATACATCACAGGCATGAGAAGCCAGCTGTCTTTGGTGGAGGCATGGGTAGCAGCTGCTATGAATGGCAGCAGGAAACCAGTCTGTCCTTTCCTCAGGCACTGCTGGAAAGGAAGGTCCAGACCTGCGGTTGATGGGAGGGAAACTGATGCCCTGTCCCATCCGTGTCAGCTCACCCCCACCACTGCTCATTTGGGTGAGCACTGTGGCATTGCTGCCTGGCTCAAAGCAGAGTGCCTGGAGAGTGCTGACATCCCACAAAGCTGCTTGAGAACACATTTACCTTTTGTCACAATGAGAGTCCTGGATTATCCTGGTCTTGAGGGTACCACCAGTCCCATCTGCCCAGGGCCCAGTTCCCATTTCAGCCCCTCAAGGCTGTTGATGCCTGCCCCAATGAGTCTGTAGAGTACCTGTCCCCTGTCCTGTCTGCTGGCTGGACTCCATCCTGTGTGGTTGGCAGCCCTTCACCCAATGGACATCTGTGGATGAACAGATGACATCTGTGGTTTGTCTCCATCCATGCGGCTCCTCAGTCAGTCCCTGGATCTGATTCCTTACATGTCATGTCCAGGGCCATTGATGGACCCCAAGGCCAAGATTTGCCTGTTGCCCCTAGACCTTAGGGGACAGCACTTGCTGGTAAAGGCCACCAAGGCTCCCAATTTACCTTTCCCTGGGGATCGGCCAGCCTTTTTCTGCTCTCTGACACTGGGTGACTCAGCTGCCTGAAGATATTTTGCATCTTTGTTGATTTCTTGAGGAATCAGGTCTTGAAAGCACAACATTTAACTTGCCTAGTTGTTTATAAGGATGTTAGCTCTACAGGAGAGATGATGTTGCTGGTAGCATGTGACAGAAAATGATTCTTTGATATCTTTTTTGTGGGTATAAAGAAGCAATGTCATGATAGCCTAAGAGCTCCACAAACATAATCACTGTTGTTTTCTTCTGGCTGGGGTCTGAAACCTGGGATGCATATGCCATTCCTTTTCACAGATGTATAGGACTTAAGATGAGCAAAGATTGGCAAATAGAAAAAAAACGGGATTTCAATTGCCAAATGCTTTTTTATAAACCTGAAATATGTCGGTGGTATGGTAAATCTTACTACAAATCTTGGTGCAATATGATGAACTTGCATACCGGCTAGGGCAGCCAACAAGGTTTCTGAAACAGTTCTATGTGTAGAAACTCTTGAAGCATGTGGAGTGCTTTCCTTTGTATTGGGAGGAAAGAAGGTGGCAGTGCAAAATCTTGGCTGTAGAGGCAGTAGAATCAGTGGCTTGGTTTGGGGTTATCATGTTGGAGGACTCTTTCAGAGATGTTGAAACAGGGCTGGGAATAGCTTGGAATTGCTCAGCTGTATGAGAACACAGAGGAACTATGGTCTTGCAAAATGTCTCAGCAAGTGAAAATCATTTTAAATTTCTTTTTCCATAGCAGTTTTAAAATTAATGAGGAACTAGAGAAATTGTATTCATGTTTTCTGTGTTAATAGAACATCTCACTTCAATGAAGTCTCTGGTATGGTTACATGAAATGTGTTGCAGAAAAGAGGAAAACTGTATTGATGGAAGTCAACTGGTATAAGCTTTTGTGTACTAGGAAAACATACAAACCATGAAATTTCTATGGAGCTCCTCAACTTGGTTCCTAGCTGGAAGTTTTTTAGAGGTTATGAGTTATTTTTCTGGTTTGTGTTGTCTTGTGGAAGGAGGAAGATGCTTGTTCTGAGGAGAGCACAAGGTAAAAATTCAGTCTATTGCTGCTGCCACTCAGTAGAACAAGTTAGTCTTGGCTGCACTCTGAAGTGAGACTTTGGTTTTCTGCTTTGAATTCTGTGAGGTGTTTTACCCATGCATTTGTCCATTGAAAAAGATCATGATTCTGCCCAAGGTGTGGTACATATTTGACAATAAAAAGCAGAGGGCTGGGAATGTGCAGTGTTCAGAAGGGATGAGAGCAAAGAACTTAAAATTCAGGATTTGGGGCATATGGAACGTAGCAGTAGTGACCTTAGAAGGTCCTGGTTTGATAAGGAGAGAAGGAGAACTTGTGGTAGTTTGTGCATGAAAAACAAAGGAAGATGGTCTGTTTTGGTTTACATATTGAAGTCAAATCAGTCACAGACAGGAACAGCCATGAAAGTTATGGAAACCCAGGTGAGTGGCTATAGTAGAGACTGATTAGCAAAAAGAAAAAAAGAGTACATGATGTACATCAGATGTAACATCATAGATTTAGAAGGCTTCTGAAATTTTGTAACTGTGAAAGGTAACCTGATGGAATAATACCATTATGGGACCTCGTCTAAGTCCAGCTTAAGCAGTTATTTACTTAGCCGAGAGTCCTTGTCTGGTATGAATCAATGTAGATTTTTGAAATACAGTGATGAAACACTTTAGTGTGTGTATAGAAGTAATGTGAGTGTAAGTAGAAATGAGTGAATTCTGCTAGTAATTACTTCCAAACATTCATATACATACCCAGGTGTATTGAACTGAATTAATGTTTCTCTCTCCAGACAGTGTATAAGTACTGCAGATCCTGTCTGTGAAATCTGTAAGCTTTACCTAGCCGTGCAAGCAGGTGAAACTATTCTTGTCTTCACACTCACTGTCTTGTTCCAGAGATGGGGGGTCCATCATTTCCTATAGACTTGCCGAGTGCATTCATTCTCCGCTTGCATTCCTCTGGGATGCTAAAAGCATGGTTTTAGCTGGCAGTGCCAGGTTGGGGTTAGTGTTGCCTGTTCCTTTACTGACTACTTTTGTGCTGATTTCTATCCATGCTCTTTGCCATGTCCTTCATAGCTTAAGCTACTGTAGCTCCTTCCTCATTCAGTACTGAGAATCTGCAAATGTTTGTTTTTTTTTTCACCCTGTAAGAAGCAGTATGTCCTGGTTAAATTTACAAAAAGTATCTTCGTCCTTTTACTTACCCTCATGCTAGGGAAGAAATCCTAGGAAATGTCTTTAAATGTAGTTCCCTGTTCCTCTCTCTATTGATTGTCCTTTGCATTATGCCCTACACAAATCTTGACTGGACTGCTGTGGACATTACTTTTTCATTCCCAGAAGAGATGCATCAGCACGACAGGGAGCTGGGAGTGAGGGGCCAGGGAAAGAGGTGAAATTGGCTGATTTCCATCACTGCCTCAAAAGGAAAGGCCAAGGAAGCACAGCCAAAGACCTCAACAACTCACACTGCTAAGTGGGGTCTCCTTGTTTTACTGCCTGTCCTGTTTGTACCCCTGTGTTCTTGTGTGCTGCAAATTTAATTACAAAGTCTTTGAGATAGATGCCATCATCTTGGTGTTTATGCAGTCTCCACAAATGTAGCATTATTACATTAGAAACAGCATTTAATAATAATTGTTTTTCATATAGAGAGCTTTTTTATCTAGTTAAAGCACTGTAACTAGAGCCTTAGCTGAAAGAAAATTAGAATGGCTGGTATTTATTTAAGAAAATATTAATTAAAGATTCTTTTTTTACAAGCTTGTGGGTAATGTTACATATTCTTTCCATATATTATTGTTTTCCCAATTTGTAGTGCTTGGTATTAAATTAGACAGTAAACTCTCCAAAGCGCAATTGTTTTCTGAAATGTATTTCTATTGCAAGTAGCATACCTTCATCTAGAGAGAGCTTTTTGTATGTAATAAAGAAAAACAATAGTAATTGTGTTTGGAAGTAAACCTGAAAATGATTTTAACTATGTGGAAAAGCTGTTTTCTTGCATGAAGTGTAAAAGCCGTAGGCATTGGTTATGATCTTCCTTCTGTGCACTAGCTTAAACCACAAGCATAGTTGTATTCTGTGGACATGCTGCCTTAAAACACTCACAGATCACATCCAGATGCACTTGTTCAGAGATTATTATAATCATTAGTGACTAGAGTTGTAATTTTATTTATATTTAAGCAGGAGTTTTCATCTACTCTCTTTTGATTCCCCTTTTCTTTGCTCTTGGTAATATTGTTGACATGAACTTACACTTAATTTGAGATTAGAAGAGTGATTCTCTCTTATGTGACTCTCTTGGAGGTTGTATGCAGGTGCTGCTGAGGAAAGAATTTTCTATTTTTATATATAAATAGATTTGTTATACAAGGCTGAAGTTTCATTTCGGAGAGCTTTTATATAGCTGATGCATTTCTAAAACATATGATCTTCTGTTTCTGTAGCTCTGCAATCAGATACGAACTCTCTAGATGTCTCCAGTATTTAAGTTCATTTTAGGCCTGCAGCTTTCTTTTGCTACAAAGACTCTTGAGGTTATCATTTGCATTTTATTGAAGAATAACTTTGCTAAAATTTTTGCCACTTCTTTGTGACCATTTTTATTCGTATGTTCTTCTGTGTTCTATTTTTAAATCTGCCTATACTCCCAATTAGCTGGAGAGTTCAATAAGTTCCTTTTTGTTACTTACAAGTTTTTATATCTTAGTCACTTGATTTCAGATAGCTCTAATAGAGACATCTGGCTGAGAAACGGACCTCTCCATTTTACAGAAGGAAAAAAATCCTTATTTTAGGAAAGTGATTTTTAGCACCTTGATTTGAAACAGGAATGAAGTTTGAAATTTTCCATGGAATTCAGGTTCTGAAAAATCTTTCAGATATATTGAGCTAAAAGAAAGAAAACATCCAAACCCTGATGCCTCTTTAATGATTTATTTAGCATTTTATTTGAGATATTCTCAATGACCAACGTATTACTGTTTTGGTTCTTTTTAATTTGTTTTTGTTTCACAGCTGAAAAAAACGGAGAGAAAACAATAGGAACCTTCAGACATGCTATTAAGTAGAGGAGATTATCTAGCTACAATGTAAGAATATGTAGAGAAAGAAACGAAACTTAGGTTTAACATAGCTTTACTGACAATTTCTCTCTGGATTTAAATTTCAGTTTTTATTAATGCTAAAAATGGCTTTAAAAATGCATCAAAACCACTTAACCTGCTGATATTTCTTTCAGCCATACAGATTTAAAACAATCTTGATATTCTGTCCACAGGAAGAAATAGCCTGTCATCGACTGTATTTCAACCTGTCAAGACTATTTCAAACAATGTGTGCAATGTCACTACTTCTGTTATGTTACTTTAGTATGTAGCATTCCTTGTGCACTTTATGGTAATATGCATAAATTAACTCAGATATGTTTTCTAAGGAGTATAATACTACTGTTGACTGTAGCGTCCAAGGGCTTCACAAATCCAGGAGTTTATCTGAGAAGCTTTGTTTTAGGAAGAATTTTTATCCTTTTGTGGCTGGAAATTAATGTGAGAGAGTTTGTGCTAGCCCTGCATTATGTTGGCCACTCCGTGACAGCACTTATCCACATTGTGGAGTCATGAAAAGTAGTGTTTTGTCTGTATTAATATGCCATATATTCAGCTGATTCCTTCATAGGTTTTAAAAATGCTTCAGCTTGGCTCCCCAGAGGCATGCTTGAAACACGCTTAAGTTATAGTGTCTCATGTTTCAGAACAAGCCTTCAAACTACGTTTGGTGGTACACCATGGCTGGCATGAGTCCCAGGATCAAGCATAAAAGGGAGTGCTGTCAAGCACAACAGTATTTCTTTATTAAAATAAGAAAAAATCTCCTTTTTACACCACAGAAAAACTATCAGCTGTAACCACATAATATGTCCACAACATGCTAGTTTTTTTCTGCTGCTGTACATCACTGTGGGATGTGAATTGCTGTGATCTGTTACCGCTACATTTAATGCTGCATTCTTTTAAATCAAGTGACTTCTGAGCAGTTACCTAGATTAAAGCACTTGAATGAATAAATAATGCTGTGGACTTAATAGTGAGGGATGAAATACATCAGGCGGAGCTGTAATTCTTGAGAGGATAAATTTTTCTCACTTTCTGATTTTAAGGATTGTTTAAAAGAAGTAGCTCTAATCACAATGTTTTTTTTGTAATGTTTTCATTTAGTATAGCAACATTTACTTTGATCTGTTGCTGTTGTATTTAACAGGCAATCCTGGTATTTAGCCTACAGTATCTTTTCATAATATACAGACTAATGAAGATTTGCAATCGTTCATTTCCTCCACATTTTCTCTAGGAAATAAGAGTGAATTTCAGAATGTGAACCTTGTAGCTCTTTGCACTGGTTTTGCATGGAGGAAAAGATAAAATGAAGCTCTCTGAGGTTGTATCACGAGTATTTTTTCATCTTCAGTGCTGAGACTTTGCTTTTGCAGACACTCATAACGTCAAAACAAAGATGGGACGAAATCAGAGTATTTCTAAGAATGGCAGTCCAAAGGGGAAGGTAGTCATACCAGTTCAGACAAATCTGCTTAAATCTGGGGATGGGCATATTCATCTAATGAACAAAGAAATAAGGAAGAAAGCTACAACTTCTTTGAGTTCTCTCGATGCAGAACTTGGAATAGGCCGTTTCTTGTGTGTGATGAACTGTGCTATTAAAAATAAGCATTCAAACAATACAAGGATCACAGTGAGTAACAGAATCTATTGTAGGTCTTGTTTTTTTTTTTCCCCCTCTAGTTATGTAGTCCTCTGTATCCGGTCTTATTTTCCCAACTGCTAAGGCAAGGGTCCTCATTGTCATTCTCCCCTGAAATGAGCAACTTGGAGGATGTCTGACTTCCACAGAGGTGTGACAGAATGGATGAAAGAAATGGTATATATAAGATCAGGGCCCCCACTCTTCTAAGTCAGTTCCTTTTGCTACAGGGGGAAAAAAATAGGTGTTTTTTTTTTTTAAGTGCCAATGAACTTTTAAAGTGAAACATTAAATTAAAACAAACAAAAGAAACTAACCTCCAGCCTGTTCAGCTGCCCCAACTTATACTATTTGTTAATTTCTCTGATCCCTAGCAGAGGATAAATAGCTCCTAAAGGTAAGCAATGTTTCTTATTGAAATTTTCCCTGGCAAACAATATACCTCACCTGGAATGCAACCAAGTCCTGGGATGAGGATAGCTCTTAGAAAAAAACTTTGTGATATAACAGAACATTAGACAATTAGTGACCAATCAGTCTAAATCACTGACAAGAGAAGGGTACAACCAAATAAGATAAAACACTACAGGGTGAAACAAGTGAGAAGAGGTTAACATTTAATTTTGTACATATTAGTGTAAACTATAAATAAGACATAAAGAGGAATGAGAAGTACCTAATGGATAGAGGTTTCAGATAACAGGACTGTTCCCTCAGATTCAAACGTCTCCCCTTCTGAAAAGACCCAGTCAGTCCTTTCAGCAGAGGGCATTTGTAGATTTTTGATGTTGAGTGGGCGGAAGGGAAACCAAGCCTTATTTGCTTCAGCAAGGATGTAGATGTGTGTTTGGCTTTTGTGTGTGCTATTGTAGAAGAAAAAAGTGTAAACTAAAAAGATTTTTTTTTTTAAATTATTGTGTCACTCTTGTGATGCAATGTGTAAGAATTTTTTGATGGCTTGATAGAAACCTGCCTCTGCAGTAGCTTCTCTCTGCTAGCCCAGGGATCTGGCTACCTGACAGACATAGAAGACATAGAAGTCCCTGGTTTAATGCCCCTGTAGCCTGAGGGCTTTATTTAAACTTTGTCCTGTTTCTCAGAACAGTAGATCTAAACTAGATCGTTGTCTCTCAGTTGCTGTAATTGATATTAAAAAGTCTTTGTATAAATAGTTCAGTATGAGTTGGTGGGGACAAAAAATATTGTCGCTAACCTGGGAGTAGGTTTCATCCTTTGACCTAATGGAGTGGTCCCTCAAGGGGAGATGTGGTCCCTTGAGCTGGAGGTCTGTTCTCCCATGTACTTCATAAATGCTCTAAGAGTTGCTGGGTGTGGAAGGTAACAAGGGCAGTGAACTGTGGGGCTGATAATGCCAAAGTGGTGGAAGCATGACTGATTTTATGATCAGCTATCATCATTGGGCCCTTATGTCCAAGAGAGGAAGTAAAATGTTTATCCAACAGGATATGAAAACACTTTCTCAGCTTTGGTAATGAACTTGGAATATCTTTCTTGACTGGATCCAAATTCTTGATCTTTTTTTTTTTCTCATGCAGACATTGAACTGTGAACTCCTCCTTGCACAGGTAGGGCCTTTTTTGGCACATGTCTCTGCTTGGTGGTGGCCTGGAGCAGAAAGGTGTTCTTCTGCTGGATGCTCATAAGTGGTCTGAAGACCAGTGAAAATCAATGCATCCTTGGCAAATTATGATTTGGGAGCTCATTATCTCCTTGTGAAACTCATTTTCCAGGCTACTGATTAAGCTTATAAAAGCACAGTTTTAATATGCCTCCTGCTCTATTTTTAATTCCCTGGCTGACAGTAAAGAAAATTCTGACCAGCTCTCTGGACTATTTATACTCTTCTTTTATCTTGATGGCATATTGATCCTGCTGAATGCTCCTTCTGCAAAATAACGAACATGCATATTAAATCCAGTTGATAGAGGTTGTGTAGTGAGCTTTTGTCTTGCTAGGGGCAGTATGTTGTTTTTGTCTTAGGTGCAGCCTAAAAGGAATCAGTCAAGGCTCTTCCCTGGAAAAATCTTTTTGGTCTCTATCACTATTTCTCTCTCCTTGATAAGAGTTTCTTAACACCTAATGGTATTATTGCTTTTAAGTTTTAATTTCACATTAAACTATAGAAAACTGTCCTAATAACCAAAACATTGGCTGCATTTACTTAGTAAAAGTTTTGTGGAAAGTGGTCTTAGAAATCTGTTTGTGACCTGAATAAACACTGGATTTATTGTACTAGCTATGCAATTGCTTACATTTTTTTTTCCTTGAATAAAAGTAGCTCTGCACCCCCCCAATAATCCCTCAAATAAAAGAAACCCCAAAGAAGCTTCTAGCGCAACAGAAACAACCAAGATCTACAACTAAAAAAATCCTCTTTATACTAAAGTGGGGGCAGTTGGAAGTGAATTGGTTTGAGGTACTTTACTGGTGGTTTAAAGTACATTAAACTTGCATCCTACCTTATGCAGAGATCATTTTCCTCCTTGGAGAAGCCCCATCATGTTGGGGTGCATGTGGTCTGCAACAGTGCTTGCTGAGGCAGTCAGTCTTTTGCTTCAATTCCCTTCAAGATTTTACTGAATGTGAACAGCAGCTGGGATGCTCTGCATGTAATTCTTCGCAATTGTCAGCAAGACCTGATTCTCTGAAAAGGAAATAAAGCCTTCAGAGTTCTTTCCTGGAATAATGGTAAATTTAGACATATTTCTTTGCAATGCAAGCTAAACTACCTGTATTTTTCAAACAAATAATTATTGCCTTGCTCTCCATACACTCTGGAGGCTTAACAGACTCCCAATCATACGAATGAGGCAATCTTTCAGCAACTTAACACTAAACTTGAGAACAGGTGAAATAAGGAAACCACTTAGAGGAAAATAACCTCTCTGTTATGTCCCTTTTTCAGAAATACAAGACTTGCTGTTCAGCACCAGCAAGTGTGTAGGGAGCTAGTTGAATGGGAGAATCTGTCCACTCCTCTAAGTACTTAATGGGACACTTATTTCCCTTTGCTAAAGAAAGGCTGGTGACATCTGAATTTAGTTGAAGAAGCTAATGGCAGAGGGAGACAAGGAAAGACTATGCTGTAAAGCAAGAGGACAGATTAATGTTCCTTTCAGGTTGAAAACATCCTTTCTTCTCATCTGAAAATCTGCAGGCCCTCAGTAGAAGAAAAATTCTTGAAGTACTGGAAGATTAAGTATAATCTAGTTGTTAAAGAGGAGGAATGAGAACTGTGGGTTTGTTTAGGAGGTGGGAAAAGATTCAAAAAAGAGTGTGTTTCTGTTACGTATAGGCATGTATAACAGTCAGGATTCATCTAATGCTAGTGAAATGTATGTATATTTGGAAATGGTGGTCTTAAAAACAAACATTGCACATTGGTTTTGGACAGTATAACTTCCTGTGACTTATTGCCATTAGATGGCAAATGGTAGCAAAGTGATTTTTAAGCTTTCGTTTTTTTTGGATTTGGGGAAAAATAAGAGGGAAAGTTGAATTCCAGATTTATTTTCACAGCAGGTTGTCAGTTCTGCTATGGTTAACATGAAAACTCTTTTACGAAACATCCCCAGGTGAGCTGAAGCTCATCTATGAGTTTAGGTGTAGATTCTGCCAGTAGGGGTTTAAATAACTTAAAACTAAAAAGCAGACCAATTGTGAAAAAAAGAAGTTTTAAAGCAAGAAATGAGCCGTTTTTAAAGCTGTTCCAAAGCACTAGGAGAATATCTTTTTTGCCACCAAGCAGGCAGGTTTCCATAAAGTCAGAGAATCTGAAGGATTTCTGTGTGTGTTTTTTAATCCAATTTGTAGTTTGTCACTACAGCCATTTCTCATTCAAGTTCATCCCCGCTAAAATTGAAACATGTTAGTCCTTAGATGTATATTGTTGTGTGCTAGTATGACTAACGGGGATTTATATATCCGTGTTCTATGGTCTATACTGAGATGAAACTGTTTTCAGGGTTATTTACAATCTGTTCATGTCACGTTTTTGCCTTTAGTAAAACTCTGCATAAACTAGATTTGGGTTCTGTGTGATGTTTTAGTGCAAGTATAATTTCATGATCATTTTTCTCACTTGCATTCCCTGTTCTGCTAACAGTTTGCATTAGAGCGATTCAAATTATAATTGCTTTGGCAAGACAGAAAGTGAACTAGTCAGTTCTGAGCTTGAATACTGTTCAGTTATTTAAAACTGGTGCACACTTTTTCTAGATGCCAATAATGTAAATAGTCATGATAAGCCGTGTGTTTGTGGGAGTATATTCGATTACAAGTAGGGATGAATTTCTCATGCAGTATTGATTTTTAGATTTTTTTTTTTCCCCCTTGTGGCTACAGTCCACATCAAATAGATACAGTAAGAATCATATAAATTGTTAATCTACGCTAGCTGGGTTCTATATTAAATCTAATCTTTCAGAAAAGAAATCTGGGTAGCAGTGTGAATTGTTTATACCAAGGTGCTTAACATGGGCTTAATACTGAGAAACGGTTAGAAAAGAAAGTGTCATGAGACGCAGGTAAGTATAGGTATGAGAAATACAAAGCAGCTGGAGAAGGGGTGGGGAGCATTTCAAAGCTTCCAAAACTTCACCGCAAGAAGAACTGAAGGGAGTAGCGTAGGCATTGTTGGAAAAGAGGCAGGTAAGAGGGGACATTTATGGATGATGGTAATGTCAAGAGAGGAAATCCATGAGAACCCTCCCAAATATAAGCCTATACATGCCTTTCTATATCTTTCTGTGATACAGTCATACCACTGTGACCTTATAGTTGTTCTGGCCAGAATAACTGTTTGAAATCATACTGAAAACTCGTAAAACTATTGAATATTATATACAGTGAAAATAACTTCTTTACAAATAAACTTTGTAAGATATTAGCAGTAAATTGTGGATGAATGGAGGCTTTCCAAATCCTGGAGGAGAGAGGAGAAAAAATATTTTGCTTATGTATTGTCTTCTATATGAAAAGAAAAAGCTTCTTAGCTTCTAATTGCTAAAACTTGTAATCAGACAGTGTCCAAAACTCCTCTAAAATTAGTGTTTAGAAGAATCACCTTGTCTGACCTCAAATAATGGACCAAAAAGTGAGACCAGCAGAAGGATTTGTGGGATGGAGACAGGTTTTGAATTTGGAAATGAGGAAGATGTCTTTTAGTCATAATGAGGTACATTTGGAAAGCTCTTTCTGTGATACAGTCATATCACTGTGCCCTTATAGTTGTTGTGGCCAGAATAACTGTTTGGAATCAAACTGAAAACTTGTAAAACTATTGAATATTATATAGAGTGAAAGTAATTTCTTTACAAATAAACTTTGCAAGATTAGGGAATCAAATAGTCAGGGGTGGCACATTCCTTCAAGGATTAATGGTGAAATACTCAGGTTTGTTTAATTTTTTTATGCTAATGATTTCAGGGATTTCCTTTTATTTTAAATATAAGGAGCAGATAAGTAACACAATATATAGCAGTGGAGTTACTGAATTCTCCATTGTTTATAGAGAACTTAAAACAGAACTGTGGATTTTATAGGTGCATGCAGCATATCCTTCAGATTACTTATAAGTACAGTGTGATAACAACGAATTGCCTATTTCTACTAGCCACAGAGATTTGTTGATTTATGGCTTTTTATAAATAAGAGCAGATAATTACTGATAGAATGAATGTGTTGTGGCTTTGCCCTTCCATCTGTGGAATTTTAATAGATAGAGGGGGAACAGCTGCACGCCCAGGTTTTGAAAAATGTTTGGCGTTGGGAACATATAGCTAACTGCTCTTTTACTAAGAAACACACAGTATGAGAAGGGTATGTCAGCAATAATTTTTGCACGAGTGTGTGATGTGACCTGCTTAGATGAGCCTGGTCTTGCTGGTTACCAAGCACTGTGATGCAGCTGCTGTGAGCTGTGCTGCCCAGCCAGCTTTTAACCTGCTTCTGCTCACATATATGTGGAGGTGGAAGTATATTCACCTCAGCCAAGCTGCTCCTACAGCTTGTGGAGAGAGCTGGGTCTCCCTAAAATACACAGCCACCACTCCTCTGTGTGTGGCTGCTGAGATGGCCAGCTTATTGGGTGAGTCTCAAGTCAGATGGACCTATCCTGCAGCGTGGTATTTTACCTCCTTTATTTTCTGAAAAGCATAGTCTGCAGTGAAAGAAAGACAAGATGACAGCTCTGATGCTGGGCCAGGGTTTCCTTGCGTGCACATCCCTATGGAGGGAAGAAACTCAGAGGTTACAGAAGCTGTAACTGCTGTCAGTGGAAACAAAGAAAAATGGCACTGTCTTTTAAGATGGTTTGATGTTTTTAATAATCTTATTTGAAGACCAAAACTGAAAGGATAGCTTTTGAAGTGTCTTTAAAAATAAATAATAAAAAAATTTGAAATTCCCATTTTGGAAACTTGCTCAAGAGCAGACTATTCTTTAAACACTCTTCTTTGTGAAACTGGTATTGTGCTGAAATTTTTCGTTGTGAGTTTGTGTGACGAGATATCAAAGGGTCTAAACACTTAATATGAACTAAAAGACTGGAACGTGTTATAGCTGCACATATCTTGGTTTATCTTTTGATTAGTTCAAGGCTGCCATAATCCAGAATGTGTTCCGTTATTCATGTAAAAGGGTTGGATTTAGATTTTGAGTCCTTATCCAAAGCAGCATCAGTATTATAGGGTATGTGTCTGAATAAAGGACTAGAAATTTGCAGACATAAAGAGCCCTTTGAAGCCTGACAACTTCTATGTGTAACTCTTACAGACTGGATCTTTTCGAGAGCAAAACTCCTGCTGAGAACAGCAAAAGCTCTGTCTTAGCAAGGAATCTTCACTGGGCTTCTCTGCTGAGTCTGGAGTAGCCTGGTGGGGTCTGCCACTCCCTGGTGCAAGGCACAAGGTTTAATTTTGCAGGGACTATACTCCCTTTCGGGGCTGGGAGTAAGGTGAAATGGATCTTCTCCAGCTTTACTGGATCTGCGCGCAGCATCACTGAAGGATTAGGCTGCTTATCTGTCTCATGTGTGGAGTTAACTGGCAGGAGATAGCTCAGGAAAGGGTAGGGGAACGCTACCTCTGAACAGATTGAGAGCAGGCAGGGGACGTGCAGAACCATGAGCCCTCTGTGGTTCCTCTAGGAGTTCCATCGCCAAAGCCTATGTCTCCATAGGGTGTTTCAGTGTTAAAAGGGCAAAATCAGCTTTGTTCTGTCAGTGCCCTGATGTGGTAGAACCATGAGGAGGAGGAGGATCAGTGCATCATGTTGCCTCTTGCTTTGCCATGGCTGCTCTTTAGGGCCTGCCTGGGTTACCATGAATGTGCGCAATATGTTCTGCAGTACTTTGATGTTTAAGATTGGCTGGCCAAAGCGTAGGCATGTCAGAAGCAGGACTTTTCTGTTCTAAAAAATGTCCTAAGCCCCAACAAATCCAGGCACCTCAAAGCTTTCTCTATGGTGCCAAAGCCTATAAACTACTGTTTCCCTGGCAAAGGTGTAATGAAATCTTCTAAGCATAGATGTTTGCAATAGAAACTGAAGGGAAAGGTGAAAGGAGGCAGGAGGAAGAAAAAACTAATGCAACAAAAGGGAGTTAAACATCTCCCCTTCTCCTCCAAAGCTCAGAAATAGGGGAGTATATTTTATGAAGCAGATTCAGTTTCTAGCAGCTTGATCTTCGCTTTTGTGTGCACTTGCATTCATGTCCTGTTGGTAATTATCATTCTGTTGACACCTGTATTCATGATGACACCCATATATCACATTTTCATCACAGCGTGAAATGTAGTTCTTTCTGCTTTTGTTTTGTTTAGTACTATGAATTTAGCCCAGAATTGAAAAAAATAGACACTTCTCACAACACACAAACGAACATTGATAACCTTGCAGCTTAGTTACTGATCCTATCTCAGTGCTTCAATCTCTCTCCTTCCTCCAACCTCTCTTTTTAAGCAAACAAGGTTTTCCCTCAACAAGCTGATGACAAAATAATTTCTCCAGGTTGATTGTTTGCCCCACATGGTCCTCTGGAGATCTTCATACAAGTGGAGAGAAACAGATCAAAAGGCTGCAAGAAAAAAAGAGCAGAGAATTGAAAAAAGCTACTGTAAAGATCCTGCTCAGGTTTCAGCCTGATGATGAACAGGCTTGTAAAGTATTCTAAGAACTGTCAAATTTTCCCATCTAAAATCAAGACCTATTTTAAAAAGAATTTTCATAATGAGTGTCTCTTTTCCTCCATCCGCAGGCTCAGAATATTTTCTGAAAAAGTTCTGCAGGGCAGAAGAGTTGAACACTTGTTCACATGCAGGAGCACAGGATACATGGAGTACAGCTGACTCAACAGCTACAGGGGATTTGGGTAAGTGCCCACCACGTCAGCCAACTAGAACTTACTAAAATATTGGTGAATGTCAAACTATTTGTTACTTTATAAAGAAAATTCTCTTTTATCACCTGTCAGACAAATTTAACCTCACTGGGAAATCTTAGTGGGAGTTTGTTGACAAAGAATTATGCAGGGAATGGCTAATGAAAACAAGAAGCAGCTAACTAAGAAAAGAGGTGATATATATATTTTTTTAAACTTAGGTTTTACCTAAAGGTACTCAGGCTAGACTCATGCTATTAATGTGAGGGAAGGAAGGTTACAAAAACCTTATGGTGCTGAGGCTATCAAACTCACTCATGTTGCTTTCAGGAGGGAAATGACTAATAGCTTGAAGGAGACAATGTTATCCAGCTTGTGGTGTCAGTCAGCCTGTTCCCACAATCATTGCATTGATGGAAGAAAATTTTGATAAGCCAGACTTCTTATCTGGCTCTACTGCAATCAAATGACATGGGCTTGCTGACTGGAAATTGCATTGTCTCTGGTCACAAAGGTGACTAGACATGGTAATTGTGCCACCTTTGTTTATTTTTAAAGTAATAATTATGATAATATATTCTTGAATGAAGATAGTGGGAATATGAAATCGAGTCTTCGATTAAGCTCATGGACTGATACAGTCCAAATTGACATAGTTACTATAATTGCTGTGTGTCCTACAAGAGGAAAATTTATCATGGTCAAAGAGCAGCAGGAGATAGGAGTGTTGGCTGTGCTTGCTTGTATTCTTTGATCAAAGAACATTTTTATCACTGCATGATGTTTTGTTTTCTTTCAGCTAGATCTTTAGTCCTCAGGGTTGTTTTAGAGTCCGTCTTGAAAATTACTTCAAATACTGTTTTAAGTACAGAATCGCTATGAGAGGAACTTAAAATGTTGTGAAAGAAATATCCATAAGTGAATATTTTCTATTTCACAATAGAAATATTTTTTCCTTTTCTTTTTTAAATATAATCCTGTGACTGCGCTCTGATTTCAGAGTTTATGAAATCTGTGGAATTACATACATAGGCTAGATATCACCAGCATTATTTATTGTAAATTTATTTAACTTTTAAGGATAATAGTGCTGTACTGCAGCAGTATTCTTGACTTTACTGCTTAATTTCTGTTCTTAAAACTTAGGGAATTGAAATTATCCTGATGGCATAAGCTGTCACTGCTTTTTGTCAGGGAAGTCTTATTTTGCTGTTAACTTTTCAAGCTGCAAACAGATGGCTACAGTATAATCTAGTGACATCAAGCAATATTTACTGAAGATTTATATTAATACTGCTCTCTTCAAAAGGATAAAAAGAGTAATTAAGTAGAATGATACTCATTTAGATCTTTATATGCCCATGCGACTACAGGGCTCTCGGGCAGGCAATAGGATTAAGAGTGTGTCATCAGTATGTTTGAATCCAGACCATGGTTACAGGCAACTGAAGGCTATTGTCATGTGATGACTGTTCAGTGGCCTATACCAAATAAATTCATAGTCTCTGTAAATGTGCTAGTTGATGGAACCCCCATAATGATCAATGGTCTGAGAAAGACATCTGTAGACTGTATATGCATGTATTAAGAATGTATTTCAACCTAGGAACAACCTGTTCATTCTAGGATTTTAGGGACACTTTGTACACTCCCAGTACAGGGGACTAGATGCAATTTTTGCTTTTGTGTTTCAGACCAAGATGAACCTGGACTCACTTTAGTCTCCCAGTGGTTTTCAAATTGCAGTGTCTCCACTAAAACTGTAAGAGGAAAACAAAACTGATGCAAGAGAGAAAAATCAGCCCATTTTTTCTCAGCATTGGATTAATTAGCTAGTGCCTTAAAACCACTGTAACATTGTTGGTTACAGGTAACTCTATATGCAATAGTCACTCTGTAGGTGAATGCGGCACAGCTGGTGTTTACCTGATAGTCCTTGTTTCTTAATCAGGCAGTTTTAACTGTTAACTATAGAACTTCTTTCTTGCATAGAAAAATTTGTTGCTGAAGTGAGAAGTGGAAAATCAAAATTGTTTTTATTTTATTTATATGATGCGAGTCAAATATGCAGTGATTTTTAGTAGGAAGTAGGTTTATATTGTCATTTCATGTTGAATCCACCAAAGTAACACTGAAGAATGTAAATTCTAACACACAAGATTAAAGAAATGCACAGCCAGACACAAAAAGTCAAATTATATAGGTTTTAATGATTAAAAGGATGTTTTGCTTTGCCAAAGCCTCCAAATCTGGGATAAAATGGTCTTTTCAGATCACTGCAACAGCCTCCAAATCTTATATTGAATTTCCTTCTTTTTTTTTCTTCAGGTCTTTTGCTGATGTCAATTTTTTTTTCTTATGCAGTAAACAATATGAAGAGTGTGAAAGTGGGAGAGAATTTATCCAGAATTCTTTAATTCAGGTCCAAAGCTTCATTCAAATACATTTTCCTCTCAAATCTGCTTTCACTGATGACATTCTGTGACATTCTGTGTGAATGTCCTATGGGAAACAGTGGTTAATTCATGCAGGCTGAAAGCACAGAATAAAAATCTGTCTTTCCCGTGGGGCTCAGGAGATGTGATTTTGTTCATTTTCATATCTGGAACTTTAAGCTGTGCTGTGTTGTGTTTTAACATTTTATTGAGGTATCTGTGAACCATGGAGTCAGAAACATAATTTCAAACAAATTTTTTTAGCTTGTCTATCAGATACACGCTTAAGTACTTTCATTGTATGGTATGATGGGCATGATTTAGAAAACACTCACATTTCCTTAGGTTGTTAAAATAAACGTCTAGAAGAATTTTGGCAATGTTTTCTGTGAAATGCAGGAAGAAAGATCTAAATATCTTATTCAAGTCATCTTTGTGGGACAGTAAAGCAAGCATTCTGGCAATATTTAAAGTAAAATCTAACTGTTGCATTGCTAAGCATAACCCGTAAAAATAATATGGAATGGAGTCAGGGGAAGGCAATGCTTTTGAAGAACGTAAATATTTCACTAGTGAATATAGGAAAGCTAAAATAACTCTGATGTTTAGCACTGATGTTTATTTAGAATAGTGGGTAAAGTGTTTATTCTATCACTTCAACAGTCCTAAATGAATAAGTTTAAACAGATCTAGTAAGTCAAGATCTCTGCCTTGTTCAACTCATACTGTTTTAGTATTTCCCTAATAGTCTGTCTCCTTAGAAGAAGGCATTATGCAACTATGTATAAATTAACTGCAAGTATTTAATGTAGTCATTTTCTTCATTTGATCCCTGTTTCTCTTTTTGCCTTTTAAACAGATTCAGTTAATTTTAATCAGATCAGATTAAAAAATATTAGTGCACCAAGGATTTGTTGTAACAACTAATAAACATGCATGCTAAAGTACAGTTTAAAACCAAGTATTATTGATGTTTTGAAATGTTAAAATGTAGATATCTGTTTTTATTTATTTATTTATTTTTACTGCTTATTGGCAGTATGGTACACCAATTAAATTTCCCTAGTCCTCAGGCAGGAAGAAACCTCAGTCTCAGCTGGAGTCTTGTCTATCCAAGGCTGTGAGATGAAATTCCAGATAGACCCATGTTCAGGTGTATCTCTTTAAGCATACTTTGTACTGATTTTATAGGTTGAGGGGCACTGCATGACTGTAAGGCCTTTGTTATTTGCCCAACATAGCTATTTAATTCTCATTACCAGTAATGAGATTCACAAAAACAAAACCAAAAAAAGGCTGAGCTGCATCTCTATGAACAAGATCTAGGTTTTCAGTGTCTTGATGTTCCCCAACATATAGAATATTAATTTCATTTCAATTCATAAGCAAGGTATAGATAGCTTCCATAAAAATATTTTATGGTCTTGAATTTCAGTTGGCAGTGTAGTGTACTGGTCAAAATTAAAAGTTGTTCAGTTTAAAGTCTAGTGATTTTGGTGTGGCTTCCTTTTGCTGAAAATTAATGTCTCTTTCTCAGTGCCTTTGGCTTTTTATCTTGTGAAAGAGGTTATTGTAAAAAGGGCTGGAAAATAAACAAGATTATTTTAAATGTTAGAACCAAAGCAAAAGCTTTGTATATTGCTTTCAAAATACTTTTCACAAATTTGTTCCCCAGTCTCATTTTCCTTGGATGCTGTAGGCACTTGCTTGATTCACATAACATCTCAGCAATTGAGACTTCAGCTATGAATAGTCTTTGTCAGGTAAAGCTCCTGTTTCTTTCTGGTAGAAATTTGGATAAGGAGTGTCTCCAGGCTTTGACCTGACATTTAATTACATAGCTGAAGTAGTCAGACTTCTGTTTTTAAATCTCAGGAATTGAGTGGAAATATATGACTAGCAAATAAACATGGGTCGTTCTAGGACCAACTAATTGATGCTGTCGGCAACTTTATGCCTAACTACATGCAGGCATTTAATGCACAGTTTTTCTTGCATAGTTCACAGTTGCTGTTTGTATTCTAAATAGCTATGACTGAGATTAGTTTACCTATTTAAAACAAACCTATTTTCCCATTTTTGTAGGGAAAACAAAATACATTCTAGGGTGCACTTATCCCTGGTGTTCTTAGTTTTATTAATTCCCCGTGTTTGTTGTTAAATTTTATATTATTATATTACATTTCTGTGCTGTGTGCTCTCAAGTACCTTAATTTTGGGAACATACATTCTTCACAGACTCTTCACAGATTTAGCTCTGTCATCAGCTTTAGTCCTTTGATTAGGAAGCTGCTGACCTTCACTATATATGTGTGTGCCTCTGTGTGTATATTTGGCAGGGGAGGGGTGTGTGTGTCTGCATATATATATATATATATATATATTTTCAGCTTTGCAGGCTTTGCTTTGTGTCAGAAAATTGGATGGCACTATGGAGTCTGAAAATTGGAGAAATCTGTAAGAAAAGCAATGCCCTGTTTCAAAGTCTCAGCACCAAAGATTATACACGAGCAGAGGGGAATCTTATAATTGAAAGGTGTCTGAAAGCTCTCTGCGTCTCACGTGCCCTTTTTTCTGTTACAGTCCTTTAGAAAAAAGGGAGTTATTGCCTTTTGGTGGGCTTATCTTCAAAACAGATACTGTAAAGATTCAAGTCTGATTTTATTTCCATCAGAAGAGCCAAGGAGATAAAGAAGCGGGAGGCAATACTTAAAATGTGATCTGGATAATTTGCTACAATGGGATGTGCAAGTTATAAGAGAAAGTTGCACTGAAAAACTTGAGATAGTGAAGTAGTATTCTATTTTTATTCACCGGGTTACTTTTAAATGACAGCAAATGACCTACTACACGTCTAGAAGCAAAAGAGTTCTGGAAGACCTAATAGTGATGCAGTTATTGCACTTCACAACTATTCAGAACTTGAGTGCAGAAGCATAAGCAAGTATGGCTGTAAGATGAATATAAACCAAAAAGGCATAAAGCTATTTTTTCATGAGATGACTGAGAAGTGCTCATTGAACTATATAATGATAATTTAAAAATATTTTTATTAGTAAAAGTAGTAATGTTTCTATTCCATTACCTAATGTACAATGTTAGAGAGCATTTAGGCAGTTACTAGATAAGTATGAAAACACTTATAAATGTTCCACCAGCTTTCTTATGTGCTTATCACATCTATAATTTTCTTTCAGAAGTTTACATTATTCCTGTTAACTATTTCTTTGAAAGACTTATCCAGTCAAAAGGTATAAATTTCACTATATTACTATGCAGAACTGTCACACACTGTGAATGAAAAATGAAGAACAAGCAATAGATTATCATATGTTCTAATAAAATACATGATGAATGTTTGAAATAAGCCATATACTCAGAAGTTGGAACTGGCTCAAAAATTAATTTTTGACAAAAATATAAAGCTGAATCAGTGAATGCTGTTCACAATGGAAATTTTTTCAAGATATTTTTAGAGGGGATGGGTGTAAAACAGAAATGAATGTTAAGTAATAAGAGAGGAAAGAAAACGGAATCTAGATGGGTCAAACCACTGCTTCTCCATGAAACTAAATTCCTAAACTGACTGATAAATGGCTTTTGTTAAATCATAAAAGTCTTCACTTTGAAATTTTGTGCAGGATTTCTGACATGGTGAAGTTTATGAAAGCAGAGACAAGGGATTTGTAAAATGGTAATGATTATATAGAGGTCTGCATGTTGCAATTCTTACCCTTTGTACTCTTAAATGATATGCAACACAGAACAGTAAGACCTGTCATTGTGACCTGCTTCTGTGGTTCAGCAGGGATTCATACCATAACTTGTGTTCTGGAAGTTTACTCTTATTTAATTACATTGATACCTGAATATGTTGGCCTATTGTCCTTTGAACTGATTGTTTTATAAATCTACGAGAACCTTGGTCTCTGAAATTATTTTATTAACCATGTTTGGTAGGTCTTTAAATCCCTTTCTGTCTCTTTGCCTTTAAAGCTCTTTTGTTTGTGTAATACTTGAAATAGTTGTCATGTTAACTTCTTTTCATGGTAGTGGAAGACCTGCACGTGGATTTTTACCCCCAAGTCAAAGGAAAGACCAGTTTCCCTGGCTAAATAGAAAATACCAGACTTTGTTTGGAAGAGATCTTTAGGTGGATGACTGAGGGTAGAAACATTTGGAAGTAAAATTATTTCAGTGACTGTGATGGGTTTTTTTGAGATGATTAGGGGATTTCAGCGAGACTAAGCACTACACTGCGAGTATCATAAACAAAACATGATAAGTAATGTAAACATTACAAAGATCCTTGGAGATGTTCAGCAGAGAAAAATGGAGATGAGATCTGAAGAATATATGAGAGAACTCTGGGTACACCAGTGAAATCTGGTATAAATTTGTCAATTAAGTATTTCATATATAGAAAGGATCAAATTTCCCCTGTGGTATGTGATGGCATCTTTAGAGTCATGAAAACCTTTTTAACAGCCAAATATGTTTGATGCTAGAACAAAGCAGCATTTCTTTTTTTTTTAAAAGCACCAAGAGCTGTATTCCTTGAAAAAGGCTTCAAGAATTGCATACGAAGTTAAAGGAAAAAAGGGCAAATATCGTCCACATGAATTTGTTGACTTACAGTTCATAAATCACTTTATTCCTGACACTTCCATATTACCTTCCTTTTTTTGTACATGGAAGTTTCATTTATATTCATGTACAGAAAATGAGATTATGATGATCTCATTACTATTTTGGTAAAACTTTGTTTCTTTTTTTTATAATTGGATGAAATGTTCTGCAGTGTCCGTATGGCACAAATTTTTAACTACTATTCATTATATGTTTAGAGGACTGAAGTTTTAGAAATTTCTGTTGATAAATGAATTGCCAAAGACCTTTAAAAAAAGGCTGGAAAAAAATAGGAATGGCTGCTTTGATTCTTGCTGGGCTATGCAGACAGGCAAGGGTGGTATCTCAGGGTGCTTTCTAGCCTTGCAGTACTCTTGAGAAATGAAAAAATAATGTGCATTCCTAACTTAATTGAAATCAGCAGTAGTCAGCTTAGCTGATGATGTGGATCTACATGTTGATCCATGTGCAGATGAGTCAATAGCCAGAAAGCAAGTAGGACGTTATTGGTTGTGTTAAAACACAACTTGTTCTGAATATGGCTGTAGAGCTAATGCTATAAATACTTAATGTCTTAATTCAGTTTTGTTCCTTGGCAATTTTCTCTTCGTCCTCTGAAACACAGCATCAGTAGTTGAGTTTAATAATTAAAATTTTAGATGTTATTGCTAGTTCTGCTTTTCATCTAAAGTAATAGCTACAGCTTTGTCAGTGTCATCTTTCATTAAATTCTTTTCAAAAAGGTTTCTTCTTGGCTAACAAAAAATACTGTGGCAGTTAGAAAATTGAAGGCAGATTTAGATCTTGCTAAATTACCCTTGATTTATATCATTGTAATAGACATCAGAAACCAGCTCATATACAAAAGAACAGTAATAGCTACTTTATCGATGTAACTGTTGTACAAGCAGAGGTAAGTCTCCACTACACCGGAGAAATGTCAATTTTCTAAGGGGAAAAAATTCTTCTTTCAAAATAATGTACAAATTTTCATAGTAAACAGACAGACTGCCATCTAAGTTCTCGTGTCCAGAGAAGAGCAATGAAGCTGGTGAAGGGGCTGGAGAACAAGTCTTACGAGGAGTGGCTGAGGAACCTGAGGTTGTTTAGCCTGGAGAAGGGAAGGCTGAGGGGAGACCTTATTACTCCCTATAACTGCTTGAAAGGAGGTTGTAGAGAGAGGGGAGCTGGGCTCTTCTCCCAGGTGACAGAGGACAGGACAAGAGGGAATGGCCTCAAGCTCTGCCAGGGGAGGTTCAGGCTAGACATCAAAAAAAATTTTTTATTAAAAGGGTCATTGGGCACTGGAACAGGCTGCCCAGGGAGATCGTTGAGTCACCTTCCCTGGAGGCATTTAAAAGACGGGTGGATGAGCTGCTCAGGGATGTGGTTTAGTGGTTGATAGGAATGGTTGGACTCTCTGATGCTGGGGGTCTTTTCCAACCTAGTGATTCTGTGATTCTCCATCTGGAGTAATGGAGAGGGTGAGTAGATCACAAAACCACAGGGGTTTCATAGAATGAATCATAGAGTGGTTTGGGATGGAGGGGACTTTAAGATCATCTAGTTCTAATCCTCTGCCATAGGCCAGGACACCTTCTATTAGATCAGGTTGCTAAAGCCTTGAACCCCTCCAGGGACAGGGCATCCATGACTTCCCTGGACAACCTGTTCCAGTGCCTCACCACCCTTGCAGTTTCATGGCAACACAATTAGGAATTTTATTTTCTTTCTTTCATTTTCAAAATTCTTTATCAGCATTAGCTGTAAGCACTGTCAACGCCTACGGTAATCTGATGGAAGAGGACAAGAGGGACAAAGAGTGCTTTCACTTAGTTTTGTATCCATATGAAACTAAAAGGATGTTGTATTGTTGCTATAAGTCACATTTTGAGGAAGTTGTGCGGAACTTACTGGCAAAACTGTTTTTGTATATGGTAGGAAAAGTTACACCTGACTTATAAAACATGCATGCTTAGTAGGAAGCTGGCTTTTCCAGTTCTCCATTTTTATTCCATGTACTTCTAAGCAGAATTACACAAGTTAATAGCCAGACATTTGGACATCCTTTGACTTTTCAGTAGAGTTTGGCTCAGGGCATTGTTATAGTTGGTTTGTTTGCTGACAGTCTTGGGTTCTATGGGTCTGTCTTTCAACATAAGGCTTTAAATACCGGGGTTTTGTACTGAGTGAATGTTGTTTGAAAACTAGTGGAAGAATTTATGTTAATTTGAGCAGACTTTAGCTCACACCACTGTGTAGCCATGAAAGATCCAGTTAAGAGTAAGGGTCTGTTTCAAATTTTCTCTCCATGTGCTGTTGCCAGCTCTTTTTAGCAATGCATGACAGCCACTTGCCATGCCAGATATAGCTGTGCTTAAGTATGCTGCACCTATAGAGTTTACAAATGTTCTTTGACATCCACTTGGAGAAAGGTGATGATCAGCATTTCAGTATCAGTAGTCTTAAAGAATACAAACCTTCTGAGTCTTAGAATTTCTCAGTTCCTGTCTAAGCAAATGGAGAACATTGCTGCGTTTCAGGTACATGTCAGCAGAGATACTTTATAAGATTACAAAATATTGTAAATAAATAAATAAAAAAACCAGTAATGCTTGGATTCGTGGAAAAATCTCAATATTTTGGGATATTGTTGACAAAAGCATGAATTGGGTGGGTTTTTTGGTTATTCTAAATACCATAGGTGTTACATCTTGTTTTCCTCCTAAGAAGAATAATTACTCAAGACATTAAAAATGCATGTGTTCTTATCATGTGGTCTGGTTGCAAGATAATATTCAAGTAGGTAAAAGTTGCTATGCCAGCTCTGAATGTGAACTCAATGCAATTGCATGCATGCTTCAAAGAAAAGATTTTTGGTAAATAGATATGAACTAGATATTCCAGGACCTTGAATGTGAGAATTGCACAGCAAGCCATTTATTTATACAGTTTTCAAGGACTTAGCTAAAATAAAGCTATTATTATAGGATGTTTTTCTCAAACAATTTTTACACTGAAATGTCAAAATCAGTTACAGTTAGGTTAGGATTGCTTAAATATTCAATCATTATATTTTAGGGATTTTTTTCCTTTTCTTTTATAGCATCCTTGGGTACTTTTTTTTTTCCCTCCCACAAGTTATAATTAGGAGCTGTAGAAGTTAAAAGAAATCACACATTATTCAGAAGTAGAGAAACGGGCCCTGGTGCCTGTGGCCTTTTTCACATAAGTTTGTGAGCTTTATCCCCAATTCCTTTGCTGGAGACCATCAGCTCCTGAGTGGTTAAATATCTGCAGTAAGCATCTTTAACACAGTGAACAGATGTGTGTAATAACCACTTAATGTTTTGCTAGGTTTTGCAATGGAACAGGTATGGTTACTGCTCCTGCTGACGATTAAAGTGCTTTCAGTGACTGCTCAGTTCAATGGATACAACTGTGATGCTAACCTCCATAGCAGGTTTCCTGGTAAGTGTTTAATAGACTTTTTCCTAATGGCTGCCTTATTGTTTTGGTTCAAAGCAGTGCTTATTTTTAAATATAGAGCTTTAAATTTGCCTGAAGCCTGGGGATAGGGATCCACATTAAATGACTGTTAACTGTCTCAGTGACAATGAAACTCCTGTGATCCTGCACTTTACTTTCTCCTTAATTGCACAACGGGTCAAATTCAGCCTAGTAGTAATGAATACAACTCCCATCGTATCAGTGGGGTTTGACCTGCTTTTGCCAGACCTCTATCCTGTCCAAGAAATTCACCAGAGGGCATTTTGTTGTAAATGTTCTCTATAGATTTAAGAGTCTGAAACTTCTAACTGGGTTTTCTTTCCTGTTTTACCTGGATAAGAGAATATAATTATGTCCTTTCAGTGAAATAAAGAAATATATGTATTTATTTTTGAGCAAAACTAAGTTGATGGCTAAATTTAGTGCCTCACTTCAACAGTAACTGCTTTGTTAGGGGCAGGTAAAGCAATGGAACTGTATATATGTATGATGTACACTCAGCCTCTGTGATGAAATGTGTATTAAGTCATTTTGGGGACATTAGATGTCTGGACCTGTTAATACGATAAGAAATAGAAATGAAATTTCAGTCTTCATGATGCGTCTCAGGGTTTACCTAGCTAAAGAATGTTTCCAGTCTCTATTACATTGCTCATCCTTCCTGTATCAGCTGTTTCTTGGACAGAATAATAATAATAATAACAGGAAAGGTTGTGAATAATGGCTCACTCACATCTTGTGTTTCTGAGGTAGTGATTAACAGTGTAGTGATGAATTCTTAATATAGTACAATGCTTTAATAACTTTCAGTGTTGTTGCTTTCTCAATAGTGATAATTTTGATTTTATTTTTTTTCAGGAAGGATCAGTTCTTTTATTAAACTTAAGTCAGCAGAAAGCCTAGGGTTTGTTTATTTTTTCATGTGTTACCACCACAGTCCTACATGCTTTGTTGACATAAAAACAACAGTGAATTTGACCCTTTTTCACTTAATCAGTGTGAATATGAAAAGCAGAGAAATAAGATAGGCAAAGAAGATCTCGTCTCTGTTGCTGACCAAAATCACTGTTTAACTGAGTATTACACAAACCACTGTTATATTCCCCTTCTTAGGTAAAAGTTTTAAAGACTTTGATCAAAAGTGGGAATGAATTGTGCCCACCTGCCTCAGGTCTGATTTTTGTAGTTTTTTGTGTAATTGTTTTTCTCTTTCAGGATTCTTGAGAGGATTGCAACAGCTACAGGGAAGCTTAGATTTGTACTTCTATGCTTTTCAAATTTTTCTCTGGTCATTTTTTGCACCATGTGCCAAGATTTTAGATTTGCAATGTAATATCCATGAATTGAATCTAGCTCTTATTGTGGGTGTTTAGGGGCCTCTTCCAGTTCTGCCTCATAAAAATGGTCATATCGGATTCCATGTCTGCCAAATCTCAGGGACTCTGGAGAAAATATGATTAGGTTGCAAGTAAACAGTGTTTTGTTTTTTTTTTTTTAAATGCTAATCACCCTGCACTGACAGTGGGAGTTGACAGTAGAGCCCTACTCTTTCTTGTTTGTGAACTCAGGCAGTAAGGATTCAAAGGTTGGAATTTAATCAACAGTCTTAGTGATGATTTTGAGAGCTAGGAAATAAAAATAATCCTGCTTGTTAGTCGTGCTTTTGAAATAGAGGTAAAAACCCCCAGAAAACCTCTTTGACCCCAAATCTGACAGGCATTATTTTTGGTAAGCAGAAGGGGCTGCTTTGTAACGGGCTGGGGCTAGTGAAGCTGAGTAAGGCTGCTGGAGCTCTGCTTTCTGGCTTCAAGAATCCCAGATGATGTGGGTGAGAACCTCTGCAGGGTGAAGACACTCACTCTTGCTACATCTGCCTCCCTAGTTCTTGACTCAGGCTGTGGCTTTCAGAGTGCTGGCCCCACTGCCTTCAGAATTCAAATGTGAAAGGAGTGGTGAGAGACAGAGGTCAAAAGGAGAATGTTTCAAAGCAAGTATCTCTCCAGGTACAGAGTCTGGTTATGAACAGGTTTTCTTCTGGCTCCTCATTTGTTCCACATAAGAAACCTTCATTGTTGTCAGCTGAAATTCCAAACAGGGCGAAAATGGGCTTTCTTGCTGAGGTCTGTGGTGCACAGATACCAGAGAAGCCATTAAGTTTTGAAGTTGTTTGCTCTTTTTTCTTTAAATGTTGTGAAGAACAGAAGTTGTCTTCAGCAAAGATGAGAAATTAGGCCTTCCTTAAAGAGCCTTGGAGCTCATCCATTTTTCATTTGTTTGTGCTTTTATCATTCATTGCTTAGGTGACTTCTTGCATAGGGATGGTGCTGCATAAATAGGATGATAAATAATCACTCAGGACTTTTGTTCTGTAGTTTGCAGGTTTATTTTAAAGTGTAGGTGTACATTGGTCAGCAGGGATGAAGGAAAACCCCCCATATTTGGTAGATTGAATATTCTGTGTGACTTTTTATACTAAGAACTAGATGTGTCCTAGAGAGTATGTAATAAGGTCAGGTCCTGCCATCATTCATCGTTGCCTAGATAAAAAAGCTTTAATTCTGCACTGCAGTAAAGCATAGCATTTAGAGGGCTTTTGGGGGATGGAACCATAGCAGTCTGTCTGTCTCCAGATGGGAAAAAGCACAGTTTTGATTCAGTGAGTTTTTACTGTAAGTACATTCTGAGAACTTAGTAGAAGCCACGAAAATATTACCTCTTTCCCCACATACAATATACATTTTAATTCACTGTCAAAACAGTGATTTGATCAAAGAGGCAGCTCATGCAGAGAAGCTGGTTTTGAACTATAAATGGTTTTGCACACGTCTTCTGATGGAATGTCTTTTGTCAATGGTGTTCTGTGGTAAACTTGTCCACTGCAGGATTTTTGCTGTCTGTTCTGGTGTGAGTCTTGGCAATGTGTGGAAGGATACTAGAGCAGAAGTTGTCAGTGGCACTCTCAGCATTTGGCTCCTGTTTCCATGGGTCTGTCCTTGATTCAAGATGGTCTCTGTTACTGTAGTATCTATGTACCTCTTGAGATTTACTGTTCTGTATGCGACATCCCTTTGAGTACTGTTGACTATAGGAAAGATTGTCTGATTTGAATCAAAAAGAGGCCAAACGCTTTGTCTGTGTGGAAACTCTGTGACAAAAGAGGTCATTATATTTAAGGCTCCATCAGCTGGGTGACCTAACCTTCAAACCATTGCTCCTCTCTTGCTAAGAAGACCTGAAGCTTTTACTGTAAAAATGTTAATACTTTTTGTTTAGAATTACACATATATAGGAATAATACTTACCTTTCTGAATTCATAAGAGATGAGGTAGATATTTAGCATCTAAAGGAACATTAGTATACGTTTGTACCTGGCTTTAGATTAATTTCTGTTTTAATTCCTGAGTGGACTAATTTGGCAACAATACTTTCTTGTAAAATAGTGGGAAGAAAAGCTTCAGCCTGGAAAGGTCATTTATCCTCCTGAGTAGCACAAATGTTGGTTTTGTACTGTATGGTCATGTTTCCCTTAGTGTCAAAAGAGAATTTTGCAAATTGTAATGGTATCTTAACAGGTGAAGTAATATCCTGGTTTTTAAAAGGCTTGAAGTGAGTTATAAAATTAACTGAGCTACTTTATATTACATACTGCAATTTGTTACGATCTGTCTCTGCATTGGTCCAAATAAGTATAAAGACGCACTTTGCCATTAGCCTTTTTTTACTATTGCCTCTACCTTAGTATACCCATTAAATGGATCATAACAGTCCTGGTGTAGTGAATACTAAGGCATGCTTCCTCTTGATCTCTGTATGTTATGTTAGCAGAATTATGTATATATACACATCAGGAGAATTTCATGCCAAATCACTTCAACTCCTGTCTTGCCTCCGGTGCGTTTCTGCCCAAATTTACACCCAGTGAGTAACATTTATCACCACATTAGCTTAGGACTGAGTTTAGCTTGTTATTTCCTGCACTTGATTGTTTTGGCTTTAGAGCCACCATTAAACTGTCTAAATTAAACTGCTTGTGCTGCTGTACCACGGGGGAAGAGCTAGTTCATTATAATAGAGATTTCATTCTCTCTCTGTTGTGACAATGCAGTGAAACAATTCATTTCAGCAGGCTTAATGGTATAATATTGACTGAAGTTTCTCTGCAATTTTTAATAGCACTTAATCTTTAAGCAGATGTAATAAATGAGTTGTTATATGAAGGAGTAATATCTGAATTTAACATGATGCACTACGTCTTTTTGTAAAGCCCTAGAGCAAAAATAAAATATTACCCTCCTCCCCCAGTTAATCTACAGGCAGAAAAGAGCTTATAGAAAAGCTCTTATTGCTCTAAAGCAAAATGGTTACTTGTGCCTATTTCCTAACCAGGTGCTTTTCCATTCAAGTACATAAAAAATTCCCCAGAACTTTCGAATGAAAGGTCAAATTCATCCAGCATTGGTGCTGTTCAAAGATTGATCAGTTGTAACAATTGCGGTTTTCTAGGCCTTTTGTATTGTCATAATGTACAGAATGACAGATTGCAAGATGCTTTTTAGTATTGATCATTGTCTTTCAAGAGCCAACAGATTTTTCATTAAAGCTAAAGTTGGTGGTTCTTAAAAAAAAAAAGCCAGCTTTATAGATATCATAATAAATTGCTCCAATATACTATTGATTGTCCTTTAAAGTCTGCACAGCATGAGCCTGTGGTCTCATGCAAACTGGACTGCTGACAACCTCAGACAAGCACACCTGAACCTCCATGCCAGAGTGGGCTGGAAGGCAGAGCTTGGCAGCCTGAGTTTCTCAAAATCATTGGAAATTTCTGTTCCAGAAGGGAGCTGTTTAATCAGATTCCAAATATTTAACCACTTCCTGTTTTCCACTCTCTTGAAATACTTCAGTTAATGAATGTGCTACTGAATTTTGAAATAATGGTTTTATTGCATGGTAGACTATGTTACCGTAATAATTCTTGTTTTCTTTTTAGTGAAGTTGCAGAATCAAAAATGTTCTTCAGAATAAAGCAATTCTGGCCTTTATATTCCAATATTGTGCTGTGACTGGGGTTTAAAAATAGATTTGATCAAAAGTTACAACACTAGACTAACTGCTACAATAATTATATGGAGATTAGTTGAAATACATCTTCTTAGAATGTCTTTTCCTGTATTTTTCTTGCAGCTGAACGAGATATCAATGTTTTCTGTGGAGTACAGACAATTACTATGAAGATAAATTTTTGCACAGTTCTTTTCTCTGGTTATTCTGAGACAGATCTGGCACTGAATGGGAAACATGGGGATGCCCACTGCAGGGGTTTCATCAATAACAACACCTTTCCAGCAGTGGTCATTTTCATCATCAATTTGAGTACTTTGGAATCCTGTGGCAACACCTTAGTGGTAAGATAAAGTGAAATAGTAATATAGCTGTTTATGTATAGGATCAAGTGAATGGCCTTGACAGCATTGTAATTCATAATCTTGATTACTGATGAGAAAATGTGGTGGAACACATATTTTTCCTTTGATTAAAAAGTATATTTTTCATTTCAATATTTTTTCAGTGGAAAAATGATATTTTTTCCAAGCCATTTTTAAACCTCTTGCTGAACATGCCTTAATTTTTGCTTGCAGTAGAAGAATTTGCCATGAAGCAACTTTTTCCTGTCCCTGTGGAACTGGTCACATTGTAAACTCCCTGAACTTACTATTTGATAATAGTGGTAAGAGCTTGATGGTTTGGGTTTTTTTAGAAAAAAAGTCCAGTAAGTCCAAATAATTGGAGCTCCCCATGAAGCCCTCCACAAGGCTGTACAAGATACAAAGTCAAAGTAACAGCTGCTAAAAATATAACAAAAAATTCCCCTCATCCTCGCTCCGTTTATGCATGCTGTGCCACAAAGAGGATAAAGGAGCAGGGAGCATTTCTTATCATGTTCCCCACACCAGAGTAAAACAATCTCATGCATTTCTTGGCTGTGATTCACAGCAAAGACCTTCAAACTTATTTTCAATAAAAGAAAAGGAGAGACAACAACTCACAAAGGACTTGGGTAAAACCCAGGTCTTTCTGTAATACGGTAGATGAAACATTTTTTTTGGGGTGGTGTTTTGGTGAGGAAGGTAAACAGAGTTGTGGTTTGCTGTATTACCTAAGTGTTCTAGCTTGTGTTTTGTAGGCCAGGAATAGATCATAGGAAATTGATTTTCAAAATTTCCCTGCCATTTGGCAAATGATTAGGTATATTATTGGCAAAGTGTGTGGCTGCGCCTGCTTTCTAGTTGTTTTTTCTGTAGCGAAAGAAATCTAAATACTTGCTGTGTATTCTCTGCTACTTGGTGCAAAATGTTACAACTCACATGCACCTCAGGATGATTCTTCCGTAAAGAAATACTTTTTTAGGAAATGATGTATTCTGAAGCTATTGAAATAATCTGTTTTGCTAAAATGCTTATACAAAAGAAATGCTACAATGGAAGTCCAGTGCCGTATTAAATTGCCTTATTGTGTATGTGACTACTGAGAAAGTAATTTCTGGCATTTATGTGCTGTTTTAAAACCCACCACCTTATTCAGACTGGTAGCTAGAGATGGAGTGGGACTGGCTCCTGCCAGGATGAAAAGGTATCCTTCATTTTTCTGGAAAGCTGCATGTTATTGGTGGCTCTGCATACTGTGATCCAGAGCAATACAGGGCAGTGAATGTCCAGGGACTGAATTAAGGTTGCGTTGCCATTAAAGTTTCATTACATTTCAGTTCTTGCGTTTCTGACAGTGTTTCTTTGCACATAGTTTATAATTTGGATTTAGAGATATGTAGACAAAAAACACAGACTGAAAGTTCATCTATTTGGCTTGCATCTGCTTATAAAGTACATTTGTTTTGATGTGTCAAAAGAAAAGCTTGAGTGTGACTGAGTTTTGTTTCTGTGAATGATATTGCTTGCAAATTGACATTATTATCACATATGGAAGCTCGTTTTACAATAATATTTTTAAGTTTTATACAAGAGTTCCTCAGTATTTCCAAGAAAGTCATGTGAATTCACTGGGTGTGCTTAGAAAAGAAGTAAGACGGGCTGAGAGAGTTGGGGTTGTTCAGCCTGGAGAAGAGAAGGTTCAGAGGAGATCTTATAGCGACCTTCCAGTAGGTGAAGGGGCTACAGGAAAGCAGGGGAGGGACTATTCACAAAGGGTTGTGGTGATAGGACGAGGGGCAATGGGTATAAACTGGAGAGGGGCAGATTTAGACTAGACATAAGGAAGAATTTCTTCACAATGAGAGTGGTGAGGCACTGGCACAGGAAGGAGCTTGCCCAAGGAAGCTGAGGATGCCCCATCTCTGGAAGTGTTGAAGGCCAGGTTGGATGGGGCCTTGGGCAGCCTGATCTAGTGGGAGGTGTCCCTGCCCATGGCAGGGAGGTTGGAACTAGATGATCTTTAAGGTTCCTTTGAACCCAAACTATTCAATGATTCTATGATTCTAAGTACCAAATAGTGCCTCCACGATTCATCAGTTTTCTTTCAAATGTTACTCAAGTCTGTGTGATATTGTTTGTGAATTTTATATGCCTGATTTTGATAAGGTAAAAAACAGAACACAAGGAACGTGTTATTAAACTAAATTAACTTTTGAAGGATTTCCTGAAGATATCTCTGGGTAAATTATGGGCTAAAGCATCAAAGTCTGTAGATGTCTCTTGTTCCATTGTTAACTTTCTGATAACAGTCAATTTCTGTCTCCCTCAACAGGTATCTTCAGCTCAAGGTATCAATGCTTATGGAAATACCTCAGTGGTACAGATAGGTAATGTTTCAGGCTATATTGATACACCAGACCCACCAACGATTATCAGCTATTTGCCTGGGCTTCTGTACAAATTTAGCTGTAGCTACCCACTGGAGTACTTGGTTAACAATACCCAGCTTGCTTCGTAAGTGTGGTTTTCATTCCTGTGTGTTTCATTCCCATGTTTTTGTAAGACTTTGTGTGTTTCTGTATGCATGTACGCCTAAATATATGCATGCCATAGCAGTTATGTCAACAGAATGTGTTTCAGCTATGCAAGAGTAAAAGGAAAGGAAAAAAGCACTGAAAGAAGAGGTCATGCAAAGGAAAATAGAATTCTGTATCTCTTTGCATCAGATAACATCAGTTTAAATATGAAACTTACCTTAAAATTCAAGTGTTCTGGTGACAATATATTAGCAGCAAAAAAAATGGAAAGTCTTCATTGAATAGTTTGCAAACATGCAAATACAGAATACAAAAGAAAGCATTTCCATGGATAAACCTTGTACATCATGAATACTGGGTTCCTTTTTGTCACTTTGCCTCTATGCTAATTAGTTTTCTGATTGATGTTTTAACAGTATCCATTACTTTTTGCATAGTCCGAGTCCTGTCAATGTTTCCACTATAAAATCCTATTTCTGAAGTTTATAACCCCAATGCATAAATTAACTCTACGATGTGACTCGAGGAATTTTTTAACTATTAAAAACACTGAAGTGTTTAAATACAGAAATAAGGTATCTTTCTTCATGAGGTTTTTGGTTTCTGGTTCTATTGTAGGTCATCAGCTGCCATTTCTGTAAGAGAGAACAATGGTACATTTATCAGCACTTTGAATTTGTTGCTTTACAATGTGAGTATAAAATACAGTAATATGACCTGGACTAGATTCATCTCTGCATTATGTGGGTACAAGCTAGATTAGCAAAGCAAACTATAAACTCTTCTTTATTATTTGCTATTCCTTTCCCACTCCTCCCATAAACCAGACCTTTCATCTAGGCATCTTTCATCTGAGTTCTGTTGTCCTTTTTCTTTGCATGTACCTTTTGTCTTGTGCCTGTATGGCTGATCTTTGAGGACATACACACTAAGTATTTTTGTCCTGTATTTATACAGTTCCTCAGTTTACAGTTCTGGCTTTCAGGTCATAATGACATGTGAATAACCAGTTGCAGTAATAATAATCATATTCCACAGTGCATGCTTGTGTTTGCATTTCTTATGTTCGTGTATGCCTATTACTCTACACATGTGTAGACATATGTGTACGAGTACAATATACCTATTCAGAGAATACTCTATAGAATTCTGTAAAAATATTCCATATTTGTTCCCTTAGCAATAAACTATAGTACTTTTACTGTACTTTTTATGTTCAGGCCTCATCAATGTGTTTTGATCATCTTTGTAGTGAGGGACGTGGGATTTATTCCAAATCTATAGCCTTGTTGCCTCATCATGTGAACTTCCGAGGTTTTAAGGGTTAAAAATTTTAGCAGCTTTCAACTAACACTTCTTCCTTATGTTTTAGATAATTTAACTTGAATATGCATTATTGTAAAAGCTTTTACTATGTAAATATGGATGGTGACAGTAAAACATGAAAAATGCAAAGATATCTACTTAACATTAGTTTCTGAAATGATATTTTCATGTTGATTAAAATTTTTATTCATACGTTTCAAATACCTGATTTAAATATCAATTTTTCAATCTATCAAGCAACATTTTTGTAAATGATGAATCCCATTTTTTGGCATTATTATTCATGCCGTCATGACTCTGAGTTATAACTCGTTCAACTGATTTAAAAGTCAATGCTTTATGCTTTGAACATAATGAGCTATAAATATTGTAATAGAACATTTTCCAAAGGCATGTCTGAAAAAAAAATTTGTGTTTGTTTGGCAGAACAGAGCTCCAAATATCAACCTATGATCTGTTAAAATGAAGATTATACTTCTTTCATTTTTAAATAAACCTGTGGCTGTAAAGATGGGGCAGGGTGAGGGTAGCCAAATTTCTCAGTCAGGACAAGCTTTACCCACCATGCTTGCTGCCTTTCAGGGCCCAGTTCTGCATACAGTCAGGTAAAAATGCTGTTGATGCTTGTACCAGACACGTTTTTTTCTTCAAACGCTACGTGCCAAGATGGACTTTAACCCTCCATACAGCAGTGAGTTTACAAATCAGCCATGAACAGTGGTGTCTTATCCTTCTGCTTTCAGTCAGTATTACTCATGCTCGTGAGTAGCAGTAGAAAGAATAATATTGCTGAGGCTGGCAGATTCAAGTGGTGAATACGCCCTTCTGGTTCACATCCTGGGGCTGGGTGTATTGTGCATTGCCTGCAGTCTGCCTGTTTGGGAATGCTTCTTGTGACACCCATTGTATCATGAGCTCACTTGGTCCCTGTTAGACTCCTGGTTTTGGGAGGGACCTCTAGATTCCTGTCCCCCTTTGGTATGGTGAAAGTTTATGTTAAGACATGGCTCTTGACTGTGAGCAGCTGTAGTTTCAAGCTTTAGTTGTAGTTTTATTTCCTAATAATGACTCTTCCCCTCCTCAACTCACCTCCATCTTCCCTCACAAGGTGATGTTTACATTTACTTTGTGGCATTAGCGTGTACTATCATTAGGAAAGGCAAAACATTTAATAGGCTTTTGCAGAGCCTGAGTGGCTATGTGTTTTGGGCCTTTTTGTCTGTCTAAATGAATAAAAACTAGTCTTTAATAAAAAAAGAACTATGGAATGTAATAGTGAGTGACTTGCTGTAGAGTAACCAATTTGCAAAATGTGACAGTTATATTTTTGAGAAATGTATACTTAATTTTAATGAAGGCAAACTTGGCTGATCTCACTTCAGCGGAGCTTCAAGGACTTGCTTTGTGTATATCACAGAGCTGGTCTGTGTGTGTGCATGTGTACCTCCCAAGGCCTCTGATGTTGCAGAGATTGAATATTAAGTGTGCTGTACATTGTTCCCTCTGAAAAAATACTGTATCTATGTGCTTAATTCTTCTTGTTGCTGTCAGCTGTTGCCCCTAGCTTTGCTTGCCACCCTGAACCTAGTAAAAGTTCTGTTCAATGGAAGTTTTCTAATGTGTTGAGTGTTTTGACCTCTCACAAGAGGTCCCAACATGCTAGGTCACTGTGCTTTCTGGATTAGCAACCTATTTGACACAGGTGATGTTACCAGTAAGTGCATTGTGATATGCTGGATTGGCACCTGTCAGTCAGACCTGTTTCACAGCATTGTTGCTAAAGTGACATTAATGGTTCAGCCTTTGAACAAGAATCCCATAAAACAACTATATCAATGTAGTTCTATATGGGGGATTCTCAAATTTTTTGTTACATACAGCTTTCTTGAAACTATCATAGAAACATTTTTTTTGGTAATAGAATGTGTCTGTTCTCCTGAACTACAGCTTGAGATATGTAAAACCTAGTGGCATCGCTATTTCCACTAATTCAAATAACCTCAACAAATTTCCCTGGGAAAGGATGCACTGTGACAACTCAGTTAAGCTCCTCCTTTAGAGAACCACAGTAGCTGCTACATTTGCTTGTAGGCATTGGGAGACATATCAATGTGTCAATGGATGATACCTTTCCTTTAATCGCTGGTCCAACCACTTCATAAAATCATAAATAGATTACATAAAGTGGTTGCATAGGATAAAGATAGTCAAGCAGTGTTTACAGACAAACTTGTAGGCAAATGCTCTGGCACTGCTTTTTGCTTCTTCCCTTATGGAAGACAAAGTAAAAGACTGTCCTGCACTGAAGGGTCAGAAAAATTAGGTGGGAGTTCAGTCTCTGGATGCAGATGGACTGTTACCGTGAGATTTCTGGTACACTAAGGCAGTGTTTGTTTTTCAGGATTCAACCTACACCCAGCAGCTCTTTATTCCAAGTACAGGTTTGCCTTTGAAAACGAAAATATATGCAGCTGTAAGAGCCACCAACCTTGATGGCAGGTACCATAAAGGATGCTATTTCTTGTCTTGCTTGCTATTCAGCTCTTGGTGCTTCAAAATTTTCTAATTCAGAAGCAACTGTCTTTCCTTATACCCTTTTGTGTGCTGGAACAGTGGTTGGTGTATGATAAGCACAGCCCTCATCTGGAGGGTATCAGGTCCTTGATGATGAATGCATATCTTGCTGCTGTCCTCATTGTGAAAGTTTTCCTGTATTATATTTTAAATTCTATGTTGCTGTTATTTAAGAAAGAGCCTCTGTAAGCTCAAATGAGAAACTCCAGGGCTTTTAAAAGTGGAATGTTTTTGATCTCCAGTCCCATGTCACCATGATTTCTGAGAAGAGGTATACATACAATGTATGTTAGTATGGTGATTGACTTGCATGAAACTGAATTATTTGATTTATGCAATTCTGCTGCTACACTGTGCTATTTAGTTTTTTAAGTCATGGGAAGAAATAACTGATATATTGGTCATTCAGGATGACTTGTACATGAGCTGTCGAATACAGTAACTCGGCTCCAATGTGACAGCCTGTGTTATCAGTTTGTACACCTGTACTATCTTTTAATCCTATCTCACTCAGCCTCCACCTCTACTTTTACACAGTCAGTTCTTCTCAGCTATCACTTTGCTCTCTGTGCAGGTGGAATGTTTTGATGGACTACTGTTACACCACACCATCTGGTAATCCTAGTGATGATCTTCGATACGATCTTTTTTTCAGGTAAGTCCTGTGTAAACCCAGTGTATTGTGGGTTCTTCCTTTAAAAAACAGTTAAATCTCTGCCATAGGGGTGTTCTAAAATGCCAGGAAAGCCTAAGCAATATTCAGAGGGCGGACTGAGGGCTGGGCTTACAGTTAACATCAGGACTTGTATTGTTTGTGCACAGAAACGGAGAAGCAAGTGCAAGGTTGCAAGAATTATGAAGGTAAAGAAGCTTATATCTAAAATGGCTGTATGATAGATACCATAAACACCCAAAATGAATGGCTAAACTGGCTTTTATTTTACCAAAGGTATCCTTGTGGTGATTGACAGTGATATAAAATATCATGGACTCCAGTTCAGGAAAGCAGTTAAGCAAATGATTAAAGATAAATAGATGCTCCTGCTTCTACTCTCAGTAATGACATTTATTTGAATTGGAACTTTGAAAAACATCTTGGCAGTATCTCAGATAAAATTGTATCAGTGACAGTTGCTAGAGAGATACTGTCCTCAATTGGACTCGCCTGTCTATACAGGTTAGCATACTTGATTACTTTTTGCTTCAGGTCTCAAGTTTCTTTGGGCATTGGAATTAAATGGTACCTTGCTCATAGCTGTGATGCTGCAAAACAAAACATAATGTTTTTGTAGGAATGATTTCAGCACAGGATTATGCAGCCTAACAGGCAGATTGTGGCTACCCATGTTGGACACCAGGGCACTGTGTTCTTTTTTTCAAGGTGCTAAAGTGTTGAAGTTGCTGCTTAAGTTACCTTGTTCTCAGCTAAGATCTTCAAAATGCTAATCATATAGCTGCTCATTCTAGTTTTAATCTCTTCTACAAAAACTAGTTGTGACAAGGACCCGCAGACAACTATAATTGAAAATGGCAAGAGCCAAATGGGCCGGTTTTCCTTTGAGGTGTTTCGCTTTGTGAAGCACAAAAACCAGAAGATGTCTACGGTCTTCCTTCACTGTGTGACAAAACTGTGCCGAGCAGATGACTGTCCCTTTCTCGTGCCAGTAAGTTTCTGTGGATGGAAGTTGTTAATTATCTGGATATAAAAATAGGCAGACTAGAGTTATTCGGCATACCAATGCTATGGAAGTTGAAATGAATTCTTCACCTTTTGTTCCTTAGTTAATTTTTAAAAGTAGCAACTCTGATACAGATTCAAAGCTAATGTTCTTAATATAGCACGTAAGAAACAAGATATTCACAATCACAGTGAATGAATAGAAATGTCTTAGAAAAGAACTAATGGAAAACTTACAGCTATAGTTAGTGTCTTATACTGAGAAGGAAAATTCTTAAGAGATTTGATAGTGTGGAAAAAACCAATTTTACTTCATCACCCATAATTTATTACCACCTCCCTTATAGTTTGGAAACTCCAGTTTTGTTGAAGTTTATGATGTTGTGTCAATTAAAACAATTTATTTTTAGGAGCATCAGGATAAACAAATATATTTTGGAAACTGAAACATTTAAATAAAAATATAAACAGAGAATATTTTGTCTTGATATCTTCAGAATGCAGTATCATTTCCGATTGAATGACTTACCATTTAGAATTTTAAAATGCTATCAGGTCTGTGTACTTCTGACATTTTGTATATTATTTTATATTTTTGTTATGCTTTTAAATAATTCATTGTTTCTATTGAATTTGTGCACTGAGGTTTTTAATGTTCTTTCACAAGAAGCTGAAATTAAAGAAATGCTCTTGGTTGAAGCATACTAGAGTACCCAAGATTAGGGTAGATGATAAATTAGACATGTTAAGGGTGGATTCCAGATGATAGGGTGCTGAGGGCTGTTTTAATGTGGGTCACTGTTATTTAGAAGTCTATGGAAAATGCGTAAACTTTTACTTGAGAAGCTTGGTAGAATAGGGATTATATATATTGTCTATCCCTAGTCAAGCAAAACACATTTGTTGGGGAAAACAGACTGTAAACAAAGCTTTGTGAAATTAACTACTGAAAATTTAATATACCATAAGATGGATCTTGTACACAAGAGCAATGTAGTTCTGTAAACGAAGTGAGGCAAAATATAACGGGAAGACAGACATTTATAAGATACACTTCTTCAGAATATTGCAGCTGTTTTTATTGCGAAGTAATTTAATGCATACTAAGAAATAAAATCAAAGTTGTAATATTGCTTATAAAAGTGTTCATATTAAAGCAGGAAGCACATAAGGCAACTCCATTCCAATCTGAAACTGTGATTGTTTTGATTAACCACTCAGATTTGCAGTAACAGAGAAAGAAGAGACGCTGGTGGGAGGACAACTTGGAGCCCTCAGAGCACCTCTGGCAACGCTGTAATCTCTGCTGGCCCCATCATTACGAGGAGTGGTAGGAATGAGCAAGCTTTTTCTGTGGACTGCAGGAATTTCACAAACCTGGGGAAATGTTTTGCAGTTGAATATAAATTTGCAATGACTTAGAAAAAGGGTAGATACTCCATGAGTTTGCTGGATATTTTTTTTCCCTACTGTTGGAATCTTCCATAGAAGTTTTGAGCTAGTATTTCTATTCATTTCTTGCATGCTTCCTCCCTATCCCAGCAAAATCACTGTGGGATACTGTTATGCATATAAGGCCATTATAAAAGCCCAAACTTAGTGGGTTAACATCTTTTTTTTGTCAGATTTCACTGAAGATAATGGAATTTAAGGTATTGTGTTCTGTGTTGCAATTTGATTTGGATAGCTAATGAATATTCATTGTCACTTTCTTTCATAATTTCTTCTGGTTTCACCTGTGGGGCTTTATCTAAGTGTTGCATAAACTTAATACAGGCTATGCTTAGCCTTCAGCTATAAAAAAGAAATAGGACAAACACAGTGTCAATTCTAAACTGAGTGGGTCAAAATCTACTCCTTCAAATACAGGGTGAAATTCCATTATTTGAATTTTTATTGCCAAATTAAAAAAAAGGGAGAAAAGGACCAAAAATCCCAAACCCATCAAAAAACCCCAACACCTGAAACCCCACAAACCAAACCCCACCTCACTCCCCCAAAACCAGCTCTGAATGCAACCTGCAGTCTTTGAAAAGAATTTGACTGCTGTTGACAAAATAATAATAATACTAAATTAAAAACTGTTTAAGAAATTATGCTTACAGATATTTATAAGTAGTTGCAATTAGTTAACTGATTTCAGCAGTCATAGACTTAGAAAGCTGAAAGCAGGATTGAATTTATCTAGGAAAAATAATTGAAATGCTTGAGAATGATATCCTTCTTTATGTGCCCACATATACAGACACAACAACTGATTCTCCAGAATAGGAAACCATTTAGCAAGAGACCAGTTTTAGAACAAGTACCCTCTGTTATAAGCAACATATCTGCAATGAAAATGAATATTTTCAATCTTCATTGCACATAGTCCTAATTGAGTTGCTGCTATCTGATTAGTCAAGAAAAAGTGAAAAGAACTAACTTCAAAGTTGCATGCATGAGTACTTATGGGAAATGAATAACATGTATGCTAGACAAACGCTGCCTTAGGCAAGGAATGAAAACTAGATAAGGCTTGGTACATGAGCAACCCCTATTAGGTAATTTAGTTTCGGATTCAAGAGCTGTGAATGCTACTTTTACAATTAAAAAAAAATGGTACTCAATTGCTTTAAAATACTGCATATCTTCAAGCAAACAGACATGTCCGTGGATGCTTAATGATCCCAAAGAAGAGATAAATGATTTCATGATGTTTTTGACAACTGTTGAGTTGTTTGTTATTTTTTCTAAATGCAAACATGAATGAGGCTGGAAAAGGAAAATAACTTTTTAGGTGTCCTCTACAGAAGATATGTGGGTAAAGCATTTTAGATTAGACGTGTTTCTTCATCTCCTTAGTACGTTTTTGGAGCATTTCACCAGTGCTGACAGAAGGATGGTTTGATGGGAAGTAATCTGAAAAAATGGGATTCTGTTCTGAACTCTGTCACAAGTCTTCTGAGTTGCAAGTCAATCTGATTTGCATTTCACTTTTTTTTCTGCTGCAGAAAGAGTGAATTAATATTTCCCCCCACTGTCCCTTCCCATTATGAAAATAAATGCATTAGAAATGTGACTTTCACAAATACTATAGTCAAGAGAAGAAAAGGGGAAAGGCCATGAGAGAACTTGAACAAAACTATCTGGTTTGGATGAGGAGTGCTGGCATGCACTACTGGCTCACTCTGGTGTGAAACTGCATGAAGGTGCTTGTTCTACTTTGAAGGCCAACTCTGCTCCAGCTTTAGTACAGTACGGAGCTCAACAAACCTCCTGCACCTAACTCACCATAGTATGTACACTAGTATTCAGTCTGCAGTTTCATGGATGTGCAGCCTCTCGCTTCCCTCGCTTAGGTTGATGCTGTATCTGTCCCAGTGCTGGTCCTGTGCACATAACTGTCTGCAAAGGCACCAGAATTTGGCCAGGTCCCTCCATTACTCTAGGCACCAGTTGTTCTGCTAACAGAGCTGTTTATGTAGTTACCTTGATAAGGACTGAATGCTGCTAACTGCAAATGATTAATGGTCTTTTTCCTCAGTATTTCTGAACTTCTATTTCTAACAGTTTGTTCCTTTCAGAGAAACTTTGTTCTTCTTGCTTCTTAATCTAAAATAAGTCATTACAGCAAACATACTCAGAAGAAAAATGTTTTAGTCTCTGTGTACAGAAACAAAGCAGGTACCTACTTGTGAAGGTGAAATTGTATAGCTTTTGATAGATGTCTCACTTAAACTTAGAAGACAGCTGCTCAAAAGAAATATGTATGTGAGCTGTGCTTAGAAGTTGCACAAAAAAGTAGAAATAGTGACAAGAAATTTAGCTCTGAGATGGGCAATGGTGAGTAAGTAAAAAATGAACACAAAATACAAACGCTTCCCTGCATATAATACCACTGTGTAACTGTCAAGAGAAAAGAGCATAGGAAAGGGCATTTGTGTGATCATTTATGGTTACTGATGTATTTTTCCCTGGAAAACTCGGGTTAGTTTTTTTCTTCCTATACAGATTTTCTTGTAATGTGATTAATAGTGAAGGGACTTAAGTATAATACGGTGCTTATGGTTGTATTTTTATTGAGGGAATAGAACTGGACACCTTTTCAGTTAAGAGGTTCCTACATTAAGGTGTTATGTTTTGCTTCTTTTTTATTGGCACAGAATACTAAGTAACTTTGTATTGTTGTGCTTACACTAAAAATGAAGCAATGTCATGTAGTAACTGTTGTTTTCCTTACTCTACCAGAGATGTTAAATGCTACTAGTCAATGTTGCAAGTATAGCTGATATGTTTTGCAAATTAAGTTAAGATTATTGTCATTTATGTTGCAAGGAGGGGAGGAGAGAGGTAGATTTATTTGTAAAATATAATGCATCCTGTTTTTGTTTTATACAGATGAGACACCAACCAACAATTCACTGCTTGGTAAGTTAATCAGAATTCCAAGTGGCATAAAAGAGTGCTTGAGTGAAACAGAATTGAGGAGATGAACCATTTTGATTGAGCTCTATATAATGAGCTGGAATGTTTTTTTCCTTTTGGCTTGGTTTTTTTTTTGTTTCATGTAAATGAGTCAATACTGATGTGCTATAAAGAAACAATTGGTGAATCTGGAATGCCCAGTTTAATTGGTGCCCCACCAATATAGCAACTTCTAATTCCTATGATGGAATTGAAATGAAAATTTGCTGCTGTGACATACGAGAGTGAGAGAACATTGCAACTGCAGGATGCAAAATCAGACTTTAGCAGTAAAATCTGTTCATGCCACACGGGAGTAGAACAGCAAAATGGTTATTATGGTGCAGTTAAACTCATTTCACAGCTCAAGTTAGAAGAGCTCAGCTTCAGTTCCTGTTCTTCTGGCATTTAGTCACACAAAGAGCCTATGAAGGAGCTAGAATAGAACTCATAGTCTATTAGGGCAATGAAGAAAATAGGGTGCAGGGAGACCAAGTCTCTGTTCTAGGGTGCTTCTCCTTTGGGCAGGTGGAGAACTTGTTTAACCCTGTCTGTTAATGTTCTCTGTTGGTAACAAGGAGTAGCTAATAACTAAGAAAGGGTGGTCAAGGCAACCAGATGGTCCACTGGGCCATTCCACCTCTTTCTTATTTGAAACAGGACCAAGTGGCACAAGCAACCTATCCTGTCCTCTGAACTCTAATACTATTTGTTCCCTTCTTTTCTCAACTTAGAACACATAAAAGCAGCTACCTTTCTTTTCTGGCATGGAAACAAAGTTCTGTCTGCAATGAATTGCTCCTTGATGTGTTCTTACCCATGGATATAATGAAAATGATAATACTAAAAAGCAAACTCTCCATATACTGAACACAGTTTGTGTTAATGGCTGCTACCTTTCCTTCCCATCCAACGAAAGCAGCAGCCTCTGTTTCCATCCTAGAGCAACAGCCTTTTGTGGGCCTGTTGCTGTCTCAGTAGAGAGCATAGAGGTAGAACACGATGGGATTACTACTGTAGTGGAAAGAAGGCAAGTAAGGTCAAAAAGCAGCACAGTACTTAGAAGGGGAGGGCAACCTGATTGACAGAGCTAACTTTTTCAGCTTTGGTGAAGAGTGAGGGTTTGACTGTGTTGAAGGTAGGTGGCTGCTTCTGGGAGGGGCAGTCTGGTTTCTCACATAGAAGCTGCATCATCATTTCACCTCACTCCCCAGCACTGGTAATGGTAAACACAGCTCTTAAGCAAACACACATTGTTACTTCAGGTAGCATCTACTGCTCAACGTTTTCCCCCCACCCCCTCCTGGAAAGGATGGTGCAGGGTGGATATATGTGTTCCAGCAATTGTCCATTAGCTACACTAACTAGTACATACATACGTTACCTCTGCTCTCTGAGAATTTATAAACACGTTAAGAAGCCTTATGTGGTGCCAGATATGCCTGCTATGGATTTATATACCCTTTGAATTGAAATGTGGATAATGGTACTGGGGGGAAAAAACCCTTTTATTAACTTCCTTAGACCACAAATCCTTATAGCTTTGCCTGGACAGTGATAGTCTTGCCTTAAATAGCACTGGTGAAAGCTAGTCACCAGCATGTGAAGGATTATGCCCTAGAAGTATCCTTACTGTCTTTATCCCTCAGCATAATGGGTTTTGAAAGAATTAATAAATATTTTCAAAGCATACTTATATAAGCTTTATTCACGTAGGCAGGTGCTCATTCTGAAGTAGTTTTAGTCCCTTCATTGTAATTATTCTGTATATAGGGTGTTGTAGTGGAAAGACAGACGTTTTTGGTGCTACTGAGAGATTCTAACCAGATCTTACATGTGCATTTTTGTTCTCCTTGCAGCTCATCCAAATGGACCTCCTTTCGAGGTGAACTCAGTCACCAGTGCACTGATTTCAGGTGTTGTCATCCTAGGAATCACAAGCATTTTCTTTTTTGTATGTTCCCTAATGCTTTTGCAACGCAAGTGGCCCAACAGTTCAGTCTTGAGTGGCATCCGGAATCCAGTTTTCAACTGAAAGTGATGATTACTTGCACTTTTCCTCTGGGGTTGCCTTTCTTGTCCATGAAATATTGTTCCATTAAAAAATAATATTAAGGCAACACTCCAGCTCTATCCAGCTTCTATTCCAGCTATTCTATATTTGTAGATTTGTTAGATGCTGTAGTGTAGGTAAGCAGCAGGGATATTGGTAAGAATCCTAGGAAATTGTGTCTCAATTGTGCTTGTGATCAGACTGTATGACATTATGCCCATGGGCATTGTGCTGACAATAATAGAGCTTGTGTCTCCAGGTTCCCAGTAAGGTCTTAAAGCTGAAGGTGCTGAAGGTGAGAACCTTTCCAAGTATGCCATTCTTATTCAAAACCTGACATAGTCAGAAACATTCATAAGTTCACAAACACCTGCTAAGATAACGATCACTTCTATTTTATTATGGTGTTTTTCACAGATTTGAAAACAATTGCATCTCAGGAGGAACTTGTTTTTATCTGTCTTGGCTATAAATAACCCCAGAGAGACTTAGAATAAGTGACTTGCTTATTATTAAATTGGAAATGTTTTCTTAGGTATATCTTCCATTGAATTGTGGTGATACCACATGAAGGACATGATTTGGCTAGGTATCTTTGAGTCAAATTGTTTAGGGCAAACTGCAGTTGGTCCCAGGGAACAATGCTGCAGTTTTTGAGGTTGACAAAACTTTTTTCAGCAAAATCATTGAGTGAGGCTCAGTGAGAGCTTTAAATTTAACTTATGTTCAGCAGAAAGTTAATTCTGCACAGAATTGCCACATTTGCAGCCTTCAAATTCTAACCCCAGGCACTGCTCCAAGGGGAAAAATATTCCTTTCCCCTTGAATCCTTGAACAGGCAAGCTAATGCAAACGATTAATGCCCAAACTTTCCTCATAAAAAAATTATTTTTGGAGCACAGTTTGGCAGTTGTAAAATGCTAATATCCTAATTTGCAAGGGCTAGTTTTGCCCCATGAGTTTTGTTGTTCTCATATAAGGCTTTTCTTTCTACATGAAGAGTTGTAGATCAATGCTTATTTCTTTAGCAGATTTTCTGCATGGATTAAACTTCTTCACTGCATGGATGGAGGGGAAGAGGGCAACTAGAAGGATAACAGGCCACAGGCAGTACCATACTGTTGACTGTAGTTAATCTGATAAACATCAGACTTACCTGAAGTGAATGTGAGTGACCAGGTGCCCTCAAACAGCAGGAGCACAAAGCAGTGGCATAGCTCTATAGAACAGATAACAATGCTGGTGCTAGTAAGGTCACCATAGACACAATATATATTAAGCTGGACTGGGTAGACAGTTGGGATTTTGGTCACACGTACAGCAGGTAAATTTCATTTTTCATGTACTGCACATATTGGCCTAGAAACACCTCATGGATATTTATCACTATTATCATTGATGTGACACGCCTGCCTAATGATCAGGGCTCTTTGGCTCTCCAGACTAAAGACAAATACAGACTCGTTCTCGGTTTTCTCTGATCTTGAAAATACTGTATAAAGGCCTGTTGTTTGCGAAGTCCACTGTGCTGTAGTGTGGTATCCCTAACAACCAATACTGTGCCTATTTTCCTCCAGTCTTAATACCTCAGAAACATTTTGCACTTCAGGGGTTAGGTCTGATGGCATGTAAAACATGATTGTTTAATAAAATTATTTGAAACATTTCAGAACGGATGCTTTGTCTGAACTGTTTTCCTCTCCCTATGAAATTGTTGCAGTTTCGTACATGTTTTCAGTGACCTCATTCTACAAAGATGAAGACTGGCCATGATCTAAGTCATTTTGATAAAAGCTTTCAATATATAGCATAAATTAATTTAAATACAGCTTTGCTGTCCTTTAAAGGAGGGTGATAAGATCCAGGGATTTATATGTCAGTTTAGGGATAAATAAATTCAGATAATCAATTTCAATTTACTGATAAAGACAACCACATAAATTCCATTAATGTAATTATTACTTCATAACGAACAGCTTTAGCTGAAAGTTACTAGTGACAGAGATAGCTGTTGCCATCCTTAGTAAGTTGTTCCCACAGTTAATTGCTGTTTAACACTTTTAAAAAGACTTATTCTAATGTGAATGTACTCACCTTCATTCGCCAGCCATTAGAAACTGGTGTGCCTTTGCTAGACTAAGGGAGACCCTTTTTCTAAAATAAATCACAGATAATATGGTTTAGACCACAGGGGAAAAAAAAAAAGAAAAAAGCAAATGGTGCTCAGGATGGGGAGGAGGGGATGTGAAGCTGCTGTACTTGTCCTATTTCAATTTCTCTGTGTTTCTAGAGAGACAATTTCCTGCTTTTATATAAAGAAAAGTAATATACAGTAATTAACAAAGGCTTATTGACCAAACTCTGAGACTTTCATAGCATATTACAAAAATGGAGTTGTTATCAAAAATATTATGTAAATTATTTTTCTTGTTAGTTATGATTTCTGGAGTGGTTTGTTTTTGTGAAGAACCAGATAAGGTGGTATTCTTTGTGAAGCTTTTCCTCATATGAAAATTATTAGGTACCAAAGGAAAATCACACACCAGTTATGTTAGTGAATGGAGCTCCCACAGTCATCTGTAGGAGTCATTACTGAGCTTGCTATGGATTGAGTGTATTTGTCTCCATCATTCATTAAATGAGATAAATCCTTGTTCCTACTTGGTAAAGCAAAATGAAAATCACAGGTGGAAAATGTCTAAACCCAGGCTTACTCGTTTGCAGATCTGATGTGAGAATGCTTTACAAATGCTTTTTAGGGGAAGTGAATTGTTGAGCCAGGCTGCCCAGATATTTCTAGCAAGGAGAGGTCTAACTGTATTTGTAAAAACAACCCCGTTGCAGTTTGTCTGAAAGAAGTATTTAGGAACTCGTGGAGGCTGTAACCTGTGAGCTCATGATTTTCATGAAACAAGTTAGGTAGAAGTTGGGTGAATTTGGATGAAGGTTACATCCTACTTTTTGAAGGACAGGTTGCTATGTGAGAAGGAAGGGGGAATGAATTGAAAACATAAATTACATAAAATGGGCAGGGACTTCTGGCACTTGAAATACCAAGGTTTAAACGGAGCAGTGAATTAAGATGACATTTTGTACTTTGGATGTAGAAACTCTGGCCAAATACCTAATGGGGGTCTTGTAGGTGTTAAGTGAAACTGAATTACTTGAAGAATAGTGGCTCTGCTGATAAAATAACTTCTCTTAGGAGTGCCCATTATATGTGTTTAAATGCTCGTTTTTGCACCAGAAGTTGGGTTTCTGCAGGTAAGTACAGCATACTGAAATATTCTCAAGTCTGTGACCCCACCTGTAAGAGACCATTATTGAACTGCTTTGGCTCAACATAGCTGTCAACCACAACGATCTCGTAAGAGAACGTTATTGCAATGAAGAGCTGATCTTGTAAGAGCTGCCAACCACAGAGACGAACTGTCCCCAACGGAGAAACCATTACATCCACCTGAAGCGGTGCCTACCAAGCTGACCACCATGAACACCTGGACATGCGCACATGGAGGACAATATCTTCCTGGAAATGGGTGGACTGTTTGCGGAAATCGTGGAGACTGGGGCAATAAATAGGGGGCCTCCTGCTTCTTTGTTGCTCAGTGGGCTTGGGGTGCTCGGTTGCTTTGTCTTTTGGTGGACTCGACCTTGTATGTGTTGGTGGGTGTGCCCCCCACCCCGGTCTTCCTGGAGCTTGGAGCATCATTGTCGTTCAGTGGCCGTGCCTTCATCATCATCTGCACCGAGACCGATCTGACGGGACATCGCTGGATTCGTGGTGATGGTACTTAGCTGCATCTCTACCATTTTCTTGCTTAGGGATTCTAACTTTTCCTTTCTTTTCCTCTCTGTCCTATCGCTGTTATCAGTTGTTCCGGAAAATAAAGCTCACAAGATTGTATGGCATCTGACTCCGTTTGAGGCTTAATCTCAGCCTCTTGGGATAGTTTAGGAATCCTCCCTGATATTGGATCTGGACACCACCTCGGAGCAGACAGAACAGAAACTGAGGGAGACTTTAAGCTTCCAGTATAATTTAACAGATCTATAAAGAAAACACTTCCTGGGTCCCTGTCTTTGGAAGAAATAATAGATGGCATATCCAACTGGAGCTATGCACTGCAGTGCTTTGAATAAATTCAGCTGATAGTTGAGAAACAGGCCTTGGTAAAGGAACCTGGAAGTAAATCATATTTCCCACCTCGTTCAGCAGGCAGTATTTCTTACTCCTGATATCTCCTAGGCTCCACAAGTATGGTAGAAAAAGCAGCCTTGCCCTGTTAAGATACTCGTCTCTTCACTTGGAGGAGACACTTAGGAATATCGTGATAAACTAGGAAATGTTCCAAGTGTGGCAAATTCATCCTTCCTCAGATTACTCCCTGCTTCTAGTTCAGTGACACTTGGACATTTCCTGTGCCTTTCAGGAAGAGAGAGGGTAGGATTGAAGTGGAAGAGAGAGAAGAGATTAGCTCTGCACAGTCATCAGTGGCTGGACTGGCCATTTGGTACAAGGGTAGTTTCAGGGTTATGTTGTGGCTCTTCACAATGATGTCTGTTTTGAACAGTTTTTATAACTAGTTGATTAACTCTTTCCTAGTCTTTAAAGAATGTTTGTACAATTAGGAAGCACATCCCCAAGACAATGAAACTGAAAATGTAAGGCAGAAAAGTTGTTCATTTAAGTGACTTATCTTGTGGAGAAGGGAAGTAAATTACATAAAACAGGGGGAAAAAAAATTGCTTCTGCTTGTTTTCATCCTGTTTCTCTGGACTGGATGATGAATCATGAGAGGCCCTGTGTTCCTACCAGGACTGTACTAATTTTCCATCATAGTAGAGAGGCTGAATGATGTCCATTACAGGTACTGTTCAGAGAAGGTGGGGCAATGTCTGCTTTTGTGACTGTTTTCCCCTTGATGCTTTAATCTGGTGTTCCTTGAGTCAAGCTGAGGTCTGCCTCCATTCAGCAAATATTATTCTCAGCAGGTGGTAACATCTGTCGGCTCAGCAGCTGTTTTGAGGGACAGACACATGGCTATTTTTTAAAAAAACTCTGTTTTAGAACACAGAATTTATTTATTTTACCCTATGATGCAGAATTAGTGAATTGAATTGATTGGTGTGATCACAGGTAACTACCATATAGCAGATATTCCTGATTTATTATTTTCCTTCCTGGATTGTAGTGAATAAAAATAATGAACCTCGTAATTCAAGTATTATTTGCAAATGGCTGAAAGGACATTAGTTCAGTGTGGGATCTGAACTGGATGATTCATTTGGTGCATATGAATGTGCTTATTCACCAGATATATATTCTGCATGGCCTTATGTTGATTCTGGAGCCTGTGACTTCGCAAAGCAAGAGCATAGCCCTGACAATGCTTTTGCTGTTCATTTATATTGGTAAGTAGCTTCTTTTACTACACCTAAACTCCATACAGACTTGCTCTAGTGGGAATACTGATTAAATACTCTAACAGAGGTGTATAAGTTAGTGGGAAACCACTAAGTAACCTCCTCTCAGGATAACTGTGTTTGCTTCCACACATGAAGGCAAAGCAACAAGAGTAGGAGGTGGCAGTGCTGTGGCCACGGGCATGAGAGCAGCAGCCCCTGCAGAATGAGCTGTCAAGATGTCAGTTTTCAAGGAAGAGACACAGCCTTCTTCTGTGTCTGTGTTCATCCAGCCTTCAAAGCCTAGTGAACGTGTTACGTGGCAGGAATTGATAAGATTTTATGGTTTCAGTGGGGCAACCATGTGTCTGTTCTTGGCCTGGTACACTGGAAGGCACTCAGTGTTTAAGGCAGACTCTGTAATATAAACTAGGAAGGATTGTGTTATCCTAGGGAGGTCTGCTTTGATACTGAGCCTGAAACAAGCTTACAAGTGAACAGAGTGAAAACTTAAGCACTTGCATACTTTTCTCTTGTATAGATCACTTCTGCAGTAGGAATGGGCTTTTTTTTTTGCTTTGATGATGCTATGACATTCACAGCACTGTCAGCAGGGAAAATCTTTTATCACTGTTGCAGAGGACCACTGTGGTACATTGCTTAGATAAGAACCTCTCTCCAGGAGCTTTCATTAAATTAATTATACTTAATAAAGATGTTTCTGGTCTGCCAAGCCAAATCTGTGAGTGAGGCTTGTGCCTTGACTCTTAAGTTAGCTGAACTCAGGCATGCTTTGGGTATGGTCCTATTTCAATCACTAATTTTAATCCTTTAAAGTAGCAACTGCCATGTGCTTAAGATGTTGCTTTGTCTTTTCTTAGCATTTTTTCAGATCTTCAAGTTCTTTAAGCATAGTAGGTTCTCTCCAGGCTGAACAAGCTCTGTTTCCTCAGAATTTCCCTGAAGGGCATGTGCTCCAGCCACTGACAAACCTGGAGGCCCTCAACCAGAATTGTTCCAGTTTGTAGAATCATAGAATGGTTTGGATTGTAAGGGACCTTAAAGATCATCTAATTCCAGCTCCCCTGCCATAGGCAGGGACAACTCCCACCAGACCAGGCTGCTCAAAGCCCCATCCAACCTGGCCTTGAACACTTCCAGGATTGGGGCATCCTCAGCTTCCTTGGGCAATCTGTGCCAGTGCCTCACCACTCTCATTATGAAGAACTTCTTCCTAATGTCTAATCTAAATCTTCCTCCTTCCAATTTAAAGCCGTTCCCCTTTGTCCTATCGTGACATCCTCTTGGAATAAGTCCCTCCCCAGTGTTTCTGTTGGCCCTGTTCAGGTACTGGAAGGGTGCTATAAGGATCCCCTCCAGTGCAGCTTCCTTTCCACCAAAATCCCCAAGACCTTTTAAGCAGAACCACTTCTCTATCAATTAGTCCCCAGTATATGAATTGGGAGGCTGAGTGTTGCCACATGCAAGTAGATAAGAAGCTCATGATTGAAGCTTGTTTCCTATTCACCACCAGTCATCACACTAGCCTGCAGTAGCTCCATTTGTTTAAATGAAAGAGGTTGTTGCTATCACTTCAAGGTTTGTGTTCAGCTGATCATGTATGACAGGGACAATGATGATGCTACACAGTGAAAGGTTGTTTTATTTATTTATTTTTAATCAGGAAATTACTTTAGAAATCCAATCCTAACTGATGGCTAATGTTACAAAGTAAAGCATTAGGAAGCTTTGTTCAAGCATGGTGTGTTTTCTTGGTCTCTTATTTTCTATGAAGCCACATTTTGATAAGGCATAGCTTGAGCTAGGGTAGTTTCAAGCAATGAATGAGAAGGAGATTACTGCCTAGTGAAGCCCTGCCTCCTTTACTGAAGAAGTTACAGTTTCCAGTGAATGAGGCAGGTGATTGGTTTAAGAGCTGGTGATCAAATTATTAAACCATTGATTCTGGTCTGCCAAGTTAGACAACGCTTCTGGGTCAGCCTTCTGCTGGACATGGCTGGATTGAATTGAATTTAGGTCATACTCCGCACTTCAATTCTTAACTTTCTTTCTGGATCCTGTATGCTTAAGCCAAAACCTTAATTCTTTGGTATCAGTCCTGGTACAGCTTTCCACCCCTGTGTATGTCTGATGGTATTCTGCCCTTGCCTGCCTATTTAGGACTCCTTGGCATTGGTATCCTTGGTGCTGCCCCATGACCATAATTCTTGCTGCTCCTTGGTTGGATGGACACCTGACTTCACTCATTCCTGACTTTAACCTGCCTTGACTGTAACTTCTGCTTCTGCCCAGCCAGCCTGACTTAACCCTAAGCCATGACCAAGTGGGAGCCATAGCAGCTGCCACTGGTAATGGGATGCCATTACCTCTGCTGTGGTTCTGGTAATGAAGGTATTGTGTGACTAATAGTCTAGAAAATGCATTCATGTTTTGGTAAATGTCAAACTTACTTTTCCTCAGGATAAGTTTTAAGCAAATAAATCTTGATGCTCAATACATTGAGCATGCTCCGCTGCTGTCATCATACAGGAGGGAAGAAATACTAAAATTAAGAGGAAGCAAAAAATGTTAAGCAACAGCAAAACCTTATGCTAATATTTTTGCACTTCCCTTGCAATTCAAACAAAACTGAATTTTATATGCTTCAACAGCTTTTTTTTTTTTTTTTTGTCTATCCTGTTTTGGACTAGAGTTGTGCAAAAATGTCACTGATACACTGTGATTTACATGAACGTAAATGCAGCATAAGGACCCTTTATACTTAATAAAATAAAGCAAGCAAGGTACTTGTGTTCTCAAAGGGCATCCTCAGCTGTTTATTCATACAATTTCACAAGTTTGCTTTAATGCTGCAGAGGCTATTTGCTGTTCTTATTGTTTTATGAGTTTTGTGGTGGCAGAAATCTGGAGAGAGACTTATATCCTCCTTCTTGTTTCTGTTTCTGTCATTAACTGGGTTAATTCTGCTTATAGGTGTGTTGGGGCTGCCAATATACTCTTTTTAGGTGGCTATGGAGATCACTTGTCTTTGCCTGCCTGAGGATAAAGAAGCTGAGCTTTGCTGCTGTTTGCGTTGTCTGGAAACCGCTTCCCCCTCTGAGGGATGCCTCGGTAATGATTATCAGGCAGTGAATATACTACAGAATAGATAATGGTATCTGTAGCTGTTGATTCTATGTGGTAAAAACAGTCCAGCCTCTCACAGAGCTGCCTCAAAAACGGTTCCTATTTGCATTGCTGAAAGGAAGATTGAAATGGGTATATTTTGTAGCGACATGTAAATTTTGTGATATAAGCTGCTCACTTCCTTTTCCTCATTCATTTTGGTCTATGCATGATTCCCTTTCCCTTGAAATTTTAGTTTCCTACCTCAGAAGCTCTCTGAAACCTCTTTCCTTCACTAATATTCACCTTTCAAGACCATCCTCAGCACTACTGGAGCAGAGTCCTTCACCCTCTAACTTCTGCTAAAACTCACTGGAGTCTATTCCAGTTATATGTCTCTGTTTCTCTTATTTTTGAAGCTGCGAGGGACAGTAGGAAAAGCATGTATGGTGGAAAATAATAAACAGCAACCTGACTTTTTTTTGTTGATTTTTATAAGATATCCTTAATTAAGTATTTGCTAAGTTGTAGCAATGAAAGCCAGGATTAGCAAAGCAGTCTTTGGGTAAGTTTTCTTTGGAAAAAAAAACCTGTGTATTCTTCTAGCTTGGCTGAAATCTCTCTTCTATCTTCCTAGGCTTTAAAGTGTGCTTTATCTGCATTTTATTGTAATTGGATGACTTGGCTGGTCAGGGTCACTTCCAGTGAAATATAAATGTGGGGAACTAGTGTACAGAGAATATATGGACTGTGAAGGTTATGAGGAGGGCTTAGAAAACAAGTTGTTTGATCATGTTTTATTCATTCAGTTATTTGAAGAGTTATGCTACTTGAAAATCAAGGCAATGGAGAGATGCTTCTGTGAGATAAAGCACACCTCTCAACAACATGCGTCCTCTCACATTGAGGTGACAAAAGCTATTTAGATGTGATGGTGGCCTTCAGGTTTGGTTGATATCCAAATGGGAAGGTCGGGAAGTTCAGTTAGCTGGGGCTCATATCTCTTCTTGAAAACAGGATCCAGCATCTAGTTGTGAGTCGTGCTGTACTCACTTGAGACAAGCCTGTGCAACCGTCATCTGAAAGATTGTTTATTGATATTGTAATATCTGCTTTCAGTAAGTGACTGTCAGAAAAACTGAAGTACAAAATTGCAGGTTGCAAACTATGCTGTAGTAACTGTCCACATTCCAGGGGTGGGTAAGACACCTGATGTAGAGTAGCTACCGAAAGATAATTAAAACATAAATCTGTGCCCAGCTGGAACAACACCTATGCGTCTTGTAGAGCATCTTCTTCATGGTATACCCCAAAATGAGTAAATGTTTCATGTTGTACATCGGATAATGACGAAAAAGCTTTAAGGAGTCAGAATTATGACTAACAACTAAGAATGGATTGTGCAGGTGTAAGTTGAAAACCTGTCAAACCCGGATAATTTTCCCAAATCCAGACTGGAGTTGTCTGAAGGATGTACTGCAGCACCTTCCATGTACAGATGCATCAGCTAGGTGGATTATAGCCCTGGACTACAAGACTCTTAAGTTTGTTTATTTTACTGGATGAAGAGTCATGTGTAACACCAGTAAACTAGCAAATATCATGATTGACACAAGTGCAATCAAATTTTAAGTCTTACTATTTTGTTTCTGAACCAGCGTATTTCCAAATCAATACAAGATAGCAGGAGGGACTCCCACACTGCTGCTTTTAGTTTATGGTAATGTTATTAACACTACTGAGGCAGCACATAATGGGAATCATTCAGGTTAGTATACTTAATGTTGAGGTGTCGGTGATGTTGGTGTAAGCTCAGAAACTACTCATCTTAACACTGCTGATATCACTGGCTGTATGAGGCAGTTACTCAGAGTAGTGCTGGGGGAAAATACTTTTGCAGTTGTCACAATTCATATTTAGCAGTAGGGAGAATACACATAGTGATATTAAAGATCAACATAAAAAAATATTTATGGCATATCAGATATTTATATATCTGTATATAAAGAGGTGACCAAAAATTCTTGAGTTTATCTCTCATCTTCTGGTAAAAGACGTGAAGCTGTTGTCCTACAGCTCAATACCTCTTTCCTACTGGGACTTGCTCATCCCCTGAATGGTGGGAGAAATCAGTACTCTGCAGCTCCTATTACCCATCTTGGTATTTTATATCATGTCTGTCAATCACTGGAGTGTTGAACAAGGTCATTTCACATCACCCATATGAGCTCCAAGAAAAAGACTTTGTGCTGCAAAATAATATAACATTTTGCTTTTGTAATGCTGTACATTGTACTGCAATATGATAAGATTCTTTTTTTCTTATAATAGGGCACTATTATTTGCTTTTTCCATAGATAAAGGCATGGTTGCTTGGTGGTGGCAAAAAGGGATAAGATGCTTTTTAAGGGGTACTGACTGAGTAGTTAAAAAGCCAGCAGCAAGTGCAAACAGATGTGTTTCCTTTTATATGAAATCCTTTTCTTCTGTGTAGAAAAGATGCAAAAAAACTTATGAAGCAGTTTGCAGATCTGAAGCGAATAGCACCTTTTTGACCAAAAATCCCTATGCGTCTGTACCTGGAAAGTCTTCATGCTTGGGCTCCTTCTTTCAAAATTCGCCCTGGAGCAAACTGCTTCAAAGTGGGGATCTTACCAGCTTGGAGGAAAGGCAGGAAAGTTGCTTCTGAGATTGGAGCTGTTGAAAGCAACTGTCAGATACCAAGGACTGGCAAGAAAATTAAAAATCACTTTTGCTTTGGTGATCTCCTAGTCTGGGTTACTCAGTATTTGGCTTCCCCTCTGCTTCCAGGTGGGTATAGGGTAATAAATCCTACACTGTAGTGAAAGCTTGTGTGGTATTGAGGGTGCTACAAGTCAGTGGGTCTCAAACAGTCTTCTGCATTGTCATCTGAAGGGATGCATTTAAAGACTGTAATTTCAGGCTTCATAATATCCTGATCAGCCAAGGCAAGCATGGAGTCCTTGACAGACATCATTCAATGAATACAGATTTATGGTTAATTAGATATTTCATTTAGATTTCTGACCATCTGCTATCCATCATCTGCTGGATACGTGCTTTGTATCTTTATTAATAATGAGTCATGACTTGTTGATATGCTTGTGTGCAGGATGGGCTGTGATTTTCCTGGCCTCATTTTGTGCCCTCAGTGGCAGATGTGGGAGCTGTTGCTCTTGCCGTGCTTGTTCCACAGAGAAGCAGGTGGTTCCAGATGCTGCTCTGCATTCCTCTCATAGAGGTCAGTCCTGGCCATGGTTTTTCAAGCCAGGTCTCCTGCCTGAGGGCAAGCAGGAAGATGGATGACCTGTAGGTTTGAGTCTATAAGAGCTGCTGTCGTGCAATAGGTTAAAACCAAAACTACTGGAAGTCTAGTAGCTCTAGTATTTTTTTGACTGTTCTGTTTCAGACTGAATCCCTGTATATAACTCTTGACTTTGCTGGTTTTCTCTGCTTTATGTTCTTATGGCTCACAACCTCTGAAATTGTCAAAAGAAGCAAAGAAAGTTCTTCCATTCTCAGAAGGCACCTCTTTATCCATTAGAAAGTTCAGTTAACTGTTTATGTATGAGATTTAAGCAGTTTTCCTTTGTGCTGACCTGAGTCTTTAAACTATTTACTGAGCATCCATGCTTCCTTAGCTTTAGAGAAAGCTGGGGAAGATGACTTCTCAAAACTGTCTGTCCTCTTGTATTCCAATTAAAGGGATGGTCACTGGTGGTGAACTTCAGGTGCCAAAACACAGATCCCTGAAGACATTTTAGGCATGTTGAAATGTTCTGCCTGATCTATGGCTTCCACTCCATGAAGACAAATGTCTCCAGTGGGTTGTGTGACAAATGTCTTGCTTAAACTAGAACACTATAAGTCTGTGCTGAAGTGCCTGAGCTACTCATCAGCCTGTCATTCCTACGATTTTGGTTCCATGGCTGAAGGGCAACATGAGCAAATACATTGAATACTATATTTCAGCTGAAGGATACTGGCATTGTATTTATATTCATCCCTGCAAGGTCATAAAGACAGGCAGTATAGGAAGGTATTTTATGTCAGAAAACATGGAAACCGTGCATTGGAACAGAGAATGGAAATTACTTCAGCGCCAAACACTGATGACAGTTAAAAGTATGAAAAGCAGCCCTGCATTCTTGTTCTCCCCCTCTTATTTTCATTTCAGGCCCGGTTAGAGTGCTTTTGGCCTCTTTAACCTGCAAGTCTTCAGTGTGTGGTGAAGCCGTCTCCAGAAACAAGTTGATTCTTAAAGCAGAGTATAACTGAATTTTTGACTAATTAAAAAGAATATTACTGTATCTGCTCTGACCCAGGGTCAACTCAGAAATTTCTACCATATTATCAGATAAGGTTGTAGCAAAGAAGCTCACTAGAGCCATCATTGGACTACAGAGAGCAAGCAATTGCAGCCCCCTGAGCTTCTTAGAATTAGCAGAACTCTGGGGACTTTGGGTAATAACCTCTGATTTTGTTTTGTTGCTTCTGTTAGTCTGCCCTACCCCTACCTAGAAAGGCAGTGGATGACATGCATGTGAGCTTGTTGCATTTCACATTTGTCTCATATTCTGATGTTTTCTGTAAGAATGGCAGGGGGAAACAGTACAGTGCAGAGACCTGTTAATATCATCAGATGTCTTCTGCAACACAGGGAACAACCTCTTGCCACAGAACAGGAGACAGGAATATTGTTTTATTCGTAAGATGATGAGAGGTGAAAGGTCGGAGAACAAAAGCCTCAGCGTGATAGCACGGACTTAATCTATGCTTAGGAATAAAAGTGAAGGTTATTGTACAAAGAAAAAGAGAAATGTCTTAGGGATAGCTGACTCAAGCCAACTAACCTCCCTAAACATTAAGTGATGTATGAGAAACTCAGAAGTGTTATTTGAAGAAAGATATCTCTCCAGTTACACTCCTTCTACTTCTTATAACCATTATCAGCAGATAGTGCAAAGTCAGTACTGCTTCACGAAGAGCCATTGATGTTTTACGAAATTGCTTCTCTCTGTTTTGTCCCCCCCTTCCTTTTATTAGGCAAGACCTAGCAGTGATTGATTCTTGGAAGGAAGGAGTGACATCTGAATAGTTGGAGCTGCAGTGACCTACTTCTTGTAATAGCTTGATAAGAAGCTCAACAATGGCTTGTGCTTCTGAACAGCTGTATCTTTTAAAAACATTTGCTTCATGGGAATTTTAATCTCATCTCTGCCCCTTTGTAGCTAACTAAATGTGTGAAAATATAAAGATTTCCCAATGAGTGAGTTCACAAAACTGCACTTGAAATGAGTTAAATGGTGCAGAAAGCGGGTCCTGACCGATACATCAAAATGTGAGAAATGCTGTAAAGTCACAGCAAATTAACTCTCATTAGGAATGGGATGTAGAGGTAGCAGTGATGTGTGTTTTGGGATTAACATACTGTTTTTGCTCAGATTGCTTGTTTGCCTCCATCTTCTTCCTCTGGTTTGGATAAGTTCCTTAGCTGCTGTTTCCTCTCCCACTGCTCTGCTTCCGTGCTCCTCCTCCCTGCATTTCCTTCCATTCTCATCCCTGTCTCCCTACTCCCTAGTTTCCTTCCTTTTCCTTATGTCTTAATAATTTTGCCTTCCCTCCTTCTTCAAACCTGGAGAAAACACAACTCTATAAACCATTACTGATAACTTGAATTCATGTCTCAATTTTGAGATGAAAATTCTGTTCTAGTAGTTGCTCCAATTAAACACATAACATTGAGAAATAATGTATTAAATAGTTTATGGAGAAATTAGAAAAGGAAAAACTAAGTATATAAAATATTGATTTTCCCAGCATCAAGATTTTCTTTTTTGGTCAAATAGTGCTTAATAGAACTTCATAGAGTTTTTCATTAGTTTAATATTGAGGCTGTTTATATCAATAACTTACTGCTACGTAATACATTTGAAAAAGGTTCAAGGTGATGATCTTCTGGCTGCTTTTCGAATCAATAGGAACAAATCAGGCATTTCAACAGTTATTTTTTTGATTGAAATAAACCTACATTTCACTCAGGAATAATTTCACAGAAATAGGCTGCTACAATTAGAAGTAACTTAGATTAGTGATGATCCATTTCACAAAACCTTTCTTCAAAAGAGAATAGACAAAAATCCCTTTCCCCAATAAAAATACTCCCACAAAAATTATCTTACTGTTTGTGCTTGTTCATTTGAATAGAGAAAAAAATCAATCTGGTCTTAAAGCTTTTCTGCTTAAAAAAAGAAAACAAATCCTCCTTCAACAGAATCAAGTTAACTAATGGAAAAGCTGTTTTTCTGCCAAGAAACTGTGTCCTTACACTGGGAATTAGACAAATAAGGTATGAATGTGTTTCACTAAAAAACATATAATTCTTCCCTCTTTCTAAAACCCTGTGGTCCTGCATATTTTTTGTAGTTTGGCTACCAGCTACATGGAGCTCAGTTATAATTGCTCACCTTATAACTCCTTCTGACACTTCTACCTAGAGCACAGTGCACTACAAGGGTGTAGATATATTCTGAGTGTGTGAAATATTTTGTAGCTATTGTAGAACTGTGTTCAGAAGAAATGAAGATAATCTTTAATGGTTCTTCAACCACTGAAAATAGGAGTTTGTAATGCATTAAATGCATATTACGCATATCTTGCTACATTGCGTTGTTCCATTAAAAACATGCATTTTGAAAAGTAATGGCGATACATTGAAACAGCATTTCTCTACGTAACTGTTCTGTTCCTTGAACGTGCTGGGCCATATTTATTTCCTTCCGTGAGCAAAACTGAGTGTTTTGACTTTTAGTTCTTTTACCTGCAGCTAACATGGCAGAAAACAAACATCTGAATGCTGAGCCACATGCTTGTCTCAGCCCTGCACTGTTTGTTGGAGCCGTTTCACTGAATTCAGTGTTCAGGATCCTTCCTGAAGATGTATTAACCCAGGGAAGCTTGCACACTTTTTGGCCCTGAGCTGGATTGGATGCCTACCAATGGCAGGCTAGGAAAGACAGGGAAAATTGATAAAAAGGGAGCTCTCACATGTTGTGAATGTGTTTAATTGTTAATCATGCTCAGATGTGAATGCCTTCTACATAATTTTTACAAATGTAATCTTTCAGTTTTCCTATCTGCATGAGATGTGCTAAGTCACTTTTCCTAGCTGTGTGAATCCATATGCACCATCTCTTTCACCTGTTTGAAATTTCCTCCCATTTATCTTTTGTTGCTTAAGCAGATCAACTCTTTGACATACCTGCTGCATTTTTGGCTTCCCTCTCTAATGTGGTGTATTTAGATTTCTGTGGGTTCCCCCCGCTCCAAATATTAACAGCTTATGTGAACACATTAGGATTCGCTTCATTCTGTAACTTTACTAATGTTTCATGCAGAATGAAACTAAAAAGCTTTCAAGTAGAAAACAAATCCACATACTGATAGCAACGTGTGTATTAAACACTGTACAAGAAATGTTAGTGAATTTTTTAATTCTTTTGCATAGACTCATCTTTCTAGTAGAAAGAAGGATTTCAAAAGCTGTTCCTGAGCATGAAGTGAGCAAACGTTGTGTGGAGAAAGCTTTGCCACTGCTGTTTCCCATTTCTTATTCATGGTTTTGACCTTCAGATTGCTTTAGATGCAGTAGATCATAAACACCATAGCTCCTTGTCCTGTGCTTTTCCCTGTTATTTCCACCACAGTCAGAAACTGCAGCCATGAACTCCTGGCTGTCACTGCATTTCTCTGAGCTATGGCAGGGTGTATGGATGTGGCCTGCTGCTCCTTTCTTCAGCAAACTTGCTCTTTTCTGGTAGTTGCTCTGAGGGAAAGGAGTGAGATGCTGCCTTCAAAAACCCCTGCTTCTCTCCAGCCAACAGAATTCTGATAAAAAAGCCTTGGTTGTGCTTGGTGTAGCATGTTCTTCATTGCAAATATAGTCAGAGCTTGGGCCATGAAGGTATAAGCAAAGTGTGCTAGTGGAGAGCATGTTGAGCATGTGAATTAGCCATACTGACAGGCCTGGTCATATACAGTCAGGTGGTGAACATAGTGCTAGTCTTTCAAATATTTGTCTGAGCTAACTGTTTTTTCATTTGGATGGTCATGTTATTCTATATGATGATGAAAGAAGGTGGTAAATTAAGCTGAGCAGGACTTGATGAAAAAGGAAAACTAATGTTTCACCTGTAGTCCTACTGGTAGTAATCATGGATTTGAGTTTGTGTACTATTGGTAGGTAAGGGCAAGTATGGACTCTATTGAAGAGAAGTATTTCCCTTTTTTCATTGGGAGGCAAAGTCCAAAGATCAAATGTGTACCGACTGCCTGACAATGCAATCGAGACACTGAGCATAGCCTTAACTGTGTCCAGGGTGCTTGTGAGAGTGCAGGCAAAATGCAATCATATACTTTAAATGTTTCCCCTCATACTTTACCCTACTTATGGGAGCAGTGAAGGTCAAAACTAACCTCAGACTTAAGGTTGGATTGCCACAGTCTCATCACCCTTTTCTTGCTCATCCAGACTACAAATGCCGTAGGTTTTACTACATCACAGCTGAAATAGGTAAGGGCCCATGACCAGTGTGTACATACGTCTCACTCACTAGGTGTTATGGGCGGGTGGACTCCTCTGTCATGATTTGTAGTTTCTTTATTTTTTTAGTATCTTTGCTGTGTTATTCCCCAATGCTGATGAGTTGTATAAAATATAATGACACACTGCACAGTGAATTGTAGAAATTCTGTCTCTTTTTACACCGAGCTAGAGGTGAAGTTCTTGACTTGCTTTGTCTGTCATGCTTCATCTGTCACAACAGGAACAAAAAAGAGTGTTTCATGGTCTTGGTTCAAACCAAATATAAGCATGGAAATTGCTTGCTAATTACCATCAATTTCAAGTCATTTTCTCCTACACAGTAGTTATATTTGTTTATTATGCATGTTTATTGCAGTCTCCTGGCCAGTGCTCAAGATCAATAACCACAAAGGAAGAGCATGTAGAAAATTCGGGGTTTGACCAGCAAAGCCAAACCAGAATTACTTTAGTTTAGTTCAGCCTGAGAAATATAACATGATGGTTATATTGTCAGTTTTGTTATCCTGTCCTATGTTCTCAGATACAAAACTGTCTTGAGTATTGGAGGGCCTTTAACTTGTGAAGTAGTCTAAACGTATAAAATCGGTATCATTCTTGGGATAGTTTGTAACTCCGATTTCATGTGCTGTCTTCTGGTGCAGCTCTGAATGTGAGGCTCCCTGTTCACTCTAGTTTTTACCTATGGACAGTTTTGCCAGCTCTGTATCGCTATATGTCCATTGGTTCTTGTTACTGCACAAAAAGGTCTCTGATTCTGGAGTTGTAGTACTAGGTGAGATTCTTACGCTTTGTTTAGAAGGTTCTTGATTTTTTTAATGGTGGAAAGGATTTTGAAAATATGATCCCTAAGAGCTCAAAGGCTGAAAGAATGAATGTCAGATGTATTATCTTCAAATTTTATGCATTGTGCTATCTGATGTGGCTTTGCATGGCCTGAAGAAGGCATTGCAGACCTGAGGTGCCTGACCTAGTTCCCATTATGATAAGTCAATTATTTTTCTTCACTAACAAAAAAAGACAGCTTGGCACTGAAGCACCTGAATCCGTATTTTTTTTGTGTGAAATGGTATCTGCTGCTGTCGTGGAACCACGTAATCCTGCACCGCTGTGGAAGGCTTTTCCTCCTCTCTCTGTCAGTTGCTCTGCACAAACTGTGCTGATTTTGGGAAACAGTGTCTTCACACAGGGGAACCCTAGGACTGAGACAAAGTGCCTTTTGTTCTACTTAAGAACTCATGCTGTAATAGATATGGTGAGCTACATCCAATTCATTGTTAGCTTCGTGAATCTTGATTATATTTTTCTCATCTCAGTAGAGCCAACAATTTTCCTCCCCAGTGCCCACAAAATGTTATCCGGGAAAATGTCCCAGACCAAGGGAAATTCTGGCCTTTGGTCACAGAGATAATGAATAGTTTTTGTAGCAGCTGATTGGTGCTAGCAGAAGTGACTTGGGGCCCTGCCTGACTCCTTGGGGGAAGGCTTAATTTGGAAAAGAGGTCAGATGTGGGCTTTGCTTTTTTGTTTACCCACTTGTGTAATGCAGTCAACAGTAATTCCCTATAATTCAATGTGTGGTTCGTACTCTTTTCCATTCGATGAGTCTTCTGTGGCCAGAGTTCAGCTTGTTTAAGGTATTTTCATGTGCAAAGCAGTTCACAGCCTGCTTTGGATTAATTTACAACATTCAGAAAAACTTCAGTGAAGTCCCCCGAAAATTAAGAGTCTGAGCCTCTACTGGAGGTAGCTGAGTCCCTACCAGCTATTGAGAGCTGGCTAAACTTGTCCTTTGAGATGGTTGAAAGAAGGATGGTACAGAAACCATTTAGGCACAGGGGTAGACAAAATAAGTTCTCCTTAAGGACTCCTTGCTTGGACAGAATTGCACAACAAAGCATCTAAACCATTTGAAGAGCATGTTGTTGTGCCACAGCCTTTGAGCCCAGGCAAAACCACCTCTGAGCACTGTAGAGTGGCTGAGGTAAGCATGCCGTCCCGTTCCTTTGAAATCCCAACTTTCAGCTTTATAAATCTCTTACCGATCTTCCTAAGAAAATTCCTTTGTCAAAGCAAATTATTATTACTACCGATGTGATAATAAAAGATGAAATTGAATGCCTGCTATAAAATGCCTTTGTCAGGGCTGTGCGTTACACAGTACCTGCATTTTCTCATTCAAAACAGTACGTCATCTTCAGTTCTACAGCTGGCTTTTGACTCTCCTTCCCCCCTGCCCCTAAAATAATTGGCAAATGATGGGATGTGATTACATGGCCATTTAGAGCACTTATTAGCATTTCATTTATAATATTATCATAGAAAACTGACTTAATCACCCTCTGGGTGTAAACATTTAAATTTTGTAAATGGCAGCTCTATTCACTTCTCTGCCACTGAGGAATACAGTATATTACTTCTCAGAAAAGAAAACAAATTTGTCATGGACCGCTACATTCACTGTCTGTGAAGAAGAAAGAGCTCAAAAGATTCTGTGGCTCTTTGGGAGTATAGACAAGGATAACAACATAATTTGCATTCAGATATTTGCATATATGGTACAGTAATTTGGCATGGCTCCTTTGGTTTCTATCTCATAGGAGAGGAGGATTGTAATTTTTCTATTTAGTATTCTAAAAATCACAAAGTCTAGTGCTGAAGAAAGTCTTTGTAAGAGCATCCATAGCCTTGTCACTGTAGAATTGTTCCCAAGAGAGTATTTATTGGTGCTTTGCCAAATCTGCATTCAAATATACCAGCTGATAGCTTGACATTCAATTCTATTGGACAGTATTCCAAAAGCTAAGCAACAGTCTGCCTGGGTTTTTGGTTTTTTTTTTGTTTGTTTTTTTTTGGTTGTTTTTTTCTCCTTGGTGTTTGGGCCTATATTTCATTCCAGTGGTCCCTCTGTTCTTACCTGGTCTGTTGTTCATGTGCTTACTCAGCCAAGCAGGCCATATTTTTAGCTACTTAAATTTCCTTGCAAGGGATGTCTGAATCACTTCAGGGAGCTGTTGTTCTGTCTCATGGTGCTTTTTAAATTCTCGCTGTTAATGTTTTCTATAGCATTCTCCTCCCTGCCCTCAAACATTATCAGCCATTTTCTTCTGAACTCCCTTTGAATCATGGCGCTTTTAAACCACCACACAATGTACCAGATGCTGCTGTGCCAGGGCTGTGGGTCTGATCCAGAGGGCACTGCAGCCAGAGGAATACCTCCATTCATTTTGAATAGGGAACACAGTGAAGAACCAGGTAATAAGATAATGGTTCACTGCTTAAAACACTGAAACGTGAACCTGCATCAGACTCCAAAGATGGAGGAGTTGAAAGCTAAGGGTCTTTCACAGCCATAACCGAGAGACAACAGCAACAAGCTATTGATCTCACCAAAATAATGAAAAAGGACTACAGTCATTTTTGCAGAGAAGGGTGAAAGTGTTTTGGCAGTGTGGGCAGAGCTCAGTTTGGCAGGGATGGACTGCGAACAGTACATCAGGTGGTGCTCCCCATGGGCTCAGGCATAAGAGGAGAGCTGGGGAGGGCTGTGGGTCTGGGCTGGGAGCCTAGAGGGCTGAGAAGATTTGAACACAGACTGGCAGTGAGGCAACAGTTTGCTTTGTTGGAATTCAGTGAGAGCAAGAGGAGAGGAGGTCCACAGGGTTGGTGGGATCTCAGCAGCTTTGGGAGGGTTGCAACTGTGGCGGGAGGTCAATGTGGGTTCTCTCTGCTCCAAAAGCCAACCTCCACCCCTGCCATGAGTATGGGGAGGAGAGACCTGTAAGGAACAGTGGATGGTTGGGTTAGGCCTGAAGCAGCAGTACACTTGAAAAAGAAGGCGTTCTGCTCCTGTGGTGTTCAGGGCAAGAGCGATCCATCTCTCTTTCAGCAAAAGGCTGTACAGATGAGAAACAGGAGGAGACGGTCTTGCAGTAGAGGAGCCATACCTGTCCCACCTTCTCCCTCTGTGCCACGTTGCCATCTCAAGCCATTGCATGCTGCGCCAATTTGTCTGTCCGTAGGCTCAGCATACAGCTGGGGAGGGGATAATTTCTTCCCTACGATTGTGGGTTTCCGCTCGTTTCTCACTTCTCCATGTGGACACACTTCTGCTCTTGCCATCTGGTTGTGTGCTGTTTTTCCTCCTGTTTGTTCCTCAGTTGCTTCCAAATCTGATTCCACAAAACAATCTCACTGGCTTCCTCCATCCCTGGAAAGTCAGCCCTTGAGCTCTCTTGCCCCTAAAATGCTGCCCCATCTACTTTTGCCCTTTTCTTTCAAGCCACTGGCCCAGTGCTTGACCATTCACTTCCTACACTAAAGCCAGGATAGGAAAAGTGAGGTCTGAGGTGACTTAAACCTGTGTGAGGACATTTTGGGGGGTAACTAAGCTCATGTAAATAAGGAGCAATGTCAGAAGCTGCTCAGTCCTTTGCTTTCCCACAGGCCCCTAGGGCTGTGCTGACAGGAGTGCCTTGGCTCCACAGCCCTATCTGCAATGTGACTTTCAGCTGACAATCTGACAGGCTCTTCCTTATTTCACCGCAAAGCTGAAAAAGTTCCTTGGAGCCTGCAGTGCATGGGAATAGTCTCTGCTTCAGGAGATGCTGCCAGGATGCCCTGTCATCCTCCCTAAGAAGCTATCTGCATTACTGGAAATACAGACTGCCCTCCCTGCCTGAGGGGAGACAAGATGGGTGGTATCAGCATTGTTTCTCTCCTCTCCCCCAGCTTCTTCAGTCTCATCTGGGCTTCCTGCAGAAACCAGATAAGTTTTTACTCTTTTATCAAAGATCAACAATGCATATTTCCATTGGAGGCTGAGCTAGCTGGCTGATAGCCTTTGCATCAGGAAGAGTGTTAATTCAGATTTCCTTCACCTTCTACCTTTTGTGCAAAATAGCTTGATTCATTTCCGTGTCTCTCTTACTGACCCTGTAGGTTAACTTTTTCAAATGTCCATGAGGAAAGAACATCTTCAGGAATAAACCAAAAATGTCATTATACCTGAACACATGCAGCTAGGATCTGAAACACGTTTTTATTGTTTTCTATAGATGAATGAAGGAATGTGAAAAAACTCCTTTGAGATTAGGAGGAAAAATAAAAATATGAAAAGGAAGAAGTGAGAAGTAATAAGAGGAAGGAGAAAAGAAAAAGGGAATACCCCCTTATCCCCTGCCCCTCTTTAACAAATGATGAATAGCAATTTCAGTGGTCACGTTTTCATAGTTCATTCCTAAGGATGCACTGCCACCTGCCAGCCTTTAAGCAAAATGCATCGGAAGAAAAAGTGATTTCATTCTGAATTGTACTGTTTTTAAACAACTTGAATCACCGCAAGACCCATATATCCATTTTAGAAATAAATTTACAGTCAAGGACTTACCTATGCATTTATACCCTTGCACTGCGCATTATGCAAACAAGCGGAATTCATTTGCCAAATTGAAGAATCTCGAATCTAGCCAGAGGTGGCTGTGGCTGAGAAGCAGGGCTGAGCTGCAGCAGGGAACAGGGCTCCCCAGAGCCCACCCCTCTGCCTTGCAGGAGGTACCCTGCACTCCGCTGAGGGGTATGAAAAATTTAGGGGAAAGGAGCAAGAAAGGGAGATGTTGAGAGGAGTCGATTTATGCTACTAGAAGAGGTTAAACCTGCTGTATATTAAGGGATTGTTAAGTAGGAGCTGAAGCAGTGGGTTGCTGAAACCTGAAGGTGGCAAATGACAGAAGGGAAAGAAATACTGATTTAGGGTGAGTGTCCAGGAGTAATGGGGTGAAATTTCAAAGGGAAACGTGACTATTGTGTATTAAGAAATGCATGCTTCCTTATACTGAGATCTATCAGGCTGTGAATAATATCCCAGGGGAAGCTTCTTCACCCCAGGCATTTTTGAAACTAGACTAGAATAAATGATATGAAATTATTATAGAGTGAAATCTTGTAGTGGTAAGGAGATGGAATAGATAATTTAATAGGTTTTTATTTCTTCTCAGATTTTTTTTACTCTCCCTTGTCTTTCATTATGCAGCATCCACAAGCTGTTCAAATTTGCCTATCAATCAGTATACTACTTTTACTATGTATACAAGTGTCTGTTAAGTATTATCTCCATTGTACAACCTCTGATAAAGGATGTGTGGAGTACAGCTTTTTCTCAAACTTGACGCAAGTGGCAATGTAAATGGCATTTTTGATCTCTCAGGCTTAGTCTTGTTTCAGATTAAGCTTTTCTTTAGCACTGTGTAGGGTCGATTACTGTGAAGAACCTTGTATATGCTTTGTTCAGTACATTTCTTAAAAAAAAATTCCTGTCATTTGAGGCACTGTATCACCTTAAAACCTTACTGAGTCAAAAGCAATTTAGTAAGCAAAAACTGGTTACCTCCTCCTAAAGTGTCATTGTCTATTCTTGATAGGGTTGTGTGGGATGTAGAAATTCAGAAATGCCTCTGGAAATTAAGCAAGTCTTATATCTCCCTGTTAAACTTCAAATGTTCTTCTCTGGGTTGGGATTGAGATCAAAATAACTGTGTAAAGTTCATGACTGACTGAATACCTGTCATACTTATTCTTAACAGAGACCTTTTGACAAATGGCAAACAATTAAAGATGTGATTAGTCTCTTGTGAGTTTGATTGTCTTTTTATATACAAAAGTGAAAATGATGGAAGCATGCACACAGGTGAAAAAGCATGCTGAGAGCATAATCAAACCTTAATTTTTATCACCTGATTAACTGAGTTCACTCCAAAACACTGGCTAAAAAGTAATCTTTTTTTTTTTAATGTATATATCCTGAAATACAATTTAAAAAGAGCCTCTCTAACTTTTGTCAAAAGCATTCCAAGTTCACATAACAGCTATTTGATTATACCTCCCATAAAGACACCAGATCGGTTGAGTGCGGTCTTAAGAGACACATGCATTAGCTACCATCGTTACACTGTGAGTTCAATTTTCCTTTTTCCTTGTGAAATTGCCTGTATTTGTTTTTCTTCTTTTTCCTCTCTGGGAATAATTTCAAACCTAGCTGCACTTACAGATACTAAGAGAAGACTTAGTTTAGGAAGGCAGTTACTGTACACTTGACACTAGGCATGTAGCAAGTCCTATTTACTTCAAATGAATATTAAGAACATGTGACTATTTCTAAAACACAGTGCCTGTCTGTCATTGAACTTTGGGAACAGAGTTGGTGGGTTTATTCTTGAGAAATCTGGAGTTTATTCTGCAATTAATATAGAGAGAAAAATAGTTGCTGTTCTCTACATAGTGATGCCCAGGGCTACATCACTCTTAAGACCAAATCTGGCCAACTGCACGTGGTAATGCCTGTCCTAAGAAGTTGCTTTATGTCTAGTAAGAATAGCAAAATATTCAGTCTCTGAGCTCTTAGTCCTCTGGCTGTACTAGAGTGTGAATTAGAATGGGCATGTGATGGTCTTTTCCACTAGAAGATCTCATGAGTTTGGCTCTTCTCAAGAACATTATGGAGACCTCAAGCACCTTGTTGAATCCCTGCTACAGACAGATTAAAAGTGAACTGTGAAAGTCAGAAGAGCACCAGTCCCCAGGGTTCAGTGGATGGGAGCTCACACTTCACCTTGCAGTTCAGACATGACCAGTGCCCCATACAGAGTACAATTTAAGGGTACAATAATGAAGGTGTGGTCTTCTTAGCCAGAGGATCAGATTTAAGCTGGGCCTGAGCAGCAATTCCTTGCTATCTGCCTTAGAAACTGCTGCAAAACTAGTTTCCTTTAACTTCTCATCCAGTCCTTCTGTCCTGAAAGGGAGTGGTTTAGCAGGGGAGGGTAAAGGTAGTGCCTTGTGGATAAAGGACAAAGGTGCTGTGAAGTGTGTGGCAAGGAGAAGCTGGGTGAAAAGCAGAGCAGATGTAAGGGTTGGATGATATTCTAGAAGAAAGAACAAATCACGTGCATAGATTTGTCTTCATTATTTTGCCTTCTGGGCAGTGTGGTATGGATTGGGACACCAGGATGATGATTGCTTGATATATATGAAAGTATTTGATAGGACTTTCTTCTGACTTGATTATGTCAGTTTACTTATGCAGGAAATTGGTTTATATGTAGTCTCTGCAGAATGGGAACAAAAATTAATAACCACCTCATTAGTCCTATTTAAAATAATATATGGATGGGCAAAACAAGTGTCTATGGTTCTATTTCTTAATAACCAAGGAAATCATTATGAAAAGTTTGTCAGCTTTACATTGGTTAATAATCTTCATTGTTTCACTCCTATTGTGTAGTCTGCAAGAATAAATTAATCTAAATAAGCCTTTATAAAAGTGCTTTTTAACAATGTTTTTGTTTTCATCACCAGCTCTGTAAAAATCTTTAGATTTCTAGATTCTCAGACTGAATTGTGTTTGCGTAAATGTAGAGATGAAAAGGAAAACCTAGTTCTCTTAGATATGCCCTCTGGGACTAATTACACTCATTTGACTAGACTAGCTGTTAGATTTGAATTATAGTCATGAATAAGTTAGATCTTAATTAAAGTCATGTTTGGGTGCAAAAGGCAATGTCATACACGCAAAGAAGCTGCTTTGTAATATGTGGAAATTAGTGTTAATAATAATTTGTGTATGAGGTTTGGATTTCAATTTATTCTTCATAGTGCTCTCTCTGGCACTTTACCCATATAATAGTACATCGTGCTCCTGCTTCCATTTGTAAGTACTCTCAAAGTAATAAAAGGTAAAGCTTCGCTAAACCAAAAACCAAAATGACCCACTCAATTCACATCAATATTTAAGGAGCTTTGTAATTGTTAAGGCCTTATCAGTTGTTTGACAGTGTCTCACTTCTCTTTGGAGTATGTTGAAAAATTAATAATATTGTAATGTAACATAATTACTTTCTTCTGAAGACTATTGGAGTTTCCCAGGAGCATAGCCTAGTCATGTTTTTTCATGTTCTGGTCTGTGCTTTTCTCTCCCATAAAGACAGCATTGACCTTTAAGTATATGTACATACATAAATTATAATACTACACTTTAGAACACTGTTACATGTGGATAACCATCAGCCCTTACGTTGCTTTGGACAATGGTATAAAGCTTTTTAGGGAAATATCTACCCTATGCAGGAGATAAAGGCAAGACTAAAGCATGGAGAGCTGGTGTAAGGCCAGTCAACTACACAGGGCTGAAAGACCAACGTGGAAATACCATTTAGACTATAAGATGTCTACATGGAGTAACCAAATAATCCAGAAAACAGATGTGGCTAGTAAGTAAGTGTATTTCTTCATAGTCTTTCCATCTTGCTGCATGGTGATCTAGATTTTCAAAAGCAAAGTGTCACTCCTGTTTAGCACGAGCAGGTAGCCTGAAGCACAATGTGGAAGCTTGGCAGAATTCTTTCTTATGACACATTTTCTGTCAAATGCTGTATCTGAACACATTTGGTGACAAAGGATCTTTTACATTTTTTGTGACCATTTTATCATTCCTTTTTATTTCTGAACAAAATGTTCTGAGAAAGTCAGGGTATTTTCTTTTTATATTCTGTAAGGGACATATTGTTTCTTGAAAGAAGAAACTCTTTTCCTAATCCCAAGCAACTTCTTTTTTGACACTTTTATCCATTCATTTAAAAAAATACAGAGGAGATAAAGAGACAGAAAACTTAAAATAGAAATGAGCCTTTTTGACATCATCCTGAATGAATTATTTTTGCTTTAAACTGAGATTACCTTTTGCCCCAACAATTCTGCTCTTTACATCAGATAGATACACTATATATAGTGAGAACAATCCAGGCAAGCAGGATGTACTTGGTCACAAAGGAAGACAAAGATGTAACATTAATCTTGTACGTGTTTCACTTCCCAGGTCTAGGGTAGAGTTTGGCTTTCCACTGAATAGCACTGAAGATCCTGGATTTAGCCCCCACAAGTACAGCGTCCAGAGGGTGTGGCTCTCAGGAGATCATCTTGGAAGATGATTCTGGTACATAGAGTTGAACTTGGATGGAGGTCAGGTCACAGTGCGTATTTAACTCTGTAGCCATCACATTGCTGCCAGCGCTATGCTCACAGACGCTGCACTTGTGTGGCCAGGAATCACTCTATACTGCTCATTGTGGTTTTAATAGTCACTTGAAACCACTCAATGACCAAAACACTTAGGGCAAACATACATAAAGTATCCTGTTTTAGGAGCTGTTTGCACTATAGGTGTTTAATGACATACAAACAGGGTAAATTGTGGTGGGTTGCAGTGAAAGAAATGTAGGCTAAACATTGAGACAAGATTTCCAACAGTTAAGCACTGGAGTTGTATATCCATAGGCCTTAATAAATTCTGTTTCCTATGGATTTTAAGAACAAATAAGTCAAATAAGGGTGATTTTCATTAAAATAATCTATACTTGGCTAGAAGATAAATGGGAGAACTTCCTGAGGTTTAGTTAAATCATTCAAAGCAATTATCCACAAGATACCAAGGTTAGCCCTTTACGCAGGTTTGGGTTTAAGATATATCTTAAGATATCCTAGGAAATCAGTAGAAATTTTAGTATTTGATCCAGCACATTGTAGTGAAAAATAAAAGTATAAAAGTAAGGAAGTAGTTAAAGGGATGCTTTTTATTTCTACTTTTTATTGTTATTTCAGAAGTGAAGGCAATTTGGTAAAGTGGGAAATAATGAAAATTTCTATCAAAATACTTTTTTTTTTTTTTACTGCCTCTTTTTGTCCTGTAAAACTCAGTGTTTCCAGACACTGTTACTGAGGTGTTGAAGATGATTCCACTCAGATGACTGTCTGTACCTGTACTATCTAGGATAAAGTACAATATTAAAGATCTGAGCCCTTCTGCTTCAAGACACTAACCCATCTTAAGTGCCTTAGTTTTGGAAGAAATATACTCTGTGGGAACCTTACCTTGTAACTGTCTATGATGGCTTGAAGCATCTGTTGATGGTACCTATCAGAGACAAGATACGAGCATTATAGACTGATTCAGCCCAGCAATAATTTCCTTCTTAGGAATTATTATCCAGTAAAACACAGCAGAGCAAAATCCTGCTACTCCTCTTTTGTCTCAGGCATTGCTGCTTTTCTTCTAGGAGAAAAGCAGTAATTGCAACTGGAGAACTTGAATTATGAAGACAAGTAACATTCCTATAAATGAATGACTTCTTGTCTAAGAATTACTTAAATATTAAAATTTCCAAAATTGAGAAACTAATACAGGGCATGGGTGCTCTAAGATGCAAAAGGAGTCCTGAGCATTTGTATGGATAGATCATGCTGTAAGGGAAGTGCAGCTGACACTCTTCCTTGACCCTGCATGTGATGATGTTTACATGAGATACTAAAATTTGTTTCAAATTTTCTTTTTGTGCTTATTTGTGGATTGTCACACAGTCAGTATCAGAATATATTTACTCTTATTTAGCTAGACATATCCATGTCTGGTTCAAGGTGCTTTGTTCCTTCTGGCAAAGGCAGAAGCACTGTCATTCTCATCCATGTGAATAAACCCAAAACATAACTTTGAGCTGATATAATTAGAACACATTTATGCTTGTTTTCCAGCCTTGGTCTGCTGAACAGCAATTACTTTGAAAGGTAGGTCCTATGCCTGAGTTTTTTGGTTTGTTTTAATTTATTTTTTTTTCCTGGTATACCTTTAATTCAGCCATGGGCTTGCAGCGGAAAGATGGAGGGAGATGAGAGGTATATAGCGCTTTGCATATTTGTCAGCGAAGTGAAAAAGAATGCAATGTACCTGATACAATGATCTTCAAGTATACAAAGATAGCTGCAGAGAGTAAAGGCCTTGGATGGAAAAAAAATCTTTATGAAAGAAGATTAGAAATAACAGGGACATATTTCACCAAGGGAGACTGAGATTAGATGTAAGGAAAACTCATATTTAGTACAAAATAACACTTCTTAGGGGAGACATGGGCTTCTGTCACAGGAAATCTTTAAAACAGGATAGACTAACTGGCTGGGAAAATCTTATGAGTACTTGATTCTGTTCTGTGCAGAGGAATGGGCACGATGGCCTCTCAAAATCTTCTCTAGTCTTCACTAATTGATGTAAACCTTTGTTTCAACCATATGCACACAATACTCTTAACACGTAGTTACACAGCTATGGTGGTAAGTGGTGGAAGCAAGGTAAGTATATGCCATTAAGATACGGTTGCTCCTGTGGAAATGCCAGCCCCCACCAAATGCTGTCAAACAGCAGAGCTTGCAGAGGAGCAGAAAATGACTCTTAACTAATTATAACAGTGATGACTACAGGGTTCACACACAAACAAGCATACCACATGCCATCTGCTGAATTGATGATATTGATAGAGGTATAAACGCTTCACGCTTGTGCAGAACTTTCATCTGAGGATATCAAACTATTTTACAAAGTGGAAATAGAAAGTGGCATTGTCCTAATTGCACAGTTAGATGAGCAGGATCACCACCTTCCTTAATTGCATGTCGATATTGTAGCCCGGCATCTTCCTGAAGAGATGTTACTCATTTAAGTCTTGTCTATTTGTCAAAGTTGTTTCGCTTAACCATGCTGGGGATACTTGGGAGCTAAAATGGTTTTGTTATGCC